>NC_081804.1:4322733-4638983 GCF_963082965.1 Carassius carassius | reverse complement strand
TCCAATGACTTGCTTAACATAAGGCTGGAAATGAGCACTGCTCCCCTGAAAATCAGTTTTAAGCAGGTGAAAGAAAAATAATTATTTTTAAAATAATAAAAGGATGCTTGAGGGAGCGGAGAGCTTTAACAATTTGGAGAATTGCAACTTCAATTGGCAGTGTAGCTAAAGCCAATTAGACTTTTTGTATTTCTTTTTTCATCTCTTCTTCTTTCTTTTCCTTGCTATTTTCTTTTTAATTTTGTTGCTTTTTTCTGATGCATATTGCATGATGCTGAATAGCTGTCTTTATGCAGTTTCTGAGAGATGTGCTGTTTATAAGGTACTTGGCTGATGTAATCATTTTCAGGAAAAAACTAATACGGGCCAGTTTGGAGGCATCATATCTTTCCTTTTGAGGCATGTAATGGAAAGCAAGTGCAACCCCAGTTGACGATGTTTAACATTTGCCTTGATGTTTGTAAAATGATTGGTATCCATTGGTATTCAAAAGTCTACATGACTGCTCTTTTTTTTTTCTAATGTTCGCTATAAATCCTTTCAAGGAATGACACTGATGTGATAGCCTGTTATTGTCGTTTCATCTATTTCAGATAAACCCACCCTAAATGACACAGAAAAACTCAATTGAAATTAAATTGAAGAGTTATGGGTCTAAATTAAATATTAAGTTATGATATAGAAAACAGGATTTTTCCTAAAACAGCCTGTTGAGGACCAAGGATCAAAGAGAGTAGAGTGTGCAGGAAAGTACCAGGAAAGTTGACTTACAAAAACTGATACAAAAGTGTAAAATATTTTAAGTTTGTTCTTTTTACAGGATGCCATAATTACAGCAGTAAAGCACTGCGGTAACACATATGCCACACTTTTCAAAGGTTTGTGTGTGTGAACAAATCTTCTTGTAGTCCAATAACTCCTCCATCTGGGTATGCTGTGTTAGCAGACTGCCAATAAAGGCATCCTCACCATCTTTAGGTCTAATAAAGGCACAGTCTCTCATGTGTCATGTCCAGAGGAATTGGTTCTGAGAGAAGCAAGCGAGTCTTTCTGATCTCTGGTCTGAGGGTTTATGAATTATACACTCACACATCAGGCCAAAGAGAGTAATGATGTTCACTTTCGCGTCTTCTGTAGATCAAAGTTAAGTTTTATCAATCTTTCTTTCCATCTCTCTTTTTGGTTCCATCTTTATCCATCTGTGTCTCTCTTTCTTTCATACACACATGCTAGAATATACTCGCAAAAACACTTATACACACAGTAGTAGTATTAAAATCTTAGTATAGGTGAAAGAAACCGAATAATTGTGATTTGAAGAGTAAAGAAGTAGAGGATGAAACGAAGTGGTGTGTGAACTCTGACATCTGACAGCACATGCAGTGTGATTCGAACTGTTAAAACTGGAAGCTGATCTCAGCCGCCAGAGCGTTAGACCCTATCCTAGTTAAGAACAAGCTACACAAGTCCTGCAGTCTCTGTCTGTCACACTGAGGCAGATCAGACAAGATCAGACGATCAATTTTAACTCTTAAAACACAGAAACCTTAATAAAGCTCTTCATTGAGAATTAACAGATAGCAGATGCAGGTACAAATTCTGCTGTAAGATAATACTAAATGAATTCTTAATTTACTTACATTTTTGTTTATTATTGTGTTTAATTGTATGTATGATACTAATTATCTAACCTCTTTGATGGATTTAGGGAGTAATTTGTCAGTAGATTCAAACGAACAGTTGAACTTTGTGAATGTTTTTGAGCAATTAAGTAAAGGGAACTGGGTCATTTTTTCCTTAATTGGACTACACTGCCATGTTGTATTTTTTTGTTTTTGTGTGCAGGAGATTGCATGTGTTGTTTTTTTATGGTACTCTGTATGTTCATCTCATCACATTCAAGCCAGACTGCAAACTCATAACTATTTAAGATAAAATATTTATTTTGCTGTGACTTTGTAGATTCAGAGGCTCAGCAAACACTGGTTGATATAAAGTAAGAGTATAGAGCTATAAAATGTATATTAATATCAAAGCTCACATAATTCGATCTGTGCAGATTTGAATAAAAAATAGTTGGCATTTCTGACTTTTGATTAGAGGCCACAGCTGGCACAGTTTGTGACATTGTTGAGATCTTTTCTGGAGACAGTTAAGCTAAAGTCTCCATTTGCTAGGACAAACAACTGAGATACCGTAATTCCTCAAATAAAAGCCGGGGCCTTTATTTACCTGAACTGCAAAAGGTAACAGGCTTTTATTTGAAGCAGGCTTTTATTAGAGACAGGCCTTTATTTCTAAATCTGTCTGTTTGATAAGTAATTGTTTTAAATAACCCGTTTTAAACTAAAAGCGATAGCGTTCCAGTGGACCGAGATCATAACATTAGCACAGAATCAGTTCAGAATCAATCACTAAAAGAACAAGCTTGGTTCTCACGCGCTCTGTGTCAGTTGGCTTCACGCTGAATCACGCATGCGCAGTATCATCAGCTCCTCGGTTCTAGAATCGGACGCGTCCGACAGAAACGCTTCTCGGTTCAGTGTACTGGTGATCAAAAAACCGATGCAAGCAGTTCTTGACTCGAGAACGAGAAACGCTCCGACAGTGGGCGTGTACGTTCGTTATCTGGGTCTGCTGCACAAATTTTCCCCCGGCCTTTATTTAAGACCGGCCTTTATTTGTCCGTGTTGAAAACGCCCCCAGCCACTATAAGAGGCCCAGCGTTTATTTGACTACCGGTTATTATTTAAGGAATTACGGTATTAATGAGACCTGATTTTTTTTATTTTTTGAGAGAGAGAGTTTCCGAACACCGGGCATGAATTTACCCAAATTTACCCACTTCAGACATTCACACTGAATCCTTCTGGTTTCGGAAAGCATTTCCATCCCCGTATTTTCCCATGGGACACCTCTGTAGATTCAGTGAGACAAGTAGATGATGGCAGCAGATAGTGTTGTCATTTTTCAAATCGTCATGTCTGCCCGTGAGATCGATGATACATGATATTATCGTGCATGGGTGGAGCAAGAGAGAGACTCTTTGTTCTTGTCATAGCATAACTATTTGGTGTTTTAAACCGCGCAGGTGCACAAGAGAGAGCCTATGGAATCACCAATAATCGAAAAAATATACTTTCAAACATACTGATAAACTAACGTTAAATATAAAAATACTGTATTTAAAACAGCTAGTTCATATATAGTTGGACGCAACTGTCATATCACGCATCCTGTGACAAATTTGCCGCATCTGCACATGGAAGTTATCAGTCTAAATGTTCAGCAAAATCAGTAAACTGTGAAAAACGATAGCAGCTTTCATTTAAAGTCCAACAGTTTAACACTAATATTGGACACAAATGAACACGTTAAATATAAAGTATGCAAAACAGGTAAGTTTATATATTTGGAGTAAAGTTGAATAGAAATGATGCATGAGTCATACATTGCTTCAGATCGCGCGCCTCATGACGAGACCGACGCACCGCCACAGAAACAAGAATGAGATGCATTCTAACATAACTGTGGTATTAAACTCAGTTAGTGCGGACTCGTTTAAAATATCTGCTATCGTCATTATCTCTGACTATCGTTGAAACACGATACTATCGTCTATCAACACAACCCTAGCAGCAGAGGTCATGTTATTGATCATCACAAGGATGTGGAGTGTGAAAGAGAGACAGAAATGGCTAAGGAAACCAAGAGAGGCCATCTGCAGTGAAGCGTCAGAGGAACAGAAGCCCAGCAGGGAAGCATTTTGATAAATTAACATCATTTTAGCAAGGAGACACTTGACTGTTTAGTGCAGGATCTATTCATTGACATCACTTCTGAAAGAAGTGTGTGGGTACTAGGCCATGCAGAAGTTGCTTTCAGCATTCTACTGAGAAAAAAAAACAGGATGAGTAATGATAGAGGCATGATTCTCTCACATACGCACACACAAGCTCAAAGTACACAAGGTTATGAGCTGCCCAGCTAAGCGCTGGATCCCACACATCAGTGTGTGGCGGTCCAGTTACAGCTTCTGTGTGCTGCGTTATTGAACCGAAGCACAACAAAATTATAGCTTCTGTGTATCAGATTAATGAAAGAGAGTCCGATCTTTTCTTCTCCGTCCCAATTGCTATTCGCTATTAGACATTTTAAACTGTGTGTGTATTTTGCTCTGTTTTGTGTGCAAATAGTACCTGAAATGGTAAAGAAATACTTCACACTTGTCACCATGTGCGTGTTTTATGAAACAAACCCATCTTTCATCATTTTCACAAAATTTGTCTCAATGGGAAGCTCTTTTAGGACGTGCGTATAATTTTGGATTTGTTCCATGTTTTGTATTAGGGCTATAAGAGATAAATGTATGCTGCTGAACCATTGCAGCTCTGCCCTGAATGTGTGTGTGTGTGTGTGTGTGTGTGTGTGTGTGTGTGTGTGTGTGTGTGTGTGTTGGAGAGAGAGATGGCCAGGTCTGTGAGCAGGTGCTTGAGTTAATAAGTGTGTTTCCCTCTGGAGTGTATGACCTTGTACGGCGGGTCAGACACGACACTTTTGCAATAGCACTCTAATATATCACCTCACTGTGTGTGCGTCTGTGTGTCCACAGGTTTTCGGGGATTATTATCATTTCCAGCACAGGGGTGTGGTGAGAAGATCTTTGTCCGGTCATCGTGGGGTTCATGTCCGACTGCACGCTGAGCCACAGGTAAAGACGAGCCACATGCAAAGTCACTCACAAACTTGACTGTACAGATGACAAAGCGGTGAATTGAGGTGGGAAGTAAAGAAAATGTAGGGTGGGAGGAGATGAGACTAGAAGTGATGATGGGGAGGACGTGAGAGAAAGGAACAAAAGAGGAAAATGGAGAAGATAGAAGGGGGAAGAGATAATGAGAAGGGAGGAGATGAGAAGAGAGAACACAAGGAGATGAGAATAAATTAAATGAGAGGAGAAAGAGGATAGAAGAAAAGAAAAACACAATAAGAGGAGATGAGCTGAAATGAGGGGAGACTGGATGAGGAATGGACAAGAGATGAAAGAAGACATTGAAAGAGGACGGAAGGTTGGAGATAAAGGAAAAGAGAAGTGATACAAGGAGAGGATATGAAAAGATATATGACAAGATGGGAGGAGATGTGAAGAAGGGGAACAAAAAGAGAGGAGATGAAAAAATGAGATTGGAGGGAACAGATGTGACCACATTAACAGAGAGGAGAGAGGAGTAGAAGAGGGCAAGGGAGAGATTAGAAGAGATGAAAAGTGGGGTACGGAGAGAAATAGAGATAAGAGGAGATGAGATGAGACAAGACAGGAAAGGAGAAGAGACAAAAGGAGACTGGAGGACTAGAGAAGAGAAAAGGAGACTAGATGAGACAACATTAGAAGGTTAGAGATAAACTGAGAGGAGATGTGAAGAGAGGAAAAGAGGAGAAATGAAAGGAGAGGATATGAAAAAGTTAGGAGACAATATGTGTGAAGACATGATAAAATGGGACTCACGAGAGGAGATGAACTCACAAAGCAAGAAGTGTTGAGATGTGAGGGATTGAAGCAAGAAAAGAGCTGATAAGGGAGGGGAACAGATAAGACAGTAGGAGAGAAGATGATACAAGAGGAGGCCAGATGAGAGCAGAGGAGTTGTCATTAGCATACCATGTCAAAGTAGTTGGGCCAAAGTCTCAGATGGTTGATTGACTGTGATTACTGGTGTGTGTGAGGTGTTGTTGGTGTGTGTGTGGTAGTACTGAAGTGCAGGACCCTGGCTATGCCGATAAGTTATCTGAGAGCAGCACAGGCACCTGAGTGACTGCATATTTGGGCCGCTGGCTGCAGGCTTCCATAGATCTCTTACTGACAAGCCTCTTATCTTCACTCTGAAGCTTCAGATGCTAGTTAAAACTCTGTGCACACTTCAGAAATCCAACTACACGGCTAATACTGATGCCCCTCCCAGACCCCAACTGCCCACCAGGCATCAGCAGAAGAGGCCGGATGACTCCTAATACTGATCCATAACAGCGGAGAATGAGAGAGGGGAAGATACAAGCTGGATTGCCTCTCCCTTGTGTGCTCGCCTCTATTTATGGAAGGCTAACAGCATCAGGGTTCCGCTCTGGGCCCATTTTTGTTGTGGTGGGTCAGGCATTCTTGTTGCCAGGGTTCATCTTGGCACAAGCCTCATGCACACAAGCATCTCCTGCTCTGCATTCCAAGGTCAGCACGGTTTTATGCTAATGAAGCATATTTCTGAAGGCTGCTGCTTGTAAGCAAATTCCCTCCAAGGACGGGAATTTATACGAAATTGAAAGCATCATTCAATGAAACTGAATTGAAATGAGTTTTTTTTTTTTTTTTTTTTTACTTTGCATGCATGTAAACCTGTTTAAGGTGACTAATAAAACAATATTAGCAACCTTAAAAATGGCATAATAGGGGCACTTTAATCAGTTGGCTCTCTGGTCATCCCCTTGTAAAGAGAAAAATGAATCCTGAACATGAGGCAGAGGCCCTGTGGACCTTTAAGCTCATTTAAAACAATTGTTTTGCAGAGAGCACTTCATACGTCCATAAGTCTCTCTGGTCCCTGATTAGATTTCAGCCTCTGCTGCTAATACATCAGATGCGAATGTTAATGTCTATGCGCTGTAATTTAGCCTTGTCCATCTCATCACACAAAACACTGCCCAGAGGACATTTTATTTTATTGCTCAGAGGTTGATCTTTGACAGATCAATAGACTTAATGCAGCTAAAGCACTTTTGCATGTAAGTGTTTTGTCTCAGATGTTTCAACTAAAATTCCCTTAGACATGAAAATAGCAACAAATGAGTCAGTCGAATCAACATACAGTAAAAGTGCATCAAAGTGCTCCGATCATTTGGAAGATCTTTTTCTTTCATGCACACATAGACATACCTAATGAAATGCTATAAAACACAGAAGAACGAAAAGAAATGTGGGTATTTTTAGAGAGAGGACAAGCTGTGCAGAAGAAACGTTCATCCCTAGTTAGAGGTGAAAATAGAGATGAGTGTGATTTACAAGAATGTAGGTGTGTAATATTTGAGATATTGCCTCTATAATCTGTGTGTGTGTGTTATTTTCAGGTGATTTGGGCAGAGCAGCAGATTGCCAAGCGAAGACACAAGAGAGACATTCATATTGAACCCACAGATCCAAAATTCTCCCAGCAGTGGTACCTGGTATGTGAAAAGCTGCTGTATATACAGTATTTATATTGTGGTTGTACATTGAGCTTTTGAATGCAACATGACTAAAGTGCTACTGCAGTAGAAAGGAGTCGGCCCTTGATCTGTGAGCTTTAACACTTTCTCTGAATCTTTGCTGCTCTAAATCCCCCACATCTGTTTAAATATATATATATATATATATAAACAGTATTCTGTATGCTTATTGTCTCAAAACGACATGACGTCAAAATAGATCCTTTTTTACGTGGTTATTAAATGTCTCCTCTTTTTCTGTGGATGTACATCCATGCAAGTTATTCTAAAGACAGAAATGTTTTTTTCTGAATTTTTCATCACTATTTAAAAACTTTCTCAGGGTGGATCTGATTGGCAAGAACAACCAAGAAGTTCAAAAGAGGACCTTCTCAGCTTCCTCTAGTTTCTAGTGTAACACGCATCATTAAAGTGAACTGAATGTTGTCTCTGAGGTGATTCTGTGCATTTAAGTACGGTACAATTAGAAAAAAAAAATTCTAGCCACATAAAGTACTGTGATGAACACAAAGAAAGAATACATGCTGAGAATGTGAAGGTGACTTATGAACTAGAATTGAAATATATATATATTTATATATATATATATATATATATATATATACTTTTTGGGTGAACAGCGTGAGTATAATCCTGCAAGATTGTTTGTTTGGGAAAATAAAATTTTATTCATTAAATCACAAAAGAGGTCATTTATGATTAAATGTATGCATGAAAGTTTACATTTTCTATAATACAAAATAGGCTGTAAGTCAGATTTGTGACCACACTAGAAATATTAGATAACTTTATTATACATAACTGTTCAAAAGTCAGTTAGATTTTTTTGAAAGATATGAATGTCTCTCCAGCAAGGATGCAATAAATTGATCAAAATTTACTTGCCCAATAAAGACATTACATATTACAATGTTTTCTGAAGGCTTATGTGACACTGGAGACTAATTGATCAAATAAATGCAGCTTTGGTGAACCTAAAACACTTATTTTAAAAGCAAAATCTTACCAACTCCAAATATTTGAATGGTAGTATAGATAAGACAATATTTGTCAAATAAACATACATCAGATTTTTTAGGGAATCCAAAATAATCCTATATATTGTTTTAGTAGCAATTAAAAAAAAAAAATTTCATATATTTTTCATATATATTTTTAAAACTTCCACAAAATAATAACGATGTGTGGGTGTATGCATGAATACTCGCTCACATCGGTGTGTCTTCAAGTGTTTGTTTGCGTAACTGCTTTTAAAGCTCTATTCTGTATTCAGAGCCATAGTCCAAAACATATTAATGCATGAACCAAACGACCAAAGAGCATCCTAGGCCACCCATCACAAAACAAATGCAAGATCTGGCATTCTCCATTAGCATACTAAACTGTTAAAGTTTCGGCTTCTTCACAACCTCTTTTGAACCACATCTGTAAGTGTTACTGTCAAACATTACCCGAGACGCAAGCGCTTTGTACTTTTATACTAGAAAATGGAGATTGTATCATTGTTGACAAGGGAATGAATGCTTTTTAAGTTGTTTACTCTGAAGAAGCAACAGAACCATGAGCAATTTGATTCTGTCTGCTTATTTTTATACTTTTTGTCAGGGGGAGAAAAGGTTGTGAAGGGGGCAATTATCTGAAGATGTGCCAATTGAAGTTTTTCAATGGGTTTCTGCACCCAATTTCCACCATTTACGTTTAATGTTCATCTTTCAACACTGAAGGAAACATTCCGCTGTGCCGTTTTAACAGATGGCATTGAGCATAAAGCAAAGTGTGAGGAAAAGAAATAGAGCAAGAGAAGGAGATAGGACAAGAACTTTGCTGGGGAAAAAGCTGTCGGGTTAAAAGAAATGAGTTTCCACACCTTGTTGGGAACTGGGCTGTCATCTGGGAGGAGAAAGTCTGTGACTGTGTGAGCAGTCATCTTTCATTAACATTAGCTCCTGCAGCTAGGCCTTTCTCAGTGGCAAGGGTAAAAAAAAAAATCAGTGTGTGTAAAGTCCTGCAGGTGGGCTTTCCCCTACTGGGAGGTCTTGGTCAAAGACTCTGTTAACTCTCCCTTTCCAGAATGGCTCGGAGGGCTCATGTTCTGCAGTGCCACACAGAAGCTTTACAGAGGCCAACCTTTGCCTTTGCTGAAGAGAAATAAAAAACCTGAAGAATAATTTCTTGTTTTGTCTGCCTCAGAGGTGAACTTGCATCATGTAACATCTGACTAAAGGTTAAAAATCTCTTTTCTTGCAGTACAATCCCAGTCATGGAGACCTGAATGTGAAGGAGGCCTGGGCTCAGGGCTTCACAGGAAGTGGAGTGGTCGTGACCATTCTAGATGACGGCATTGAGAAAGATCACCCTGATCTAGCCAGAAACTATGTGAGCCACCCTTTTTTACAAAACGGAACAGAAAACATTTTGAAGATGTCGATATACTTTATTAATATATATCAAAAGTTTGTGGTTAGATATTTTTATTCAGCAGAGATGCATCAAATGCTGTTCTTGTGGACTTTCTATTCATCAAAGATCCTAAAAAATAAATGATCACGATCTTCACAAGAATATGAAGCAGCACAATTGATTTCAGCATTGATAGCAAGAAAGGATTCTTGAGCACCAAATCAGCATATTAGACTGATTTCTGAATGATTACGTGACACTGAAGACTGGAGTAATGATGCGGAAATTCTGCTTTGTATCACAGGAATAAATTAGATTTTAAAATATATGAAAATAGAAAATGGTTAATTTACATTTTGAGAATATTTCAAAATATAATTTTTTTTTTACTGTATTTTGTTAAAATAAATGCAACCTAAGAGGCTACAACATTAAATAATCCTCAACTCTTTATCCGTAAAGCAACGTCTTTTCATATAATTTAAAGCATTGCTGCTACAGCCATCAAAACACCACTTGTTCAAAAGAATTTGTCTTTGATGATAAATTTATGTCATAACGAGCGAGCGTTATATATTAGAAAGGGCTGTGCAGTCAGTGCTATTTTTAATAATTCTTTTTTTTTCACACAGGCAGATGGACATCTTTGGCCATTGCATCACATTAAAAACATTCTGTTTCATGCGCTCTGTCTGAATACATATTATACGAGCAGCCCATAAGAAACCATTTGATCAGTGTTTGTTGGACATGACCATAAATCAGTCTAATTATACAGGGCTTCATTAACATTGATGAGTCATTCAGATGGCCCACTTAATAGTTTTACTGATATGTAATTTCACAGTTCACTCCTTAAAACATATCAGTGCAGTGGACATGACCCTGACTTAGCCTAATTATATTCTAACTACAGTACTTGATTATTAAAAGATGTATATTTGCATATGTCTAATTTGAATATTCACATTTATCTCATGTGCCTACAAATGCCATCTAGGTAGGTGTTCATCCAAGCAATGCAAGAAGAAATTGGTTTATTTTATGTTTTATTTTAAGGATCCCGACGCCAGTTATGATGTGAATGACAGAGATCCAGACCCTCAGCCCAGATACACACAGCTAAACGACAACAGGTACAGATTTCTCTCTCTTTCTCTCCTGTCTTTTTCTTTGCCATTTCAGTCATTGCGTCCACAGCAGGGTTGCCAAATCTGTCAGATTGCAACAAAGATGCCATATTGCAGAAGCTCTTTGGTTGTAAATGTTTTAGAGGTTCTTTCAGGTAATGAGAGCCAGAATCTGTCTTGTGTAAGCATGCGTGCTGCTAACTCTGGCTGTGTTTGAAAGCCTAGCGAGCCACCTCCCTAGATTGCATTTTGGCTGCGTTGGATCAAGGTATGCAGCTCGCTAAGTGTTGCATCTGCTTCTCTCCTCTTTGCTTCACTGATTTAAGCTGTAATGTATAGCATGTAACTGCAGCGCTTAGTGTATTGTTGGGGATATAAAGTGGTTTGGAGCCACGTTGTATGGTGGGTTTAATGCAGTCAGCGAAGCACCTGCCGTTCAGAGATGTGCACCAACGGTGGTTAAATACTCATGAAAAATGCATTTTAGAGAAAATCTCATAACTGAACTATGTTCAGTTTCTCCATAGGGAGCACTTCCTTTGACTTTCACTTCTGTCTGTTTTTCTTTTTTTATCTCTCTGTCTATCAAGTAGCAGCAATCAGTCGCCTGCTGCAGCACAATTGAAATTAAAGAACCAGTGATCTCTCTCTCGTCTTTCGCTCTCCACGGCACTTTCCATTTTTCCCATCATGTTTGAAGAGTATTTTGAGCACTATCTAGAGATGGACAATTTGCAATATATCTGTCCTCTGTCTTATTTTCCTCTCTCTCTGTAAATCAGCTTAGATTTAATTTAGTGCACTGAAGACATTTGGATGTTTACTCTTCCTTTTTGATAGACTCGTGGTTATTAAGCAACACTTGATCAGCCGTAATGGAGGGTAGACCTATCCCGCCTCTTTATCCCCCAGACCGTTTCTTCATCCCTCCTCTCTGAAATCTCCAAGCAGCCCATCGCTCTGCCATCAGGGGTATTTGCTTCAAATCTCTTGCACTCTGGGCTTCCAGTGCAGCTTACAATGTTGCAGAAGCAAATCTTCTTTAATGAATCTGTTAACACTGCCACAGTCGTGTTGGAGCACCTCACTCAGCTACTAACACACAGTCTTCACTCCTGTTAATACCCTCAGCAGCTACTTAAAGTGTGACAGTCGCTTTGTGGCAACAGTGGAGCTGTAACAAGCATTCGTTACTGTCTCAGTGTCCAGACACACACATATCATGATCAATCAGACGAGGAAAGTTGGGAGAATCCATCCCCACACCTCAGCAACCTGGTGCACAGGAAGTGCAGCACATCTTCAATGCTTTGGCTGTCAAGATCATTATCCAGAACTGAATCGGTTTGAGTCTATGAAATGAGAAGCAATATGCATGACTGTGTCAATAGCTGAAACGTTGAGGTGGTCTCAGAGGGATTTATTCCATACGGATGAAAAGCACATTATGGATTCTCAACAAAATTATATGTTGTAAGGAGGAACCGAAAAATGGCCTTCTCTTATGAAAGGCGGCTTGTTTTTACTTGTGTGAGTCCTCTGTAAAACCCGATCATAAGATGAATTGGAGCTATTGAGCGAAGCACACGGCAGAGTCATCCAGCGCTCACTGTGATTAAATGGTAGATAGTGCCTGTGTTACCAGGTTACTGTTCATGCATCTTTTGAAGACAAAAACACAATTATCAACACAGGCATTGGTGTCCACACTAAAGAGTAATTGTTGGCTTCATGGCTTTTATGCACAGATGGCTACCAGTGCTTTTAGAAGCAGAGGCTTTTCATTGTTTTGTCAGGATGATTGAGGGGAAGTACAGCATTTAGACCAATTATTTTATATTTATTTATTTTTTCCCCCGGAAAAAAAAAGCTTTCCGTCTAGCTCTGTATTTTTCTCTGCAGTCTCTTTATAAAGGAACTTTGCACATTTTCAGTCACCATCAGACTTGTATGAACACTCATGATACTTTTGTTGTCCTTAATGATTGTCCTAAAATTATATGAATAAAATGATTTAATATTCTTTCATCATTAACACATTCAGCTCATTTTTAAATAGGGATGCAAAAAACAAAATCGGCTCATATTTATTACTGTATCAGTTTATATTGGATGTATACAAGTCAGTAAGATTTATTTTTTAATGTTGAAAGAACCTGAATTTATTTGTATGATATTGTGAAATATTATTACAAGTTTAAATAACTTTTCTATTTTCATATTTTAAATGCAATTGAATGTATTGCTGTGAATGCAATTTTCAGCATCATTGCTCCAAGCTTCACCATCACATGATCCTTCCAAAAAAACAGTACCATGCTGATTTGGTGCTCAAGATACATTTCTTATTCTTATCAATGTTTAAAACAGTTGTGCTGCTTAATATGTCTGTGGAAACTATGAGGATTCTTCAAAAGAAAGTTCAAAAGAACATAATTTGTTTATAGAAATATATTTTTAAAAATCTTTTGTAACATTATAAATGCATTTTAATCAATTTCATGCATCCTTATTTATGAATAAGGTGCAAAATAAAAGGCAAGGCAAGCCAAGTTTATATAGCACATTTCATACACAATGTTAATTCAAAGTGCTAGTAAAATAATCTTAAACAATAATCACAATAATAAAACGAGTAATTTAAAATAATTTCAAAATTGATTTAAAATGAATTTAAAACTGTAAAATAGAAAATGATTATACATAAAATACAGTGCAATCAGTTTGGACATAGCACAGTGCTCATATGCACTGGTGTGATATGCTCAGATTTTCTGGTTCTAGACACAATCCTTGCAGCAGCGTTCTGGATGAGCTGCAGCTGTCTAATGGTCTTTTTAGGAAGGCCGGTGAAAAGACCATTACAATAGTCCACCCTGCTGATGAGAAAGGCATGAACAAGTTTCTCCAAGTCTTGGCTGGAAACAAAACATCTAATTCTTGCAATGTTTTTTAAATGATAGTATGCTGATTTAGTTACTGCTTTGATATGACTACTGAAACTAAGGTCTGTCTCCAGAATCACACCAAGATTCTTGACTTGATTTTTAGTTGTTTGATCCCTAGAGTCAAGGTATGCATTCACCTTGAGAACTTCATCTTTGTTTCAAATGCAATGACTAATGATCTAAAAAGTAAAACTAATAATTTAACAACACTGTTAGCTCAAATGGTTTTCATATTATATTGTTGAGTGCCTAAACTCATATGTAGCATTGATTTGGTTATAATAGTTCTTTTATAGTTTTCTAACACTTTATGGACATAATCTCATACATGTAGAGATGTATTAGCCATTGATGCCTTCTCCTCCAATGTTGCTCGCTTTACAACATTTTGTGATTGATTGTGTTTCACCATGAGTGATATTTCACTAGTTAATAATAATAATAATAATAATTCATTACATTTATATAGTGCTTTTCTAGGCACTCAAAGCACTTACATAGTCAGGGGGCATCTCCTCATCCACCACCAGTGTCATACCTCTTAATACCACAGCTTAAACCGAGGTCATACCTCTACTCTTTTCGAAAGACATCCTGGGATTTTTAATGATCACAGAGAGTCAGGACCTTGATTTAACATCTTATCCGAAGGACGGTGCTTGTTGACAGTATAGTGTCCCCATCACTACACCGGGGCACTAGGACCCACACAGACCACAGGGTTAGCACCCCCTGCTGGCCTCACTAGCACCTCTTCCAGCAGCAACCTAGTTTTCTCAGGAGGTCTCCCATCCAGGTACTGACCAGGCTCAGTGGGAAACCAGTCTTGGGCTCCAGGGTGATATGGCTGCCAGCTTCTAGTTGAGCTTCTATGTTAATTAAATTTCCCATACAAACAATGCCAACTAATTTTTTTTAGTCCCGTCTGGGGTAGATATGTAAATAAAGAATGCCTTTTCCATTATTTACTTATAAACTCAGCTAGAGAGAGTGTGTGTGTGTGTGTGTGTGTGTGTGTGTGTGTGTGTGTGTGTGTGTGTATATGTTTTTCTATCTATTTCTATCACTATCTGTTTTTCTAGTGGGGATTAAACCTGAATACATCTCTACTCATAGGGACTTGTGCCACCGTGGGGACCTAAATTGAGGTCCCCATGGGAAAACAAGCATACAGAATACGTTTTTTTTTTTTTTTTTTTTTTTGTAAAAATGCAGAAAGTTTTCTGTGAGGAGTAGGTTTAGGTGTTAGGTTGCTGTAGGGCCATAGAATAAGGTGTTAAACATATAATCCGTAGAGTATTCAAAGACAAAGACAAATGAGACATATTCGGAACACAAATTAAGATATTTTTGATGAAATCCAAGAGCTTTCTGACCCTCCATAGACACTAACGGAACTGAAATGTTTTATGTTTGTTTTGCCCAGAAAGGTAAGGACATCTATAAAATAGTTCATGTGACATCAGTGGTTCTACCGTAATGTTATAAAGCCATGAGAATAGTTTTGTGCGCAAAGAAAACAAAAATAATGACTTTATTCAACAATTTATTCAACAATTCTCCTCTTTTGTGTCAGTCGATGTGCATTAACGAGAGTATCAGAGCATACTTTGTTACTTTGGATAAAAGCGTCTGCTAAATAACTAAATGTAAATGTAAATTCTTGAGATTATGCATGTGATGATGCTGCTGATGCAGGAGCCGGCCCTCTGACTTGAAACACATATGAGCTGTGCCTTGTTTCCAAGCAGAGGAATGCACACGCATGCGTCATGGTACTCTTGAATGCAACACACAAGAAAAAAATTAAGTCATTACTCGTTATTGTAAAAGTATTTTTTAGCTTCATAACGGTTGAACCACTGATGTCACATGGACTATTTTATCGACTACCTTTCTTGGCCATAAAAAAAAAAGTTTCAGTTCTGTTGTAATTTGTGTTCTGAAGAAGAATGAAGGTTTTACGGGCTTGGAACGATATGACGGTGAACTAGCTATCGCTTTAACCCCCTGAGGTTGCATTTTGTGGCATTTTTCCTGATATCGCCGAAAATAACTTAAATTATTCTGTCAAAAAACTAACTTAACCAGCTAGACTTGCTTTATCAACCAGCTCAGCTTCAGCTCTAGAGGAAACACATATGAGAATCTTTTTCTCAGGAGAAAAAACTGAAAAGGCAGAAGATGCATCTCCATCTGCTCTTCATTTCTATCTTGGAGAAACTATTGAGATCTCGTATTTAATAGATCTCATTTTCTTTCCTACGGGAAATCGGCAGGTGCTCAGAATAATACGTTGATCCGAAGACAGCTGCCGTTCTTTGATACGTTCTCAGAACATGGCACTAAGAGACTATTTCAATACTGAGAGAGAGAGAAGGAAGCAAACACAGCGACGAAGGGAGACAGTTTCCTGAATTGAAGGGCATCATAAGATTTTTTGGTTGCACTTTATTTTACAGTACGTGTACTAACATGTACTTTTAGTGTACTTACAGTGTATTTATCTAAGAAAGTTCTGGTAATACAAGGTAACTACATGGGGTAGGGTTAGGTTTAGGGGTAGGTTCAGGGTTAGTACCTAGTTATTACATAGTTATTGCAATTACTATAATAAGTACATAGTATGTACATGAGGAACAGGACTGTAAAATAAAGTGCTACCGATTTTTTTGTGTTCATTTCTTTCACACGTCCTTCATATTCTCTTTGTTACTTCAAAAAGATGGCTAATATTCACAAAATGCTGCTTACATTTCTTTGAACCAACTCCACACAGGCAGTGCAAGAAAGCTGAAAGCTCTGTGTCATTTCAGCAAGCGTCATGCTTATGTTAATACTCATCCAGCTGCTGAAGAGGGTGGAGGAGGATGGAGGATACTTTGTTTTTGTAGGCACAATTGTATAAACCTGCTTTAATCAGATCCCCCATAACCCATTTCATCCAGCACTCCACATCTCCAGGATTTGAGGCTTTTACACTATTGTTCAGTAGGTCTAGTTCATTTGGAATGAACTCTCTGCCAATGACAGTTGAACAGTAAAGTGCATATTCAAATTCAAATAGAACTGGTAGAAATGGTTTGGCGTAGAGATAGAGCTGAAATGACATAAATGGTCTCTCTCTCCATCTCGCTCTGTCTCACTTTGTGCTGTACTGTAGTTGTGAAAAGTGATTGATGTGCTTGCTGTTGTGGGGTTAGTGTGAAAAATATGGACGTACTTGTTCTTTTAAACTTTTATTTGACTTTTTTTTTTTTATTTGCCATTCAAACCAGTGGTTCCAAATGAACGCATGTTTAATTGAACTGAATTGGAATTTTTTTTTTATTTAACATTTACATTTATTTTTAAATAATAACATTTTTAATTGTTCATGCTTATTTTCCCTATTTTTACATTTAGATTACTTTTTCTATCATCTAAAACTTATTCTTTAATAACAATAAAAAACAACCTGTTGACCATCTATTAATTCCTTAGCAACAAGAACCTTAGCATTGTGGCACTGACTTTTGAATAGGCAAGCATCAGTAAATGTTTCTATAAAGCTTGAAATGTATATGTATATGCACTGTTTTGCTTGTTTGTTGTCATGACTGTGGTGTTTAAATTCCTTATCTTTTGGAATTGGGTGGAAGTCAGCTTGGAGACTCTGCATTCTTTTGTACATCAATATGTGCAAAATATCCAGGTCTCGTTAGCTTTATTAAATCAATAAACAAGACCTTAAAAGTCCTCCTCTCCTTTCTCTTTCTTTAATTCTAATAACACCTGTGATGGGTGGATTGTGTAAAGTGGATGTCAGCCAGAGGTCTAAATAACACGGTTAGGCACGAAGCCTCTGCCTCTCCACTCAACCCTTCGCCTCACGTGACCCAGACCTGTCAGCCTGTCGGGCCTCTGGAATCTCATCAGAGATGCTGGAAATCTGCCCTAGCATCCGCCGCTCTGCGCCAGCCAGGCAATTGAAGCTAGAGACTTAACCATTGCATGGACTTCAGGCTAGAAGTGGCGCTTTTGAGTTCTGGAATGTGCTTCTGTAGTGGCATTAAAGAGCTGGCAGAGGTTCTGCTGCCACTTCCGTAACCCTCTCATTTCTCATGCCATTATCTGAGATACTGTCTCTTTATTACTTGCTAACTCTCTACCTCCTCCATATCCCTTTCTTATTCAGGACATATGGGTTACCGAAACCCTGCCTGAAGGCTGAGTTTAGCTGGCTGGAAAATGCACTAATTCTTTTAGAGTGCTTTCTAATCCAAGTCTATTGAAGAGAGGAATAGAGATGCACTGCTCTAGGACACATGGACAGATTCCATCAGCATACTGTACACAGACTCATCACAAGTTTTCAAGGGCACCCTATGCCTCTGAGCGGGGGATTGTAAATGCATGATTCAGGGAACTGAAAGGAACATAAAACAAGCTGATAGAGGGCTAAAAACAAGGAGGCAGAAAGAATTAGAGCATGTCTCCAATCCTGATTTCAGTGTGGTGGTTTTGTTTCTGGCAGGGATGGAAAAAGAATCTCAACTTCCATTCAAGTTCATTTTCACTCTCTTCTCTGTCATGAAGGTGGGAGGTAGATGAACCCAAATGCAGACAGAATGCTCTCACAAGGATTTATTGGAGACAAAACAGAAAACAAAACCCACGAGGGGGCAAAACAAGGGCTAGACAGACGAAGGATGACTAAACTAGACTAACACTGCACTAACTAGACTATGACTAAAACAGGATCAAACAACTACTTAGACAAGACTTGACAATATATGACAACAGGTAGCAACAGTTGACAATCTTAAACAACGTTTGACAATGAACCGACAAAGGGACAGAGAAACACACGAGGTTATAAAGGGAGGCTACTAATGAACACAACAGGTGGAACAGGTGAATCAATGATGACAAAACTAGGGTAACAAGGGGGGCGGGGTAAGGAAACGAGACAACACAAGCACATGGCCCAAAAACACGGCCTGTCATGATCCTGCCTCAAGACTAGAGAAAAATCAGTACATGAAGGCAGAATCATGACATTCTCTGCCTCTCCCTGGTGGGCCTCAGACAGATCATTGCGATCTCTGTGGGAAAGGTTGAGATTGTTGGTAATTTTGCACCTAAATTGATGTGGGACAGGGAGGAGAGATGATAAAAAAAGTGATCCTGTCCACCATGTTGATTTTCCTTCTAAAAGGTAAGCAGCTGCATCCACAAACACTTCCTTCCTGCTTTTGTCCATATAATATAACACCAGTGGGGTTCAAAACAAAATTGGATTGACAATTTTTTGATGAACTTTACCTTTAAGAAACTGTCAAAAAGAGGTGAACCAGCAGATGGAGGCTTACAGCAGATATTCTCCAGTTCCTTTCACATCGCTCCCTTGAGCAGGGTACTTCACAGATTTCCCACACAGTGTGAAAATGTTCACTTTTAATTAGCTATTTCCAAGGATTCTTTCTCTAGGAAATCGCTTCTATAGGTTTGAACAGAGATCTTAAAGGGATAGTTGACCCAGAAATGAATATTCTGTCATCAATTACTCACCCTCATGTCATAAGACACAATTAAAGGGATCATGAACATTAACGAGAGTTTTACAAAATTATGGTTGAACCACTGATGCCACATGGACATTTTTAACGATGTCCTTACCACGTTTCTGGGCCATAAAATGCTTCAGTTCTGTTGCTGTCTACTGAGGGTGAGAAAGTTCTTGGATTTCATAAAAAATATGTTAATTTGTGTTCTGAAGACAAACGAAGGTCTTGCAGATTTGGAACAACGTGAGGGTGAGTAATTATTTTCATTTTTGGGTGAACTATCCTTTAATGAATATAGGCCATTTGTGGCATGGGTATGACGCTGATGTGTAGCCAATTAATTAACACTTTGCCACCGCCATCTTTCTAAACATTTATGGTTGAACCATCATTTATGTAAAGGCGCACAAGGATGCTTGTTATTGCATCACGTGTTCGCATTCTTTTCCCCAACTACACATTATGTGAGCACGTCAGCGCTCTTGTGACTCATGGCACTTAAATACTGAGACCACAGTTATCTGAATCAGTGTTTTTGCACCTCGCTGAGCTGTGAAAGGTAAATTAGCTGAACAGCATCTCAGTTGGAAAAGCTTTCTCTGTGGTAGGGAACTCTACTGATGGAGAATAAGGTTTCGGGTTTATAAAACCACAGATTTGATCTGGTCACGAGGTGCCGAATGAGTAAAATCTGATTGTCAAACATAATGTGGACTCAGCTATGAAACAAAGCCCAAGATTGAGTCACTATCCATTACCTTTGCCAATAAATGAATGGATGTGTGTTCCCCACGTCATTTAAAGAACAAACTCTAACTTTTTACGAATTGACAGGCTCAGCCTGTGCTGTCCACACTCAGGAGTAAATTATAGTTTGATTGCTTTTATGCTTGAATAGCTGCCAGAGAAGCGACCTTGGTGTTTTTCCTGACTTTAGAAGGAAAGCTTTTTTCCTTTTTTGTCAGGAAGGAATGTTTGTGTTTGGATTGAAAGGTTGTGTTATGGTCCTATGACTTCTTTTGAAAGTCACTGTGTAAAATAACTGCCCCTACCCTTGAGTGGGCCACAGCTTCGTAATGATACCCATTAAGCCCTTGAGTTAAGGACACGGCCACTGATCAGTCTTTTTGACTGCATGTGGGTGTCTTTGAAAGTTGTGGATGGGAATATGCAAATCAAAGCAATATCACAGCATCAGACCTCTTACATGGTGAATTTCAAGCAAGAGTTTGTACATTACACAACCTCATTAGATTATACAGCCACTCATTTTTGAATCCCTTCCAGCTGATCTTAAGGAAGGTTTGTGCAACCAATGGGGTTGAGTTTAGCCTGCTGTCTAATTCTTTGTAGTCTAATTTATTGTAGTTCAGAAAATTTCAATACTACGGAGCCCTTAAGGGGACATAGTGATGGAAAAAAATATGAAGAGGGAGGAAAATGTTCAATGTGTTTGTGGTGTTTCGCAAAATGCTGTGTTCCCTCAAGTGTTGAGTTCGCCTGAGAAACTTTGTGCTCACTTGCAAAACCTTTTGTGAGCAAGCACTACATTTCTTGGGGGAATGCAAAGCATTTATGAGAGAACGCAAAAGTATTGAAAAAGAAATGTTCCTCCCATCTAAACTTTTTTAATCTCCATGTCTCTCCATGTCGCACTTTTTGAAAAAAATCCACATAATCTGGAATTTTGTGAGGGCAAAACCATTTCCCCAGGCAGATTTCGCATCAGGTTCAGATGGTCATGCGAATTCACCACTTTGACCATCAGAACACAGCTTGGTTTGAAATTTGACTTACAACAGACAATGGACCTTTTTTTTCAGATAAAATTTAGTTGGAATTAGGCTAGTGTAACTCACATTAGCAGTTATAATCAGCACAGAAGATACCAAACTCTCTAGTTTACCTTGCTACCACCTGACTAGACATCCAGAGCCATGGAGTAGCATCTTATAAATGGTGTGCATAAAATCACTTTTTACCATAAGCAAATTCCCTCATGCAATATATTACAGCTGCAAACAACCTTCAAAACGAGACGATATAACAACTGTATTGTTTATTCATGAGGTGTTCCCAGCTATCAACCATTCGACATAATAACTGTCACCTCACCTAAGACAAAATGCAGAAAATAATGCTTTATTACAAACAAAGGCTTTACAACCTCAACACGAAAGGAATTTGTTGCAATTCGGAACTATTGCCCTTCATATGATCACACACAAATGTGTCATTAGACTAGCTGAATGATGTTAATCATGAGGTATAAAAAAATCAAACCACCTGCTAGGCAGGTTAACTAGCTAACGTGCTTGTTAGCATAAAATATTTTTGATCAAATTCACAGCTTGAGAGAAATAGATCCTTTTCTCCTCTATGTGATAAAGGACTTCCTCCTGAAAGTATGTACTGTAATTCCTCTTGCCCTGGAGAATAAATGCAGTTACAGTGCGTTTTGAATTACTAGTACACAACAGGTTTTGTGTGTTTTGTGTTCAGGTCGTGTATTTACTCAGTAATCAGAAACAAATCTTAACGACCTGCATAATGGCCTGTCAAGAGCCCCTGCTTTTAGTGTCTGTGGACACCTTCCTCCTCAGCACTTATTGATTTGATGAAATACAATACATCTTGAGCCTTAACCAGAAGCTATTGTTGCCCACCTGAGCTTTACACATGTAACAAGATCACCAATTTTTGAACTCGCTCCATGTGTTTGGATTTGTGAGTATAAGACAGATTTGATTTGAAACCTCTGATTTGAACATGCAGATGTTTGAAAGATTCATCTTAGTAAATCAGCTCTTTTGAACTCTTTGATTAACTTAATGGTTTCAACTTAATTTGTTTGTATCATCAAAAATCTGTCTAGATATATACATACATGCCTTGTTTTCATAAATAAATACTAATAATTATTAACCTCTACTAATTTAAGTGATAAAATATAATTATATGGCCTGAAGCATATTCATTAATGTAATTTTCCTGTTGTGTTGTGTCATGTTCATGTGTGCCCAGTAATCTTTTTGTGTGTGTTTTTGTGTAAAACGGCAGATGTAATGAAGGCTCTGGTGAAGCAAGGCCACCGCCTCAACACATCTGCAGTCTCATGGGCTCTCTGGTCCTTTTCTTTGGTCCCTATCGTCCCATTCTCCGCTTTGTCTCAGCGAAACAATTAGCTCCAATAGGACACAGATGAATGGAGAGAATAGCTCTAGCAGTGCACAAACAAAATCCAGAGCCAGCCGCAATTTATTTAGACAGTGAAGTTCATCCCCCATCATGGCACAGAGCAGCTAAGATGTGTGCAGTACTGTAGGAACCATCAGTGACAGCCATAATAAGCTATTTATTTATTTATTATATTTATTTATTTATCGCATGCAAGAACTAATTAGAATTTAATTAAAGTATAAAGATAATGTGTCTGTATTTGGGTGCATCTAGAGCTCTGTTGTGATGACAGCACCCATAGAATTTGTCTGTACAAACATGGACTGAATTTGAAGTGAAATCAGCTGAATGTGAACTGGATGTAAATTGGGCAAAGCCACACTGTTCACCAGTACAAACTCTCTCTTTTTCTCTCTAGACATGGGACACGTTGTGCCGGGGAGGTGGCGGCAGCAGCAAACAATGGCGTCTGTGGAGTGGGTGTGGCCTACAATGCCAACATCGGAGGTGAGTGAAGAATCCGATTGATAGGCGGTTAAAAATTAGCATATGGTAATGGGATCAATCAAATAGGTCACGCATTAAAACTATCCAAGCATTGTCTCATTTCCTGCCCTTTGTGCATTTAATGGCTGATGTCGTCATGCTCCTGCGGACTAATCTAAAGCGCTTTATCTTTCAATTATAAAACACATCCATTAAGGTGAATATCTCAGAAATATCTTGGCTATTCCAGTCACATTGAGCACATTTAGGGCCAGACATCGCTGCAGGCATACACAAATTCCACATCTCTTATTTGAATAGTCTTTGTAGGAAAATGTTTCTCCGTCTAGATGAGGGTGAATAAGGCAGTGGGCATTGCCTGAGCCTGCATGTGATTTCTGTGATTCACATAAGTGGACTTTGAACGATTAATTGCCGCTTTGAACGATTATGTAATTGTGGCATCCATAATTGTAATCGCAATTAGAAACTATATTAATTGTGCAGCCCTAATTTAATTTACACAGTGAAGAACATGCAGTGTTGTTATATATACACGATTACTTTATACAATGTATGTATCTATTGTAATTAGTTTCTTCTTCTTATTTAATCGCTGACTGTTTACTTGTCTTCAGTGAGCTTGAGTTTTTTTGTGATATTGACACTAGTGACAAGAATGATTAAATTTCTAATGGTATCAAAAATTATGATGTCATAAAAACCTTATTTAAAACAAAAATAACTATACTGTGATATGTATCGTTACTATGACGTGATATAAGATTTTGGTCAAACCGAATTGTTTTTCCATTCTCCCTTCCAAATGTCCATCAGGCTTACAGAAAGTACATTTTCACAAAACTGATTTTCCCTGTCTCTCTGGTATCTTCATTAATGCTCTTCCTATCCACCTCTGTTCTTCATGCAGGTGTGCGGATGTTGGATGGAGAGGTAACAGATGTTGTGGAGGCTCAGTCTCTGAGCTTGAACTCCCAACACATCCACATTTACAGCGCCAGCTGGGGCCCAGAGGATGATGGGAAGACAGTGGATGGCCCTGCCAAACTGGCCAAAGAAGCTTTCCTGCAGGGGGTTACTGAGGTCAGTATAGATTTAACCACTGGAGGTCCCCAGGTCACAGCATTGCATCTCTGCAACTGGAAGTTCTTACATTATCGGTGGGTTGCATAACTGACCATAGCTTTTGAAAATTGGATTACAAATGAGAGATATTGCCTGTAACGTTAAGATTTCATTTTATTTTGATAAAAAATCAGTTTCCTTCCTGCTCATATCAAATGCAGAAGTACATAATACTCAAAACTTTTCACAAATTTTTCAAATCACTAGGCATGCCTACAAATCACTCATGTGTCTCCTCAAGTCAGTGTAAGTGTTAGTGTGAATGCTCACGTCAGGTCATCCGAGCAGATTTTAGATCAGCTAAATGTGTCACAGCTGCCGTCGACTCCCATCAGCACCTCTGCTAGAGGAACCGGGCTGGACAGGGTGAGCAGTAGAAGATGTCATCGCCTGTTGAAACGCATTTACTGAGAGGGAATTGAGAAGGATGTGTGCTTTGACAAAACACAGGATTACAGAGAATACTGTATTCAGGGAGATTACTGTGATCCTGGCAGGAGATGAGCATTTGTTTTCTGTTTTCGTTTTTGATATGTTAAATCTTTCTTGTGTGGCACACATACGCTTATCCCTTGTGATTTTATACCTTGACAGAGTTTCAGCATACACGCATCGCACTATGAATATGAAAATCAGTTTGTTTATATCAAAGATTCAAAAATTAGATGGCCTTGTTGCTTTCGCTTCATTTTGCATTTTGCAGTCTTTTTCCCTTTTTTACTTTTCCAAAGCAAATATTACTATAAATTTTGCAGCTACACTACTGTTTAAAAGTTTGGGATCGGTAGGATTTTTTAAATGTTTTATGTTAGACTTTTAATCTCACCAATGCTGAACATATTTAATCAAAAATCCGGAAATAAAATAGTAATATTGTGGTATATGTAATTGATAGAAAATAAGTAATAAACAATAATACATTTATATTTATAATAAATAACTGATTTTCTGTTTTATTTTCAAATATAATTTATTCCTGTGATGGTGAAGCTGAATTTTCCAGTCATTTTCATCATTCCTCCAGTCTTCAGTGTCACATGACTTTTCAGAAATCATTGATATGCTGATTTAATGCTCAAGAAACATTTATTATTATGATTGCAACAATTCAAATATAAATCTTTTCTAACATTCTAAATGTCTTTACTGTCAGCTTTGATCAGCTTAATGTGTCTTTGCTGAAAAAAAGTATTAATTTATGTTTAAAACCCTTAAGAACCTTTAACTTGAGCGGTAGTGTACGGTTATGGATATAAACAATCCTCTAAACTTGAGTGGGTAAGTCATCATGCACCATTTGTACTACAGACATGAATCATGCTTTAAATCATGTGGCTTACTGACGAGAGGCTATTACTGAGTGGGATTACTTTTCTAAGCAATCAGACTTGCGATTCTTGCCTGGGGGAATGATAATACAAGTGAAAAAACACAACTGAAAGAAGAGTCAGTCTTGTCTACACGCATCTTGTTTGTTCATTTCAATACTCTTTTTATTCCACATTCTTTTATAAACCTTCTGCCATCAAATATTTTAAACCATATGCTCACAACTTCTCCTCAGATATAATGTCACAGCAACAATTCTACAAAATGTGTCTCTTTTCACCCCCATGAGTGTGTTGATGCATTCCAATAGCCATCTAGAAATCTTGGGTTATCTTTGGAATAATATAGTAAAACAGCATGAATGGAATTACATTCAAACCACCTGCTTTCACCTCACGCTGCAGAAATGC
The DNA here is from genome assembly GCF_963082965.1 of Carassius carassius. NCBI lineage: Eukaryota > Metazoa > Chordata > Actinopteri > Cypriniformes > Cyprinidae > Carassius > Carassius carassius. Next base: position 4,613,154 of record NC_081804.1, on the reverse strand, counting down.
TGTTAATTTCAGCGGGATCTAAAACTGATTTCTCCCTCTAGTAATTTACTCAAATTATGCATCGCGTAAACATCTACCTCAGCTGTGCGACTCTCGCTTTTTGTCTCTTTGCACTTTATCCCTTTAGTTCTTTAGCCACATTGTTATCATTCCTAGAATTGTGCCTCTAAATACTAAACCAGATTGTGGCATTTCAAACAAACAAACAAATCGTTTATGACCACAATAATCCCGAGTCAGTCAGCTGTGAATATTACCCCTATGGAGAGCAGAAGATAGAACAGAAACTTTAATCAAATTCTGCCTACTTGCTTGACTGCAGCGAGAGAGGAGGCTAATATATGAGAAAAGAAACGTGGCGCTTTGCCAGCTGTCCAGCCAGTATTGCTAAAGGATTAAATACAGCAGATTTCAGAGGTCACAGTATTAGTTTGAAATTAATCACGACAGCCATAATTGGCTTGTTCAGTTGGATTTTTGTGGGCTATTGTAATGGAGATGAGGCCTGTGCGCACAGAAATTAATGGACACTACACAGATGTTTGATTCATAAATACATTTGTCTCACACAGCCAGATGTTTGATTTGCATAAAGACTATCAGCAGCTAATTCTGGCGAAGAATCGTCCACTTGTATTGTTTTAAGATTTGATTCCACAAGCCCTCACAAATCCCGTGATTAGTTCTACCTCAGAATGTTTGTTTCAGCCCAGCAACCTGTAAATATCAAATTGTTTCCAGGAGGACTAAAACCTTTGCATAAAAGTCTAAAAAGTCCAGCCAATAAGTTTGGAATGGGCAATTTTTAATTAGTACTTGCCAATTATGTAAACAGACTGTAGGATTAGACTATAACTACATTAGACAACTGGTGTCTACGTTTATTGACATTATCGTTCAAATGTTTGGTTGTTTTTGACCAGGTTGTATGCATCTGTTCTAGGGTCGAGGTGGACTGGGCTCTATCTTCGTGTGGGCATCGGGTAACGGAGGGCGAGAGCGGGACAGCTGCAACTGTGACGGATACACCAACAGTATCTACACGCTCTCCATCAGCAGCACCACACAGTATGGCAATGTGCCGTGGTACAGTGAGGCCTGTTCCTCCACCCTTGCCACCACCTATAGCAGCGGAAACCTCAACGAGAAACAGATTGTACGTTCATATGAGCAAACACACCTCCACATCTGTTTAGTATAGTCACAAATGTTAGTCATATAATAATCTCATGCAGAGGCATTTTTGTAAGTATTTTCTTAAAGGAACACACTGAATCTTCACATAAAATATATTATTTTTGTTGTCTAAATGTCCTAAGATTACATTTTAATATTTATAAATTAATTATCTTTTTGTGTTGCGCATTAACGTTAAGCAGAGTTTCAGTTTAAATATATTATTTATATATTCAAATATATTTTTTAAGTATACGTTTAAAAGAAATGAATACTTTTATTCAACACGGAATTCTATTCATTAAAGAATCTGAAAAACTGTATCCCAGAAGGATCATGTGACACTGACGACTGGAGTAATGGTTGCTAAAATTCAGTTTTGCCATCACAGGAATAAATTACCTATTGAAATAGAAAGTCATTATTTTAAATTGCAATCAAATTTCACAATATCAAAATTTTTACTGTGTTTTACTGTTTTCAAATAAATGCAGCCTTGGAGAACATTGTAAAATCTCACAGACCCCACATTTTTGAACAGTGGTGTGTGTATAACTAAATATATGCACAGTATATTCTCTGAAAACAGATTTTGATTTTCAAGTAAAATTATCTGGTTTTAAAGATGTTTGGATATTTTTACTGTAAAACAAGACAAAACACTGAGTAGAAAAAGGTTTATTTTTTTCAGTTATCTATGCAACTGCTTACACAAGCCTTCAGATGTGTCTATTATCAGAAACACACACTCTTCTACAACCATGTCTCATTAAAGGCACCAGAAATAGAATGACCAGTATTGCAGCATTTACACGTTAACAGCACACAGACATCATGCCCCCACACAAAACTCTGCCATTCTCAGTTGCAAGTAGAACTGTAAATGTCAGAGCAAACAGCCCATGTGTGTCAAATTTTCTGCATGGTTTAAATGGCCACATCACGACTGTACATGGGAAAAATGAGTGATGGAGTGCCACCCCATTCAGCATGCTGTGAAGATGAAGTGTCAGGCGGTCAAATGATTTCCACATCTGTCCCTGTGATTTCCTGTGGGCTATATGAAAAGAGCTTTCTGAAAGTCATGCCCTAAGGAGGCAAAAAAATCAGTTTAGAGCAGCGCCTGAAAACTTACCAATCACAGGTGCTGTTTGTTGCATGCCATACACATCTGCTTCTCTTCCCCGGCGTTTTCTCCGACAGTAGAAATGAGAAAAAAGGTGTTTGAGAAAGCTAAAGCATAGAAATTAGACCAAGTGAAAGAGAGCAAAAGACATAGAGGCAGCAATTTTTGAATACCAAACATGCTGCATTGCAGATTCTTTGGATCTTATTTGCATTTTTTTAGTTACATACAGTACCTTCATTTTATCAGCATAATGAGAGTGCATGAGCAGGCCTTTTAATTAGGGCAAGCTAATTAGGCCAAAAGATGCATATAAAAAGAAGATGCCCTTCACAAGTTCTAAAAGTCATTCCATTGGATCATCTCGATGAGCATCTGGGCTGTTAGTTTGCACTGCGGCTGTGTTTCTAACAGAATTCAGAAGTCATTGTTTTAGAAAAATCTGTCATTTATGAAAGAATTTCCTACTAATTTTTTTCCTGTATAGTTAAAGAGAATTAGGACTGGGGCTGTGAAGCACCATAAAAGTGGCCCATACAGCTTATGTAATATTCCGGTCTTATGAAGTCATATGATAGCACCAAAAATTGTGTTGTCTGTCTTAAATCTCATTGATGCTTTCATGATTTATAAATGTTTTGTTCACTGGAATTGGAATGATACTGTAGTTGATTCAACAGTCTAATCCAGAGAAACTAACTCAAAACATGATATGTCTTAGATATTTAAATGTAGAACATTTTAAAATAATTGCAGTATTCCCAACATTCCTTCATTTTATATAGCTAGCAAACATGTCTGTCTATCTAGATATTCAAACTTATAACTTGTGAGTCTTTTTGAATTTGGTTCACTCAAATTCACACTCACATTGAGGGGAAAATATGATTTCTTGTGCTGTGGGTAGTTATGTGAACTATGAATCTCTGATGTGCTCATTCCTGTGCAAGTGGTTTCAGACTCGCCAGGCAAATCTATCTTAGCCTGCTCATTGAAGCTCATCCGAGATGTTTCAGAACAGCTTTAGAGTGTTTGTTTGCTTGATGTCAAGTCTGTCCCAGTATGCGTGACTGCGATAGCTCCCCCTCTCCCTCTTCTGAGACCTCCTGTTCCATTAGGATGACAAAGGCAATAACAGATTCAATTTAAAAATGGACGTAATCTCGCCGACAGCAGTGGGGTGGGAATTTGAGTATGTATGTGTCTGTGTGTGTTTAAATCAGACTGAAAGGACAGAGACAAATAAAGCAAAAGAGAAAGAGTGTGTGTGTGGGTGTCTGGCAGGCACTCACCTGTGTACGCTCTAATGGTTCTGTAGCCTCAGGCTAGACGTCCTCTCATCCTGACCGTTGTCAATCATGCAGGCATGTTAAAACACCAAACCCCCATGTGTAGGGTGCCTGCTTATTAAGTCTCCCAAGCTGTCACACATCTCATCACAGAAGCTGCAGTGAATGAGGTTTTTCTTCCCTCTCGGACTCATATATTTGTCAGGCAACTGGACAGGCGCCTCTGGCTGACAGACGCCCTCACATCTTATATATAGCTACAACCAGTGTCCTTCCAATAGCTGACCAGTAACATATCTGACCTTTCCACACATGTGTTTTCATCTGTGCAGGTGACAACGGACCTGAGGAAGAAGTGTACAGACTCACACACAGGCACGTCTGCCTCGGCTCCGCTGGCCGCTGGAATCATCGCTCTCGCTCTGGAGGCCAAGTGAGTGATGACAACACTGACACCTGTCTCTACAGACAGACAAACACACACACACACTCCTGTCCATCATTTCCCCTCATCGGTTAGACTTCATTATCCCTCGTGCATCATCTTCAGCCCTCTGACACAGTCTGACATCGCCTTGACATTGCTCATCCAAAAAAATGAAGGAGAGATTGAGAGAGACGGGTGATGACTGCTCGTTCGGGCGACGATTGACCCCGTGGCCCCTTTACAACATCAAGTCACCATGCTCGATTAAAAGCTCCTGCAGAGTATTTTATCCTGTATGCTGTGAGGAGGTAATAAGACATGGAAATCACGTCTCACACAAGCTTCAGGTTTCTTTTGTGTGTGTGGTGGAGTCACGGGGATCCTGGTTCACACACAGTGTTTGTGTGTGTGTGTGAGTTCAGCCCCTGCTGTTCAGGGTCGTAAGCCCCGCTGGTGCCGGCTTTGATCGTGCTTGCCCCCACAGGGACCTCAATCTCTGTTGTCTTTCTGTCACAACTCTGCTCTTTTTCATCGGTTGGGAGTCTTTGTGATGTCGCCCTGTAGGTGACTTTTGAACATCTGGGTGTAAGAAAGACAGTCATGCTCGTTTTCCACTGAAATGTGTGCTTGTGCAGGAGCACGTGCTTGGACAGGGGATCTGTGAACCTCTCTCAGAACTACGCTGTGATTTAAAATCAAATCATAATTAACCTGTATTCTATTATATAAAATAACATTTATTTATAACATTTTAGACATGAATAAACTATATTTATAAATGTGTGTATATATATATATATATTAATCTAAAAAATGTGGTGTCTGCCATCTGAATTTATGCCTCAGTGCTTCTATTGTAATTTATTGATTAGAATAGGAGTGATCCAGTGCTGTTTTGTTTAAGTGTAGCCATCCTATTGTTGTTATGAAATCTTTAAGTGGGGAGGACATTATTAATGGGGACACCCCGTCCATTAATAGATTCCTGGTTCAAGTCCAGCCTGTTTAAAGGCTCTGGCATGTTTTCCAGCACTGGCACCTCATCTGTATAAAAGGATATCTGTTCGATATCTGTGCAAGTCTTGCCATGTAAGACATGAGAATTTCAGTAGTCTTATATCAATTTATCACTATATGTAAATCTCTACATCTGTACTGTGGCTTTAGGTTCATTAATCGTGCATGTAGCATTATGAATATACACGCTAAGTCATTTATTGTGAGGTCAAAAATATTGAAAGCTTATGAATTGGATCCCCTTCTTCATAAATCAACCTGAAAAATATACAGACGTCAGAGCAGGATATTTTTCATACTGTTCCACGGGGTATATTTACGCTAAATCCATCTCATTTGGGTGGAAATGGCTTGTCATGCACGTATTTTCGGCAGTGCTTTATGTCCAATATCAGACTTGGTTTGCCCTGAAATACCCTGCTGAGAAATTATAGTGCTTTTCAACCTTGGCCGTGGGGGCCACAAGTCCCAAAAGCCACTTGTTTCTGCCATGTAGAGCAACAGCCGCCAAAACTAATAAGCCTGAGTTGTGAACCGAGGAAATACAGTTATAAATTGAATCTGATATTGCTGTTTTCGGGGAATACGATTTTGGGCCTTCATTTGGGGAAAAAAAAGGCCTCGTCGGCTGTGTAATTACAAAATGATGCATGACCTCCAGGATGGAATATTTCCAATTGCAATTTTCTGACTCGGGTGAAAGAAAAGCTTTAATTATGTGTCTTTCAAAAAGACATCCTGTCACATCCATGAGGATAATTATGTGCAAATTATCATTTGAATATGAAAATAAATCTGTGGCCCTGCTGCAATGTAACACTTTTATCACTTTTCATTTTTCGTACGACAACCAGCATGAACCTGACCTGGAGAGACATGCAGCATCTTGTTGTAAGAACCTCACGTCCCGCCCACCTAATAACCAACGACTGGAGGACCAATGGCGTGGGCCGATTAGGTAAATGATGGTTCATGTAACCAATCAGAGAGCTACATTTATTTATTCAATAGACATGTCTGACCTTGTTAGTCTTCCATCTGTCTCTCTCTATGTGGCAGTGAGCCATTCTTACGGCTATGGTCTGCTGGATGCTAGTGCCATGGTCACTTTGGCCCAGAACTGGAGCAACGTGGGGCTGCAGCACAAATGTGTCATTAATATGCTGAACGAGCCCAGGTAAGGATGCACAAACATCTCATGCAGCACAGGCAATACACCAAATAGCTAATGTCTGCTACCCTGAGGAGCCAGAGGTCACCATTTAAGGACAGGCAACGAGACGCATGAAGTTGTCAGCAAAATTAAATTTCATTATTTAGTTGCTTGTAAGAGTGGAGTGTAATTTTCAGATTCTTCTCTGTTACAGGGAAGTAAGAAACCACCTGGTCTTCAGCAGAAGTGTAGAGGCCTGTTCTGGGCAGCTGGACTTTGTGAGATCTTTGGAGCATGTACAAGCCAGACTCACACTCTCCTATAACCACAGAGGAAACCTGGCTGTTCACCTCATCAGCCCACTGGGAACTCGCTCCACGCTGCTGGCTCCACGGTAAACATACACTTTTATACACGTCATAGGCATATGCCATTGCACATAACACAGTTCAAAAGTTGGGGGTCAGTAAGATTTGTAATGTTTTTGAAAGTCTTAATCTCACTAATATTTGACCAAAAATACAGTAAAACTGTAATATTGTGGAATATTATTGCAACTTAACATAACTGTTTTCTATTGTAATAGAAATTTTCAAATGTTATTTATTCCTGTGACACAAAGCTGAATTTCCAGCATCCTTCCTCCAGTCTTCAGTGTCACATGATCCTTCAGAAATCATTCTAATATGCTGATTTGCTGCTCAAGAAACATTTATTAGTATTATCAATGTTGAAAACAGTTGTGCTGCTTAATATTTTCAATGCAACATTGCTGAGTAAAACTATTAATTTATTTTCATTCTTTTCAAATCTTATTAATTATACAATTTTCTGGCCATAAACACAGTTCACCCCATCATCATTATGAAACATAATTATTTGGATTGTAAATTAAACTCGATTAATTTTATCATCGTATTCAATCTTGTTAAAGCTTCTCAGATAGACGCATATGTATAGAGATCTCTTTCTCTTGTGTTTGTCTTTAGGCCTCAGGATAACTCAGCCGAAGGGTTCAACGACTGGGCATTCATGACCACTCACTCCTGGGACGAGGACCCTCGGGGAGAATGGACGCTGGAGATTGAGAATGTGGCTGGACTTAATGATTATGGTACTTCAATAAGCTTTTCCTTAATCAGTGTTCTGTCTAGTTTTTCAGTGTAAACATCTAAGCATCCTTTAAAGCAAGAGGACCTTACTTGAAAAAAGGGAAATGGTTGGGAAGAAGATAAAAGACATTTCAGAGAATACATTTTGAATCCATAAAAATGGACAGAATTTCTAGGCGCAGCCAGGGGCCGGAGGGGGTCAGGTTTGGTGACAACACGATTTCGTCTCTGCTCTTTGCGGATGATGTTGTCGTGTTGGCCTCATCAGGCCAGGACCTTCAGCATGCACTGGGACGGTTTGCAGCCGAGTGTGAAGCGGCTGGGATGAGAATCAGCACCTCCAAATCCGAGGCCATGGTCCTCAGTCGGAAAAGGGTGGCTTGCCCACTTCAGGTTGGTGGAGAGTTCCTGCCTCAAGTGGAGGAGTTTAAGTATCTTGGGGTCTTGTTCACGAGTGAGGGAAGGATGGAACGGGAGATTGACAGACGGATCGGTGCAGCTTCTGCAGTAATGCGGTCGATGTACCGGTCTGTCGTGGTGAAGAAAGAGCTGAGCCGCAAGGCGAAGCTCTCGATTTACCGGTCAATCTACGTTCCTACTCTCACCTATGGTCATGAGCTTTGGGTCATGACCGAAAGGACAAGATCCCGGATACAGGCGGCCGAAATGTGCTTTCTCCGCAGGGTGGCTGGGCGATCCCTTAGAGATAGGGTGAGAAGCTCAGTCACCCGGGAGGAGCTCAGAGTAGAGCCGCTGCTCCTCCACATCGAGAGGGGTCAGCTGAGGTGGCTCGGGCATCTGTTCCGGATGCCTCCTGGACGCCTTCCCGGGAAGGTGTTCCGGGCACATCCCACTGGGAGGAGACCCCGGGGGAGACCTAGGACACGCTGGAGAGACTATGTCTCCCGGCTGGCCTGGGAACGCCTCGGTGTCCCCCCAGAAGAGCTGGAGGAAGTGTCTAGGGAGAGGGAAGTCTGGGGTTCTCTGCTTAGACTGCTGCCCCCGCGACCCGGCCCCGGATAAGCGGTAGAAGATGGATGGATGGATGGACATTTTGAATCAAGTTTATTTTTTTTATTCCACTGGCAAATAGTTTTTTCTTGCTTTGAGAATAAATCTCTGTAAATTTTGTTTGATTTATGCTTGAAACAAGAGAAGAAACAATTTGCCAGTGGGATCAGAAAAAGTCAACTTAATTCAAGTCTAAATATCTTACATAAATTGCTTCTCAAGATTATTTATCTTGTTTTAAGGATGTTTATAAATTGTGACATCAAAACAAGATGAAAAATACTGATTAAGAAAATAATTGTGTGTGCTGTGTCAATGCCATTTGTGTTTTTGCTGATCATCAAAGCATCTTTAAAGTTCAGTGATATTTCCACAGGGGTTCTTTCACAGTTCACCCTCATCTTATACGGCACCGGCTCCAGTGCCACAGATCCGTCCATTTCCGATTACACCCGGCCTTCAAACAACAGCTGCAAAACCTTTGACACCCAGCAGATCTGCATCGGTAAGACACACACACACACACACACACACACAACCCTTAACAGACAAGCTTTAAAAAGTGATGACATTCATGACCAGAAGAAAATATTTACACATTCAATAATTCCAATAGCAAAACCTCTGTCATATAAAAAATGTCATGTCTCAGTAATTGTGCTAATGAATATTAATATATGTTTATGAGTATAAATATTGCAAAACACTTGAGAGTGATGCCAGAGAGGTTTAAATTAGATAAACGGTGCATTATTAAAGAAGTAGAAACGTTTTTAAATCCTGAGCCTCTCTTTGATGAGAGGTCGTACCTTGCCAAACTTCAGAGGGCAGTAAAAAAACATAATTTGTTAATTAAATGCTCAAGTTTATTATTCATAGTTTCCTTAGAGACTTGATGATGGATTTCTCCATCATGGCCCCATATTGTGCCTGCAGTACTGCAGATTGCTCAAGGACAAACTTTGCTGAAAAGTTATTTCACTAATTTTTCATGTGCTGTTCTTGAATTGTTACTCTAGGCAGTACTGAATTTTACTAGGTGAACGGTTTGTCCTATTTGAACCAGAAAATGAGAGCAAACATTAAATGACCTTATTACCTTTAATAAATGTACCTATGGTCCTATTCCAGAAACATTCTCCTGGCAGTTATGCAAATGCAAACGTATAGCTCGTGTATTGAATGTGTACAGACTGTAGCACATATAATGTGTGTACTTGTGCTACTTTGGTGGCTACAAATCACAGTACCACAGGGTGCACAATAAATGCCTTCAAATGTCTGTGCCTTTGTTTTTGACTGGGTACCTAGCTATAAAGATGACCGTTTAACTACCTTTCCCACAATGACAGTTCAGCAGACAGGTTATGCTAATAGAGTGAACTTAAAAGTGTTCAAAAGTGTTCAAAAAAAAACAGCACTTTTGTGTGTGTGTGTGTGTATAAGTTTATTACCTATTTCATTAACTAATGTTAACAAATGTAAAGTGTTGCCAAAAATGTTTATTTCCATATTCACTTTCAACCCAACTTTTGAAACAACATTTTTCTCTTCAGCTGACAAAAAGCAGGGCTGCATGAGCAGGGAAAACTAATATTAACCAATCAACCAATATCATGACATGACTCCATCTGTTTCTCACAAAATTGTCACTTTATGAAAGTTAAATGTGTTTCAAATGCCATTTCATGTTCGTTAAAGATTTGTAACATCTGCGACTAAGCGTTCTTCCGATGTCTGTTTTCCAGAATGCAGCACGGGTTTCTCGCTTTTCTTGCAAGGCTGCGTGAAGTCCTGCCCTCCCGGCTTCAGCTCTGGGCTGCAGGTGCTCAACTTGTCGTTGGACAGCTGGGTGGAACATTCCACCGTACAGGCGTGCCTGCCCTGCCACCCGGTCTGCCTGACATGTTTCGGGTCCGGGGAAAACGAATGTCTTTCCTGTCCCCCCCACAGTCACTTAGTGGCCACTTCTTGTTTGCACCAGAACCAGCGAAAATGGCCCAGCATTCCCATGCTTCAGCACAAGGTGGACTTAAACTCAGATAAATCCTTGCACGATCCCGGCCTATCCTCAAGATTGCCGGCACTGGTGGCGGTGCTCAGCTGTGCCTTCATCCTGGCCACTTTCGCAGCAGTTTTTGTGCTGCTTCAGCTGCACTCCAGAGCAGCCAGTGCCCCGTTCTGCCGAAGGGCCAAACTGCCACTGTTGGAAACGGGCGGAGGGGGAATACGAGTGGGCTTCGGGTTCGGACTCGGCCGGGGGAAAGTGTCGTACCGGGGTATCCCCACTGTGTGGGGGGACGAGGATACAGCGGGAGGGATGAACTCTGAGTCCGACAGCGAAGAGCTGGAGTATCACAGCGAAAAGACTGCTTTTATACGGACTCAGAGCGCTCTTTAGCACCACATATAACAGTTTTACATCTGTCTTCCTTGTACTGGGACACAGAACTAGTCTGCACTACAGTCTTAATAGATCCACTGCAAAGTTTATGTGTGTCTGAGAGAGAGAATGCCATATATGAGCTATAATGGTACAATTGCGGTTTGATGAGGTTGACTCTAACGCGATTAAACCTAGGACATCTCCGCTGCGCTCTGCTCCCTTTATTTTCACCTTTATTTGTCTTAGTGGTCTAGCCCCCAGGATTAATACCATCAGTTGGTGTGTGTGTGTGTGTGTGTGTGTGTGTGTGTGTGTGTGTGTGTGTGTGTGTGTGTGTGTGTGTGTGTGTGTGTGTGTGTGTGTGTGTGTGTGTGAGAGAGTGCCAGCTGAGCTCATAGATGTGTTTGTTGTGCGTGTGCAGCGTTTGAGTGACTTTGAGTGACTTTGTAACACAACAAAAGGGCTGTAGTTTGTTCCACTCAACTTTTATTAAAAGTTTGAACCGTTTTATGAACAAAACTTCTTGCACTTCTGTAACTTCCATTACTCCCATTGCCATTATATCACTCTTCATTTGTGCTACAAGTCCTCACACTCTGACAATAAAGTCTGCGTTCTGCTCTCTCTGCTAGTCAAAAGGCAGCTCCGGGACATTTCCACTGATTCGATCAGGGATGATTTAACTGCATAATTTCTGTTGCAACAGAGATGTTGCAACAGCATCTGCAAAGTGAACCATAACAGCATGGAATTAGATAACACGCAAACCTCTGCCTGCTAAGAGCCTCCGGCACGGATTCAGAACAGTGGGAATCACAGACAAACAAGTGATCGAGATGCTGAACTGCAACGCAGCTCCATGTGCAGAGATCCAGTACTGTCTTAGATTGATTTGGGAGCTCTACATTAGAAATATCTTGATAAACATCACATTTATGATTTTTTTTTACATCATAAAGTTGTATCCTAAATTTGAAATTTACGAATTTGAAGATCATTAAGGTTTGTTTTGTCTGTTCTATCTCTCAGCTAATTAGCATGTACTGTACCTTCACAAATGGCTAAGTGAATATCTATTATGGGTTTTCAACAGCAGTGCTTGAACAAAAAGGAAAGTTCATCCCAGAGGTTATTTTATTGATTTTCACATGGGAGCTTGGCTTCAAGACGTGTCTGTGCTAAACACAAAGGAGCCTCAAGAGGAAATCTGTCATATATTTCCCAAAAGGTCAGTGTCAGCGCTGAAACATGAATTCAACTCCTATTTGTGGAGCTCTGGTTAGGTCGCTTTTTTAATAATCATGTGACATTTGAATGCTACAGAGATACAATGGCACTATAATCCGTACAGTTCAACTGATCCAAAAATCTAGTATCCTGCCTACATAGGTGGCTACTTGCTACCTTTTAAGGCAGCAAGCTAACCAAAAGAGGTAAATAACAGATTTGGAGAGCCCTTCAAAGGCAACTCAACTCATAAGTAATTAAAATAGAATTGACTATAGCATGCAGCTAAGCTAATGATGCAATACACGAATAAAAATAAAAATACACACAAAAATTGGGTAAAACATTTTTATATTTATTTTTAAATATGCATCACTCATACTTTATATCATCCAACTCAATATGATTGATTACCTTTTTAAATGTTTTATATAGCAAGGACACATTCAAGTCATCAGAAGTGACATTAAAGACGTTTACAATTTTAAAACTGATTTATATTTCAAATAAATACTATTCTTTTAGCTTTGCCTTCACAATTATTTTAAATGGTCACAATTTCACAATGTTGCTGTATTCAAAAAACCCAAAACAGTTCAATCTCATTTTATATTAAACTACTTAACGCTATTTAACTATTTATTTATTACATTTAATTATTATCCATAATATGTCAGTATATCTTCTGTATTACCAAAGGTGTCATCTATTTGAGATTGAACCACTATAGAATCAATCTTCCATGGATGAATGTTTCCGCTAAGCTTGTCGCAATGCATTTTGGGATTAGCTTATTCATGCTGATTGCTGATTTAGAAGGCAGCGTGATGTTGCTACCTTCCTTTTGGATCACTGAAACATGATGCCTTAAAATGCGGTCTCATTCTGAGCTATATCAGTATTTGGATAAACACAATGAGCGTGATACGCTATAACACATCTTTCAGCATTGCATTAAAGCATTTAACAGTTTTGTTGCTGCTGTCAATACCGCAGTCATTAAATTCATTACAAACATCTGTTGCAGTCATTTTGTGTGTAAATATTTTAAAAGTACTTGGAAATCTGTTGAAATGTTTGTTTTTTATTGATGCCAATTTGCGAACTCTACACATGGGGATACGCACCATCAGTTTAAATTAATAATGCACGCATTATGCACTTCATTACATGAGGCGTGCAGGGGGCAATCATCAATATTTCATGTGCACTTCATAGGACACCCTAAAAGTTTCCATGACGGCAGAGGAAAACTTAACACAGACTGTTTTTCGTTCCAGCTCTCAGGAGAGGGAAGAGTGAACTAGTTTATGGAAATGGCACATTTAAAATGCTTTTCATAATTAGTTCAGCTGGAAGGAATGGGATCTCATATTCAGTGCTGGAAGCTTCTTCCTACTTGGCATTATAAGTGAGACTGATGCTGCTACATACATACTAATTGAGCAATAAGACAGAAATATGGATGGTCCAGCTACTCGTGTTGTTTTTCATCTTCACTGCTCTTTTAAGGCAATATTGGAAATATATTTCCCTCATGCTCAGCTCACTCCTATTGATTTGCCACACGACCAGTAATGTTACAAGCGTGTCTTTGACTAATAGTACAAGAATCAGTGCTGCATAAGTCATATTTTTACTTCAAGTGCTGTGAAAATCTGCTGAGCGTACCTTATTATCCTCCTTAGATTTTCCACAGTTGCTTAATAGGTTTTATCAGCCTTGTTAATAGGCAGAAGGAGGTGCAGATCTTCAGTTCCTGTGAGACAAGGCATTATTTCTGTTCTTTTAAAATGATTCTATTAAGCTGAATTTAATGTAATGTGTCCGTCATGCTCTTTGAGGAAAGGCACAACATGCTCTTTGGAGGTAAAAAAAAGAAAAAGTTGCTGACATTCAGAACGAGTAGGTGGTGCCAGATAGATTGAACTGAAGCTAAGGAATTTCAGAGCTGGTTTGAGGATGCTTATGCTATTGAGTGCAGCTTAATTTTGCAATAAGCATGATATTTATTCACTCACAAATATGCTTTGATCTCATTTCAGTGAAAAATTCTGTTCAAAACTGGTTTTAAATCATGTAGAGCACATAAGATGTTGTGTGCAATGCTCCCACTTCTCTTTATTATAGAATGAATGCAAGGGCCATCTAAAACTGCTTCATGTGACTCATGTGCTGTCGTCTGAAACCATGTCATATTTGTGTAAGAGACAAAGGGAATTTTAAAAGGGCCGTTCACACCAAACACGATGCCACAGAGGAAGGATATCAGATTGTAATCAATTTCAGTTTTTTTTCCAGCTAATGAATGACACAAAACATTAACAGCCAATCAGAATCCACCCAGCTCAAACATTTAAAGTTGTCATTTTCAAAGTTTTACAGCCCATGGTATTTGTTCACTGTATGGGAAAAGTGCAGCTTGGACATTTTTCAGAGCTTCTCATTTTGAGCTCCACCTGGCTAAGAAAGTCATATGGGTTTGAACATAAGGGCGAGTATAAATGACAGCATTTTCATTTCTGTCTCAACTAATCCCTCTAAAACATCTTCATCTCTATCAGCGCCTCTGTCATCTTATTAAAGTCCTCAGCGGTGAGATTGAGTTTTATTGCCATCTCAGCCCTCAGACTTAAGAAGAATGGCCTCTTTCTCAAATGCCTGGGCTCAGGGAGAAAGCCGCCCTTTTAGCACACAAACCCGTCTGCTGTGGAGGAAACCGAATCTGGTCTCAGCTGAGCGTGAAAGGGCATCTAAAAAAAAAAAAAAAAAAAAAAGCCAGTCTGACTTCAGTAGATCTGTCAGCACTGTGAGAGGACAGCGGTATTTCTAGTTCTCTCCAAAGGCTGTCTGGTAAATCAGTACCTGATATCCTGGCTCTCATAGAGGGTGTTTAGATATAAAAAGCAGCATTTCTTGTGAGCTTTTGTTAACTGAATTCAATATTTCACACCCCATGCCTCTCGCTTGAGCCACATTAAATGCAGACAACTCCCTACTGCCCCCTAGCTGCAATCCAGAGCACAACAAAAACGCTTCAAGACGTCAGACAAAGGAAAGCCAATTCTGATGCAAAATAGGCACAACCACCAAGAATTTGAATCTTTTTTCCATGTGTAATCTTTATTAAACCTCCATTTAATGTCTCTGCATTTGCTTTAATGAGTCATTTTTTAAGACACTCAATAGCAAACCAAAACAAAATAAATCATTTCATTTCCATCTCAGAACACACAACACAAATAAAGGACATCTAACAAAGAGATCTGTCAGTATGGAAAGCGTGCGCACAGGAAAAACAAGCATGGAACTGCACAGATAGGGAAAACGAATCAGAATTTTGGAATAGCAAGTGCGCCCTACATTGGGCGCCAAAATGTGTTGCAAAAGAGTCGGACAGATGTTTGCCACACCATACTTGGTAGTTCCTCCTGCAGGGAATTATCTTCCTGATAGGACACTACTCCGAAACTTGATTAGCTGGATGATGGCCTGGCTGATGTTAATGGATGTGGCCGCACTACACAGAGAGATAATCAGACACGGAGCTGAAAGCTGAAGAAGTGCGAAGATTTTTCTGTAGTTTAAATCAGAGACTGAAGTAGAGATTTTCCCAGGGGAGACAGACAGCCTGGGAAAGGTGAGACACCACACAAAACGACACGTTGAAGGACAGACAGCATTCTTATGTTCAAAATGGTCTGATTCAAGCAAACTGAGGTGACAGACAAAAGCCAGAAGGGATGACTGAGATGGGTCTGCTACACATTACAGATGGGCTTCCTACAGCGAGATAAGGCCTAAACGGGTTTTCGTGTGTGAAATTGGCTAAATCTGAGTGAAGGAACCCGTTGCTACCTGCACTAGTACCTTTACAATCGAATACGAGTTCTGTTTACCTGAAAATACTGCGAGAAGGTATATCAAGCGAATGTGTTGTTGTCTAGGTAAGCTCATACGATCCGAGTCTTGGCTGATCTTGGTCTTGAAATAAGACCGACTGACTGACTTAAATACGACTCAAACCTGCATATAATATGACAAAGTATAAATGCACATTCTGCGCCTAGACAATCAAAATGGTACAAAAAACTCAAATGTGTTGTGGTTAATCCAGAGCTGGCTTATTAAGCAGCAGCTTAATTCATTAACAGAAGCTAGGATGGAAAAGGAAGGAAAAAGATTGTAAACGTCAGTTCTCGTCATGCGATTTGAGGCGTAACCCAATAACAGTTCTATGAAAACGCTAACCAAAGACTCAACCGCTGCTGGATCGTAAACGTCTTCTTCTGTCTGCAAAGTTCGCGAGCCGTCCTGAAAGAAAGAGATCTGTAAATGCCGCGTCCGTTACAGCACGACAGTCTTCGCAGGCCAAGCTGGTTGATTGACATTCATAGAAAAACAACAACCTGCCGCCGAGTTGAGGCAGAACCGTCCACAGCAGAGATAAAGAAATAAAAAGAACTGCGTGAGCTCAAAGAATGACACAGATTCAAGAGTAGCCTATCTATCCAAGGCCTTAGGGATAGATAAATGAAATGAAGAAACAAAAGGGCTTCAAGAAGCTTCATATATTGCACTGAGTCCCACAGTTTTGTACAGATCCAGATCTGTATTTCGTTTTTGATATATTTACATACAGTACGAACTCCAGCGATGCATGAGAAATGGTCAGCAGTTCCAGCCAAAGACAAAGGGAGAGAAAAAAAAAAAAAAAAGTTGGCACTTGGAATAAAAGATGTTCACCGATTAGTATTCTGCTGGATAAAATATCTAAAAAAAAAAAAAAATAATAAAAAATCACTTGGACATTCTTATCTCAGCGCACAGGCCAGCTACCAAATCTGACTTTGGCTGGAACGTTCTCATCCTCGGGTCTTTTTTTTCCCCATTTTGCTAAGAGTTTAGTTAGCGTTGATTGAGATACATTTAATCAGGATAAACAATCTCCAAAAGAGTCCTCTGCTCATCCAGCTGTGGTTGTCCGCTTTAGCACAGGTTCCAAGGGTCAACACAGAGAGCCCGGTTCTGGTGCAACATGGTTCTAGCACAGCTTGAGCTTGTAGGTGGAGATCTCCATTGGCTCCAGATGGATGGAGGAGTCGTTGGAGAGCGGAGGCTGGGAGTGCATCAGAGACAGAGACATGGGCTGCAGGAGCTGAAGATCTAGCCCACGGAACAGCCCAGAAATGGAGAGCTGGGAAGAAAGATCAGAGACTGATATTCAGAACGACTAAATATAGCCTTTTATCAGACCTACATGCATCCACACGGTTTAGACCCGTCAAAATGAAGGGAACCACAACTACACCGCTCAAATGTGTCAAATACTCACAAAAGAAATATAAAGCTGACTGAATTGTATATACACTACTGTGTGTGTGTGTGTGTGTATATATATATATATATATATATATATATATATATATATATATATAGTGTGTGTGTGTGTGTGTGTGTGTGTGACTATGGACCACAAAACTAGTCTTAAGTGTAAATTTATCCAAAATTGAGATGTATACTGTACATCATAAGCTTTCCATTGATGTATGGTTTATTAGGAAAGGACAATATTTGGCAGAGATACAACCATTTTTAAAAAATCTGGAACCAAAAAAAAAAAAAAAAAAAGGAAAATCGCCTTTGAAGTAGTCCAATTGAAGTTCATAGCAATGCATATTGCTAATCAAAATTTCAGCTTTGAGATATTTAAGGTAGGAAATTTACAAAATCTCTTCATGGAACATGATCTTTACCCAATATCCTAATGATTTCTGGCATAAAAGAAAAGTTGATTATTTTGACCGTACAATGTTTTTTGGCTATTGCTAAAAATGTACCCCAGCGACTTAAGACTGGCTTTGTGGTCCATGGTCACATATATGTATGTGTGTGTACATGTGCACGTGTATATGTAGGCTATCAAAGTATTCCTAGAAATAATTTATAAATGAATAAAAACAAAAATGTGTGCGTTTATGTTTATATACATACATAAACACAGACACATATAAAGTATTTTTAGTAAAAGGATTTTTTGCTCCAAGGACACTGACCTGGCCTTGTGTGGTAGTGCAGTTGAAACCAGGGTTCTGGGCCTCCAGACCACAGTCCAGGCCCAGTCGATGGAGGAGCAGAGCCGTGTAGGAAGATGGAGAGTGAGCATCCTGCTGAAAAAAATAACACGATACCAAATAAATGCCACTGAAAATAAATCCCCCTCCAAAAATACCCACAATTAAACCTTCAGACCACAAGAAAGTGTGAACGTTGTTTTCATTAGGAACTCTAAGCCTTCATCAGTCTCACAGAAGGTGAGATCAATACTGACACACATTTTTCTCCCAGGGCTCTCGTTTACCTGGCTTTGGATGCTCCTGAGGTTCAGCAGGTGGAAGTCACAGGGCAGGGTGCCAGCCAATGGAGCGAAGGTACGCATGGGGGGCACACCATGTTTCCTGGGCAACACGGGCAGTGCCAGCACCTCGTGGTTCAGGATGGTGGAGGTCATGTGACTGAGCAGCGACGGGAAGCTGACTGGTCTGCTGTCCACCGGCTGGAACATACAGACATGCATCAGGAAAACGACTTCATGCAAGTGCACTTACCTTCACGTGACATACTGTGACCGCTAAAAGAACTGTTTGGGTACACCGCATGAGAAAAGCTCAATACAGTTACTATCTCTACATACTACTGATCTACAGCCCGCAGGACAGGTGGAGATAGCGGACAGGAAACGACCTTTGGCCTCTTAATCCAGGTGGAAACCTGGCACTTGTTGCTATGGTAACAAGCTGAACTAGTTGCTAAGGTGTCACTCTCCACCACTGCAATAATGTTACCTCTTCCTGGCCATCTCCTAAAATACCAGCAATGATTTTGTTTATGATGTTGGTGACTCTGACATAGGAGCCAGCAGGCTGCATGCATGAGAGGAGAAAGACAGACAGGAAGAAAAACAAAAAGAGCTTGTGAAATACATAAGAGGGGCATGATGAGCTGGAATGAAAGGAAACAGAAGGGGGCGCTTTGTTAAAGGCCATTTTTACATATATACAGTATATACACATTATAATTTTATATCATATTTATATTTTTATATTAGAAAATAAAATTACTATATTTTTTTTTTGGACAGTTGATTTTTTTTATTAACATTTGTAATACGTAATATAGTGTCCTGTATAAGACACTATATTTAAAATCTTTCAGGCGACAGCATGATTCGAATAAAAAGATATATTATTCAAATCAATCTGAGCCAGTTTGCATAAAATCTCTGAAGTACATTATCTATTATTACACACTTGCCAGCTTTTCGACTGCTAGACTCTGGATGATACTGTCCCTAGAGCCTTCTCAAAGCGGTCATGAGCAACAGTAGAGAGCCCCCTACAGGCCACTGAGTGAACTGAGCATTTCCATACCCCTCACACCGCTGAAGGACTTATATTTCGGTATGCATAACAGAGCTCTCATGTGGAGGCGAAATTTCAGGCTCCAATCAGATTAATCAACCGCTTTGATTCTCACCAGTCAGGGTGCACCGCTTTTATCAGTCAGCCATTAAATAAAATTGTATAAAAAAAAAAAAAAAAAATACACCAGGCTGCACTTCTGAGGAAAATCTGGTCATGGTTTCTCTCATGTAATACTTTAAATATTTTTTCATTTAGTTTGAGGCGACGAGTAGCATGTAAACTATGAAAAACCCCACACCCAAAATGATTATGTTGCTGAAAAAAATTATTTTTCTCGATTAATTTAATGTAATCGACAGGTAGCAATTGCCTGACTATATTGCAGTCTCACATGTTAAGAAGTTAGTTCTTGATCAGAATAAGTTTGTACTAATCCAGTGTGTGAGTTAGATTTTTTGATGGTTTAATGCATTTGTATCCTCGTCTAGAGAGGGAAAACCTTTCCACTGTTGCTCCTCCTCTCCAGCAGAAGACGGAAGCGATTGGCTGTTCGTTTGTTGTCCTTCAGGCCCTGCCCAAGACCCCGGTTATCGTCTTGCATCAGTCTGCGGTCTAGGATCACCTCCAGCTGACCTGTAGAAGATGGAAAGAGTGCACGAGGGAAGGATGAAGAGGGAAGAGGGCGGTAATAACATACAGTGAGGCAAAGCATTAGACACTCACTTCATCTTCCTTATTGAGTACATTGCATCAGATCAATACAGAACCAGAGCACTGCACCCCACTGTTAGTGTTTTTCCTCCTCCCTACCGTCTGAGTCCCTGATTCATGTTTCATCCTACCAAGAAACTCACTGCTGTTGACCTAAAAAGCACCGGTACTTCGGTACCAAGTCGATACTAAATTGAAAACAGCATTATGAGGAGAGTTTTTCAATGGGATTGATTGTCAGCTCAATTTGGTACCCAGGTGAAAAAAAGTTTGATTCCTACTATGGTAAAAGCTCAGCTCATGAATATTAATTAGGACATGCTTTTGTTGCTTCGTAATCTTCCTGAAGCATCTGTAACAATATTAATAAGCAAATTATCCAATGCTGTTGAAGTTTATGTAAATAATAAAGTGTTTATAAAAAATAAGAATAAAAGTATAGTGTTTAATTGCATTTTAGTTTTTGCAACTTTAAGTACAAATAAAAATACATTTGTATAAAAATGTAATTACATTTAATAATAAAAATAGAAAAAAAAAACTCTAAAACGGATCAATAACCGATATGGTACAATTATGGTGTGCAAGAAGTTTCTCTGATTTAATGGCAATTTAGTAAAAAAAAAAAAAAAAAAGTTTATATAAAATATATTAATAAATCATGTAACCAAATTAATATTAATAACAAATAAAAAAAGTTTGGCTAACTTTTTTGTATGTAAATAACATTCAATTAAAAGTATTTTAATTGCATTTTAGGTTTTGCACCAAAAAGTATTTAAAATAAAAAAAAAAAATAAATAAAACCTTTAAAAATTAAAGAAAAAAAACATTTCTAATACGAACCAATAACAAATATGGTACAATTACACTGTAGAAGTTATACTCATTTAAATGGCATTTTAGATAATAAAAAAATTATGAAAATGCATTTACATTTATCAAATTTATATTAACCCTCATAAAAACTTAGGCTACATTTAAGTTCCATTTTAGTTTTTGCACCATAATTTGTATTTAAAAAATCTAACTGAAAATACATTTGTAAAAAATCTAATCAAATCTCTTGTACTGGCTAAATAAAGTAGTAACCGTGTTTGTTTTTTTGCAGTATCAGTATGTGTGAGCCCTCCTCACCGCTGGCCAGGCTGCTGACCCCGAGCGCCTGGGCCGTGTGGAGCGTGAGCCGGTATTGGCTGTCCTGAATGTATGCCATGGTGGGCATTGGGTAGAAATTAGCCTGCATTGGAAGTTTCTGGAAGTACCGGCGAGGCTGGATCTGATGAGCAAGGAAAACATGGAGCATTAGCTTGATTATCTGGCTGGCGATTAATCCGAGTCTAGGACAAACTATGGTGCACTTTTACTCCATGCTGTTTGGTTAAATAAAACCAAGAACACCAGCTCGATGAACCTCGAAAATTTGTGGACATTTACACTTCACCTGGAAACCATTGAGGTCTGTGTAGAAAGTATCTCCGCTCTGAATGTCGGTAACCAGCCGCATGGCCAGCTCCTTGTTATTCTGATCTCTGATGTCCACCATGGTGGTGATGTCCAGAGAAAGACCATCAATTCCTGACCGACAGAGAGTGAGATGATCAGACAGGGCAAGATGTCCTCACACGATCGTGTTTGGATGGGAGACAGATGGATGCCTACCTGGAACATTATGAATGCGGACCGTCTGCTGGAAGTGTTGATAATGTGCCACAACCTCAGCGAAGAGAGGCCCTTCCACCACACGCACTACAGGGGCTTCTCTCTGCGAATAGGGCTGAGAGCGAGCAGAAAGGAAGGTGTTAGTTCACCCCTCATTGTTTGATAAATTGCTTTTCGCTGCAGTTAAGACTACCGGACACTACCTTGGCATTTCCGTCCGGCAGGAAGAGATAGGCCCCGCTCTTATCCTTAGAGGGTCGAGTGCCGTATGTGAGGAACTGGATCTGTACCCTCACCTCCTGGGGATCATCTTTACGTCGAATGCTCTGATGGAGAAAAGAGCACGCAAGAGAGAGAGAATCATTGTAGACTCATCTGCGGACTCTAAAAGAGGACACAACAGCATATGCACTACAAAAATAGGACAGGGATACGTTTCATTTCCTTTGAACACTTGGCCAGATGACTGAACATAAAAATAAACTGCTGATGTCATAGCTTGGAAACTTCCTTTTTTATTACCATGAAATATTTACTCAGTCTTGTTGATTTTCAAGCATATTTTTCTTCAGATTAAGGCAATTTTTTTCTAGGTTTGCACATATATTCAAATTCTGGCCAATACCTACAAGCTGATATTTGACAACAAAAAAATAAACTATAATGAATAATTTTAAAATCTACAAATGGATTTAGGGAACACAACACTAACGTACAGTACACAAAAATTACTTTTTTTTCTTTTTTTTGCTAAAGATTACATTTAACAATGTTATTAAATTATTACAGCTTTAAAAATATACTTTTAAGTGAGGGAAAGGTAATCAAAATGGAAAAAAAAATAGAGCATGCAAAAATTTATATCAGATGCGATTTATACATACGATACAAAATGATTTAAAAATTCTTAATACTGCAAGACAAAATATATTACTCAACCCTAAATTTTCTATTCATATAAAAACAAGCGGGAATTCATTGACTGAATCATTTGCATATGCTTGTTCAATTGTTTCAGCAGTCGGTTTACTTCAGGAATTATGCAAATCAGATAACGGTGTATGGGGTAAACAAAACAAAAAACAAGCAGGGGAATTCACTAAACTTCCTGAGGCATTTTACCCTCACGCCCCGGTTCATTTCTCACTTCCTAACACAACAGCATCTTCAGCACTTCCCATCTCACCTCCAGCAGGCCTGTGGTTCCAGAGAAGCCCAGAGTGAGAGACTGGCTCTGGATGTAGAACGGTTGGGCGTCTACCGTCTGCGACCGCACGGGCAGAGGGTCCAAACCCCGTATGCTCTGACCCCGTCCCGGGATCCTGAGCAGCGTATCAGAGCGCAGCGTCATGGGGGAGTCAGCAGAGTCATACAGGTGGAAGACGGCCAATCCCAGAGCTGGGAGGCGTGCCATAAAAGAAGCCTGAACGAAGAGACAAGAGTATAGGCTTTCAGACTGACTTTAAGATGCTGGAACATATGGACACAAACAGACACACCTGATAGACCTCTCCACTCATCTCAACAGCAGACGCCCACTGCGCGCTGAGCTGAACCGGTAACGTCTGCCCGTCTTCAGTGAGAACCCTAACTCTTAGAGAATTCACCAGTATGGTGACCACACACAGACGCTCCTGCTCGACGGGGTTAAACAGCACCAGATACCTGAAGAAGAGGAAGATCGTATCTGCACAATGAAAAACTGACAGCATTTGCAGCGTTCAAGATCAGATAGCGCATCTCACCTGGGAGTAGATTCCAGCTCGATAAGCGTGCGCTGCGGGAGAGAGTCTTGTGTGGCACGTCTGTCGTCCTACAGTCACATGCACAGAGGTCAAAAGGTCAGACTCTTACCCCTCATGTTGTGTTCTGGTCATTTGAACCCAGAGAGGATTTTATTTTTCCAAACAAGAGCTTGTTAAATGTTATTCCATTGGACTAAAACTGACTTTGCTCACACAGGGTGTCACAACTTCACCCAAATTTTTACAACCTTGTTTCTGGTCAATAGGCCTAAAAACAACTTGTAAATTTCTTATGCTATAGTATTTGATATTAGAGAAAATATTGCCCAAATGATTGAGAAATCAAAATCAACGCCTACTATTAACCTGCTATTTAGATTGAATCAAAGAGTTGCCTATAATATTGCACACTGAGAGATTTACAAGCTATTTTTAAGAGGCCGGTCATTTTTGGGAACACCAAATTTGGATTAGGATTTTAAGCACAGGACAAGAGTTAAACGTGCTGATTTTAGAAAAAGCAAGGCTGTTCCTCACCGTCTCTAAGAAAGGCTCCGTCTGGTAGAAGCGATAAATGTCTTTATTCTTTATTACCAGGAAGTGTGCAGCATTAATGAGGACTCGTTTCAGACCGACCAGAGAATGTAGTAGCCTGGGGGGAGGAGAAACCAATCAAGAACCGCTTGCAAATCGTAAGCCATCAAACTCGAAAAATGCTGAAAATGGACCATTAAAGATGAGATTTCAGTAATAACACCCTGAGAGACTTCCTTTGATCTCTAAACATCTTCTAATCAGTTGATGCGGATGAAATCTGCACGCTTTTATTCAGAAACCTGTTTCCGTAGTCGATGACGACAGCCTCTTTGGCAGTGCCCGTGATGGCATCGTGGTGCTGGAACAGCCCTATGTTGCGCCTGGCATCGGTGAGGAGGGAGTAATCTGAAACAGGATAACGTCCTTCCAATCCTGCACGTCTCGCGTGAGCCACCGCCAGGCTGTAGAGAATTTCTGCCCCTCTACAAACACAAAACCAAACTGTCTTAGAGTTCATGAAACTGAACGAAACAGCGAGACTTGAAAAACTGAGAAGCCACTGATAATAGAATTAACGAGTAAGTAATGACAGTAATTAGGCAATGCCTCGTGCTTAATTCAGGAGAAAGACTTGTCACCCACGTGGAGAATAACTTTTTTTAATTATTCCCCAGTAATGCCACAGAGAACAGGCTTTTATCCGAAGCATAATTGAGTCTCTGGCAAATAAAACCAGACACTTTCCAAAGTTGCTAAAATAATGGACTAAATTCAGATACCTCGACGTTTGTCGGTGCAAAATTTAAATGTGCTGCATATTAAAAATTAAAAGGCCTCCACATACCCTCATTAGAACATTTCTGGCTGAAAGCTACTTTTTGAATTGTAAAGTGTTAAATAACAGCTTTGTGTAAAAATACTCTTCAATCCCAGCTTAATTTGCAGAGACATTTATAAATGAACCATTTGTAGTTGATTTCCGTGATACACTTGGTACACTGATTACAATTAAAAATTACATTAATAAAATGCTGGCCAATAATGATAAAAAAAAAATTAAGTTAAAGCCAAAAAAAAAAAAAAAAGATAAATGGCTGATATTAAAATTCTATAATATCTTTTTTATTTATTATATATATATATATATATATATATATATATATATATATATAACTACATTTTGTATTTTATAAAAATACAATAAATAAAAACATAATTACACCCAAAATGTAAACTAAAATCATTTTAAATGCTAAGTGCATTTAGACATCACAGCATTATAATGTACAGTATAAAAAATGAATATTAATAATGATTTATGCTGAAGACAGAAATGTAATCTACATTTAAAAATAGGTAAATGAACATGAACAATTAAATATCAGCCAATATCAAAAACTATCAGCTACGTAGCATTCCATCCTTAGCTAGGCAAATTCTTTTCATATCTTAACAGATGAGATATTAGACACATGTTGCATGTTTCATTGACTAACCGTAGGTGAGATTCTAACACACGGTCCAGGTTTTTGTAGAAGGGACGTGAGGTGTAGTATCCGCTCCAGTAATGGTCCTCTCTATCTGCATAAGCGAAGAAGTCTCCGCTCAGCACAGGGTAATCGGGTGGTCTCGTCCCCGGAGCGACTCCTTTAGCCTTGTACACCGCATTAAAGTAATCTGTCAGCGTTGCAAACTGGGCCTGAGAACAGAGATTTACTTTCAGGGCAATTCCAATTCATTTCATCTGCACTCATCGGAGTTCAATTATTCATTCAAATTATTCCTAGTTGAACATCAAAAGCGGAGTTTGTTTAAAATTGCAGAAACCGATCTAGACCTAATTAAACCTCTTCCTGACAAACTTGCAGAGGATTATCTGAGTCTTAGCCTTTAATACGTTTATCAGAAAACATACCTTTACGTGCATTTCCGGGCGGGAGTTCATGTAATCAAACAGTTTCTGGTAGTTGAAGTACTGCTGGTCCCATTCTAATGCTTTGTCGTAGCGGAAGTCGTCCCCAAGAGGAACCAGCAACACTTTGCTACGAAACAGCTTGGATTTTTTACGGTATTGATCAAGCAGAACGCCAGCTCTGAAACAGAAAATGTCAAATATGAAGCAGATCCACTGGATTGGGTTTTATCAAGGCTAGCAATCGTTTAAAAACACGTTAAGTGTTGAATAGACAAAAAGTGGTGTATATTCACACTCCCAAAGTTTGGTTCAGGGAGATGAATGTTTTTATTGAGCAAGGACATATTAAATTGATCGAAACAGACAGTAAAGGCATTTATAATGTTTTAAAAAAATGCTGTTGTCTATTCATACCAATGGGAAGAAAACGCGTTTGAATATTCTGAAAGAAATGACTCATGAAGCTAAAAGTAAACCTTCTGCCTGTTCCAGTAAACTTGAAAGATCTCTGGAGTGTAATGACAGGTGCTTACTAATTGCTAGAAGCTTGTTAATATCCTGGTTTTCTTCCGCAGAGTGAGAGAGCACTGGATTTGGGCTTGAGCCCAGTTCAAGAGCCACTCGTATAAATACAGCTGGTGCCAGCTGGGTGATGGACAAATGAGTTTTGTTGGCGAACACGGGAAATTAACCTACATTAAACTCCCCTGAATCAAATGTATTCCCTGGTTCCATATAAATCAGCCCTAGAGCTTCACCTCTCGGCCACGTTGGCATCCGTGATGGCTCGGGGCGGCACCTTCCACGGACAGTTGACTCGACTGCCCGGCAGCCTCTTGAAATCAAACTGGCAGCAGATCTTGGGGTCTGGGCCACATGTATGAGGCACGTCGTAGCTATAAAATGGCATCATGTGGCAGAACATGTCTGTGCCCGATTCAATATCTGAAAATAAAGAAATGAAATACATCAACTCTGATGTAGTCTCTGAGCCACTGAGATGGGTTGGCAAGACTCCTTTCAAAAGAAGCTTTCAAAACCTTCATTAGACATGTGAAGCCTTTCTAACATGTAATTAAAGTGTGACCCTGGACCACAAAACCAGTCTTAAATGTCCATTTTTCAAAATTGAGATTCATACATCACATGGAAGCTGAATAAATAAACCTTCCATTGATGTATGGTTTATTAGGATCGGACAATATCTGCCAAGATACAACTGTTTGAAAATCTGGAATCTGAAGGAAGCAAAAAAAAAATCTAAATTCTATTCAGTCAATTCTATTGACTGATCTATATATAATGAATCTCTATTATAGATCAGTGGTTCTATAGTATTTTGTCACGCCGCACCGCTCGCATCCAGTGTAGACAAGGTGTTAGGAATTGTTAGTTGTTTTCCAAGATAAGTATTCACGCTTCGGGTACACCTCCCCCAATCCCCCCACCGATGTCATCGTCCATCACAATGTTTCACTGTAGGCATCGTCCGATGCCAAATTTGAAGGCATACATCACCCATACATGTATTGTTGGCTATTGCTACAAATAAACCCCAGTGACTCAGGACTGGTTTTGTGCTCCAGGGTCACAAATGCTATGTTCTGGTTCATTATAGTTATTAACTAAATTAGTACATTTTCTTAAGTGGTGCTTGCGCATATAAAACACATTGCCATGATGCTAGGTTTTGTTTTTTTGGACTAGTTGCTAGGCGCTTCCTAATGTGTTTTAGGAGTTATTTTTACAATTTCAAGGGTGTTTATATGTAGCTTACTAGATATGGCTCAGAGGGAGTCTAAGGGATCTTTTCAGCCACCAAGAGAAAGTCTAAACTTAGACTGCTTCGAAATGTAACAGCACACTTCCCCTTATTTTGAGGTTTCATTCATGTCTGTAGCATAAATGTGCTAGATGATCAAGCACCACGTATAAGAAGTGCTGTTAATAAAACTGTATTAAAAACAGTCCGTTTTTAATGTTTAATCTGTTGATATAATTCACACTGATGATTAAAATTAATCATTTCTGCTACCGTATTTTCCGGACTATAAGTCGCACTTTTTTCATAGTTTGTCTGGTCCTGCGACTTATAGTCAGGTGCGACTTGTTTATCAAAATTAATTTGACATGAACCGAGAGAAATGAACCAAGAAAAATTAACCAATAGAAAACATTACCGTCTACAGCCACGAGAGGGCGCTCTATGCTGCTCAGTGCTCCTGTAGTCTACACTGAAGACATAGAGCGCCCTCTCGCGGCTGTAGACGGTAATGTTTTCTCTTGGTTCTAAATAAATGCGACTTATAGTCCAGTGCGACTTATATATGTTTTTTCCTCATCATGACGTATTTTTGGACTGATGTGACATACTCAGGTGCGACTTATAGTCCGAAAAATACGGTAATTGAAATAAAGCTTAAGTAAATTAAAATACAAATATTAAAAATCTAAAAAAAAAATTTATCTAAATAAAAAAATATTAGACAAATACTTACTGAAACTAACTGAAATAAAATAAGTTTTTAGTACTAAAATTACTGAAACTAAAACTGAAATAAAAAATACATTTCAAATATTAAATAAAAAAGTAACCTTAAACAAAACTGAGAAATATCACATTGGCAGCTAACTAAAATAAAATGATTCTAAGGTGAAGTACTAAAATTACTTAAAATGATTTTTTTTTTACTGAAAATAAAAAAAAACTTAAATACTTTCTAATTTGAAACCCTTGGGAGATATTGTATTCTCAGTTGATTAAATGTGTAATATTAATGCTTTGAGTATTAATGTTTTTGTGGTCATTCACCCCAGGCCTGCCTCCACATGAATTCAAGGCTCCGTGTGGCTGCGAAGTGCTTCTTGATGGAGTAATGGACCCTCTGGATCAGCATGCTGCTTATGTTCGCCCGTTTCAGTAGGTAAGGCATCGTAGCGCTGTGCCCGAACGGATCAACGGCCCAGCCAGAGTGAGGAATCACACCTGCAGTAACACACGCATTAATATCCCAAACCAATCTGAACGAGCCGCTTTGAAGATCACCCCCCTCTTACCCAGATTTTTCTCTAGCCACTGATGGCCTTCAATGAGCTGATCGATCATGGCGAAATAGTGAGCGTTGGCTTCGTCTGTCATGACCCAGCCTCCCGTCACCATCTCAAGCTGTCCACCGAGGATCAGCCTGAAAGAAAACCGATTTAGAGAGGATTCTGAACATTTAAAGCACTGATCACAAGACGAGGTGAAGAAATCCACTACATTAGAGCTGAGTATATAAGGAGCATCTAGACTGATTAACCTTCAGTGGATTACTGAGTTAAGATGAACTGATCAAGAGTGGGCATCTAAACACAAAAGACAGAATGAGGGCACTGAACAAGGACCCAGTTTTCATTCATAACCTAACACTTTCCAAGCGAACACAGCAGCTCGGGCAGGAATTGATTAGATTGTGAAAAATGGTTTATTATAATTTAAAATAACTGGTTACTATTTTAATATAATATAAAATTTAATGTATTCCTGTGATGCAAAGCATATGAAATCAATAGACAATCTAAGAAAAAAAAGAGGGTAAAGTTTGATTGTTACATTTTGAAAGAAATCTTCCAAATGCAACTTTAACCTCATGTTATTTTTAACTTCAAAATTGAACATAAAAATGTTACTCACTTGCGCATTGCCTCTTGTTTATGGACATCTGCGCTTTCCCACCATTTGACGAAGAACGAGATTTCCGACCAAATGAATTTCCGGCGAGGATCTTCGGCCAGTTTGACCACCATGTTGTTGAAGATATGCTGGGTTTGGTCATTGTAGTACTTGTCAAATGTTTTGATCCATCCTGTCACAAAAGAAGTGTGGTAAAGTCCCAGTTAAAACCATCCAAGGACAGCAAACAGATCAGATCTCGTTCTGCCACCACAGAACATGTGCTAAAGACAAATCTTCTTTTGATAAAACACTGAAAAGTTTTGAAGCGGAGCCGTTTGGCCACACTTCGTTCCCTGAACAACAACCTGTTCAAAATAACAAAATCTGTTCATTATTCAGAGGCACTGCTTGAACAGATCCGCGCTGACCCTTAGAGAGGCAGACTGATTGAAACATACAGGGAGCATGTTCAGTATTACACAATCTGCATTAAATGCGCAGCACCACAAAGACCATTGTCACGGGTACTGACCCCAATAAAACAACAGGGAATCGGGTCACTGACTTTAAAGTATTAGATTCTCTGTTTTTTTCATAACGCTGCAAAAAATGCCAACTGCAGGGCTTCGCGAGCAGATTTGGAAACGTATCTGTCCTGTGGGTGATGCTGAAACTCATTGTGTTTCTCTTAAGGTGCTTCGCAAATTGTGCCAATGCTGCAAAATGCAAGCCCAGTGACTGACCCACTTTACCTGCACGACTCTCAGATTCGCACTGCTGCATCAACAACTAAAACAAAATGAAAAATGTTACATTCGCTTAAGGGCTGGGGGTGAAAACTTTCTAGTAGATAAATGTAACTTTACAACATTTTTACATTTCTTAAAGAAATGCATGCAATCTACACTTCACAAAAGATAACAGTAGCCAATACCCCAATTACCATTTAAACAGTGTTTTGTCTTTAACAAAATATGATCCAAATTAAGATACATGCACTACTGTTAAAAAAAAAAAAAAAATTTATTTAGTAAAGATATTAAATTGATCAAAAGTGACAATTCAGAGACTTATAATGTAACAATTATAAATCTATTTTCTCTATTCAGAGAATCCTCAAGAAATACTGAATTGTGGTTGCCACAAAAATATCAGGCAGCACGACGGTGTTCAACGTTGATAAATATTTCCTGAGCAGTAAATCAGCATATTAGAATGATTTCTGAAGGATCATGTGACACTGAAGACTGGAGGAATGATGCTGAAAATACAGCTTTGCATCACAGGAATAAATTACATTTTAAAATATATTCAAACAGAAATGTGTTCTTTTATACTATAATAATATTTCACAATATTATTATTTGTACTGTATTTTTAATCAAATAAATTGAACCATTGTGAACATAAGCATCAGCATGGCATGCTTGTAAGGAAATATGATTGTCAAAATGATATTAAATACAAACCATAGGTGTGGTTAAAATTAATGTAACAATTTGTGTATTATTATTACTATAAAAAAAATATATTTTATATCTTTATATTACATCTTATTTAAAATATAAATATCCAAATTAGATTTCTACATTATTAAGTTATTATAAATATCTAAATATTGAGTTACCGCATTTACAATGGCATTTTCTGAACATCAAAAATAACAGTTACGCAAGCTGTTCCCAGTCTCTGAAAGTGAAGTCAAAAGATCACCAACAGGTCAAGTGATTATGGGCTAATTTTGATTAGCAGCTGAGGGAGTATTGCTACATAAACGTCCATAAATCTCATGCGCTTAGGAGGAGATATAATAATTTTATATGAGAAACAGACTGAAATTGTATTCGTTTACTCAATGAAGATCATCTCCAGTGGGCTGTTAACCAGAGATCTATAATATTATTAGTGTATCAGTGAATATTTTATGATGCTTTTACAGTGGTTTTGCGTTTTGTCAGTTCCAGTAACATGACTAATTGAAAACACAAGTTACACTCGAGGCTGCAAACAAAGCATGACGCATGAAACCCGATAGCAGCACAACTACTTGTTTATGACTGGCTAGAAGTGAATCATTTCCAACCCTGAACGTTTTCGAGTGAATCAAGTTTCAATCCCTACCTGGATCGTTGTGCGAATGAGGGACCACAAACACTTGCAGGGGCTCGTCGTCCCACTCGTTGGGCTCGTAGGTGATCTCAAAACCTTGCTTCCACACACCTCCGTCCACGTTATCAAAGCTCAGCAAGGAGTACACATCCAGCATCTGTGACCAAACAATCAATTCCGAGATTGTCACAAATCTTATTGCATGGATTCACCCGGATACGTCTGGATCCGCTTCACAATTCCCAAACATCTTTATGAAAGCCTCCACTAGGAGACACAAAAATGTGAAAAAGATGTCACATTTAGCGATTTTCCAAAAAACTAGACAAGTTGTGGACCGGTCTCATGGCAATTTGATGTAACTGACAGATGATACAGGGCCTGTATTTAGTGTAGGTGTGACAGCCTGAAGCAGAACCACACAGCCAATGGAGACTTCTAGATTAAGAACTCAACATATCTGAGGATTTAAAAAATAATATTAAAAGGTGCACCAAGTAACTTTTTCAAGAGTTTAATAATACTATAGTATACTATACTACAGATACTATTAAAATAGTATTGACTCAAGAGGTAGTGCTCTTAAAATGGTTAAATCTGTACAATTGTATATCGTTATCTTTTTAAAAGTGAGTGCTAGATGGCAAATGTAATATACTTCTGATCTGAGATGGGCAGAAACAATTAAAAAAAAACAATATCAGCAGATGAAATCCAAAATGGGCACTACCAATTAAAAAAATAACATTAAAATTAGATTAAAATTAAATAAAAAAATAAAATGCTGATAAATAGTGCATTACTAGGATAATAGTGCATTACAGTGAGTGCTGGGTTGGCAAATCTAATCTGAATCTAATCTAAAACAGGAAGAAACAATGAAACAACGAATATCATCTGATATTAGTTGCTAATACTAACTGAAAATAAAATAAAAATCTAAAACAGGCAGAAAAAATTAAATATACAACTGATAAATATCCAAAATGGCCAATACAGATTTAGATTTTAGACACGGAAACTTTTGGTTAAACAATATTTATGGCATGCACTATCAATATGGCCTAATGGTTAGAGAGTCGGACTCCCAATCGAAAGGTTGTGAGTTCGAGTCCCGGGCCGGCAGGAATTGTGGGTGGGGGGAGTGCATGTACAGTTCTCTCTCCACCTTCAATACCACGACTTAGGTGCCCTTGAGCAAGGCATCGAACCCCCAACTGCTCCCCGGGCGCCGCAGCATAAATGGCTGCCCACTGCTCCGGGTGTGTGCTCACAGTGTGTGTGTGTGTTCACTGCTCTGTGTGTGTGCATTTCGGATGGGTTAAATGCAGAGCACAAATTCTGAGTATGGGTCACCATACTTGGCTGAATGTCACTTCACTTCACTTCAATGGATTTTGACCACTGTACAATTTAACCATTTACTCCTGGAGCCATATTGAGATTCTAATATTCCTGGAATGTAACCACAGAGGGCCTTAAAAATGAAGATGCCCAAAGGAAAGTTTGTGAAGACCCAACATCTAATAGCGCATTAAGATATATTTAATACTTCTTAAGTTTCAGGCATGCAAACTTTTGGAGAAAAACTCTAAAAATACCTTTTCCCATTTTTGAATGGTCACCACATAATGCGACAAAGACTGCTAAAGTCAGCAGATTTTACTAATAGACTTACCAATCTCAGTGTAAAAATAATATAATAATGCTGCCATCTTTCTGAAGTTATTTGTACTCTTCTATAATATGGCTCTGAATCTCAGGTGAAAATTGTCATTTTGACCCCTCTCTACAATATAGTGGATTACTCCGTAAATACACATCTGTTAAATTTTATATTTTTGCTTTCATCACTATACAGATTTATCTTTCTTCAGTAAAAATACTGACAAAAATCAAACATTTGAGCCAGGGACCTCTGTTTGAGTTAACACCGAGTGACCCACTAGTCATTACAGGAGTAACAGCAAAAGTAACTGTACAAGTTGTAGACTCAAAACTGTGCGACTATTGATTGAACTCTTGGCAAGTATAGCTAGAAGCACAACAAGCGAATCCCAAAGCCACATTGCAGTCATCATCCAGATAACAATGCATTAAACTCTAGTCATTCTACACACTTCAGCCCACTGAGACGCTGTTCTGATTCGCACCTGCAGGTCAGTTTGGCTCCTGCGGCCCAGTGCGAACTGGCAATCCAGCGGCTTGACAGAGAGAAAGGTGGGCCTGCCATCAAAGGGCAGCACCCAGGAGCCATTGGCGCTACGGAAGGGGAGATGTCCGCTGGGAGAGATGGCCCCCGTGTCGGTGAGCTCCAGCACAGAGTCTTTGATATGGCTGATGATCTGATGGTTCTCCTCCAGGAGCTGCTCCAGCTGCTCGATGCGGTTCTGCAATACCGAAATCTGGCTCTGTAAAAAAAGGAGGGGGATGGAGGTGTAATCTATCTACCACCACAATCTACAGCATCACATGACTGACCCGAGCACTCTAGAGGGGACGACACACAGGACTGGCATGGCTGGTCTGTAACATGTCTACAATATCACTAAGAAACTGGATTTTTACCTTTTTAAGTAGCAATTCCAAGTGGGGATGTACCAATATCAATATGGTCGTTTTATTCTCATGTTATGGACAAAAACTATTTGTGACCCTGGAGTCTTAAAACCAGTCTTAAGGTGCAGGGGGGAATTTTTAGCAATAGCCAAAAATACATTGTATGGGTTAAAATTGATTTCTTTATGCCAAAAATCTTTAGGATATTAAAGTGAAGATCATGTTCCATGAAGATAGTGTAAATTTCCTAAAATCTCAACTTATTTTATTAGTCATATGCATTGCTAAGAATTAATTTGGACTAATTTTAATTTAAAAACAAAAATTTAATTTTTGTACCCTCAGATTCCCGATTTTGAAATAGTTGTATCTCGACCAAATAATTTCAGATCCTAATAAACCATGCATCAATGGAAAGCTTATTCATCACAATTTCGAAAAATGAACAGTTAAGACTGGTTTTGGGGTCCAGGGTCACATTTTGTCTAAATAGATAATGTATGTTATAAAGTTAGGCTGCTTAAATTCACTTCCAAAAATATATTTTGTATTCGATTATTATTTTTTTTTGTTTTTTTTAACAAAATAGTATTAATAGTATCATCTATTTATCAGTTTTGGTCATAACATGTCAAACAATTATTGAAAAAAAATTATCTTCCTTAAACACACACACACATATATACACACATATACATATATAAAATTTAAGATGTACTAGAGGTTTTCAAGAGAGATGATATTCTGGTCTTTAGATACTTTCTTCAATGTAAATTCACAGGATTTTTTTCCTGCCATTTTAATCACCCTCAGGCAGATCACAAGTCCGATGGCGTAGAAAAGTAATAACTCACCTCTCCCCAACATGCTGAATGATATGAGGTATCATTCAGATCCGTACTACAAAGGGTGAGGGATGAGTTACATGTAAAAACGTAATACTTAGGAGTTTCTTCAAATCCCTTGCCTTAGAAAGTATTACTAACATCAAGTGTCACAGAAGCTGTAAGTGTTCGCTGGTGCAAAGTTCCCGAACAATCAAACTGAAAAATGATTTAGTACATGCTTTGAACACAAACAATATCTGAATTTCCATAACGTGCATTATTTTTCTTTAGGCTTATGATATGAAGCACATAAAACGTGCACATCAACTGTGTGTCATCCTGTACATAATTTCTAGAAGAACACCAGCACATTTCTCACATAATTAGGTTTTTCATTTATAAAAAGCCTTTGGTTCGGTGGCAGAAAAGAGTTATTCACTAGCTAATTTAGTAGTTAATTAGCTCGAGTCAGAGCTAGAAACGAACTGGTCACACCGCTAGCTTTTTACACTGAAACCCCCCCCACCACCACCACCACCGAAGACTTTGATAAATGAAGCCATTCAAACAGACCCACACAGCAAAAAATGTAATCCAGGACAAAGGGAATTCATAAAGAGATCACCGCCAACTTACCCTAGGAAAGTTCCCGGCGCTCTGTCTCCTGGCGGGATCGTGCTGGACGCGGTCCAACATCAGGTAGAGAGAGAAGACGGCCACACAGAAGATGGCCCCGCCGCAAACGGTCACCTGCTTCTTCAGTTTCATCCTCCTCTTCTTATCTGATGGATGCTAATGTCGAGGTCAAGAAGAGCGGAGACAAAAGAAGAGAATGTTAACCTGCACAAATGAGTTCTGATGAAGGTTTGTCCCAGAAGTGCAGAGTTGCTGGAAGAAACTCAGCGTTAAGGATTTGCCAGCGATGTTTAAAGTCCACCTCTGCTCTCCATCAGAGCTCCAAATTGTAAAGCGGCAGATCGTGGGATAGGGGAGAGGCAGGGTATACACAGGGGACGCCTCGATCAGAGGGAACCGCGCAGGAGTCTGTCATCTGCGACCAAACCACGGCCAATTCCAGCTTCCTTTAAAGTGCCCCTTGTCCTCAACCATTCAAACCGAAGAAAGGAGGGGGGAAAGAACAACACAGGTTCTGAACAGCAGGACCCCAGACAGGGAATCTAATGACCCTCTGGGAAAGCCGGTCTATGTGTGTGTGCCATTATGGCGAGGACATATCCTCAATACTTTATCAAACTGCTTCCAATAGGGATGAATCTAATACAGAGGAAGCATCTCTAGCTTTTTAGCAAGAGTTCATTACTAGGCAATGCACACTCAGATATACAGCTTTCTGCAGCTTGCCATACAGAAATAACAAAATGAAATCCAAATAAACATGTGGCCACTAGGGCTGCACGATTAATCACATGTGGTTGTCATGAGTGTCTCGTCAGTAAAGCTGGTTCTGTGATTAGTACTAAATATCCATCACCTGCTTTCAAATGGAGCGGCACTTAATAGACAGAGTCGTAGTTTGCTGACAAGCTACACAAAACCGCGTCATAATCGCAGATGAATCGCATGCGATTATGAACGCGATATATCGTAGCTTGTCAGCTAACTACGGCTCTGTCTATTAAGTGCCACTCCATTTGAAAGCAGGTGATGGATGTTTAGTACTAATCACAGAACCGGCTTTACTAACGAGACACGCGTGATAATCGCATGCAATTAATCGTGTAGCCCTAGTGGCCACTTATGAAACACATCAAATGATGTACAGTGCCAAATTTCGTTAAATAAAATAGCTTTATAAAGTTATATTAGGGTGAATCAAAACCCCAAAACTGAATGAAGCTAAATATATATTAACAATATTACTGCATTTTTAAATAAATCATAATTTATAGTACAATATAAACATAATCAAATCTTTATTATATACAGTTTTTAGTTTTGTTTAAATAATGTTGTTATTGACTGAAAACTACTATAAAAAAATTTTATTAATTGAAATAAAACTCAAATGAAATATAATTATTAGATAAAGAACATAAACTTTATAAAATAAAGTTTACATTTTTAAGAAACTAAAATAAATTAAATGAAAAAAAATAAAAATCACAAAAGCTCATAACGAAATGACTAAATTTAAAACAAAGTTTAAAAATAAAAGCAAGTTAAAAATATTAATAAATACTATTGCTAGTACGTAATACTAAAATAACAATGTTTAAACAGTTTTTAAAAAATTCTAATTGTGCCGTTTCGAAATTTTTGACTTAAAAATGTGCTATTCTTAATTGTTATTAAGTTAAGTCTTGCTATATCATGAGTCGCATCAACACCACCCGACTGTCTTTAAAACAAAGTGTCGCCCACCCATGTGTGTTTCCTCACTTACAGAGTCGAGTGTAGTCCTTCACAGAGCAGTGCTCACTCCTGTCTGAGTCGGCTGAGGAGCCATCGCAACGAATGCAGGTTTCCACTGAGCAGAGGAAGGACCAGAGCAGAATAAGAACGACCTGGCTCTTTCTGAAGCTTGGCTGATGGGTCTTCTCAGACACTGATGATGCTGATCTGCTTGTGCACTATGCTTTTAATATCATAAAGTATCCAACAAAGTCTCTAGTCTCAAAGTCTAGTCTCTGCAGTCAAGAACGACTGACCTTGATTCTGAATGATTATGGATTCTGGAGTCCTACAACAGGACAAACTGTGCCAAATCTGACAATGGAAAGTGGCGTCTCGCAGACAAGATCCAAAACGCAAGTCGAACCCAGAGCAGGGTTGGCCTGGATTTGCCAGTAATAACAAGCAGGTGTTCTTCTTCCCTTGTATCACAAATCTAATATGAAGTTAATCCCGTCAGCTTCCAGTCAGGCAGTGTCTTAGCACTCTCCAGAAGGATCTGGGATTAGGCCTTTCCTCCAGCACTGGTAAACAGCTCAACCAATCACACGTCCGAAATGGAGAGCTTCCAGGAATGGCTACATAGAACTGAGAAGGCTACAAAAGGGAATCTTAATGGAAGAGCTCTTGATGGAAGCCAAAACAAAACCTAGTTTTTAGAAAATGAAAGAATAGGGCTAATCTGAAGGTCTTTCTTCCATGTTTCCTCTTTCTGAAGCCTCAGAAACGGAAAGCCAAGCCCCTGTGAAAACAAACAATCCCAGTGAACCGGTGCAGTTTAATGCTTTTCCCTCAGACTACACGAGGAACACAACAAACACATGCATCTACTGAAGCATGAATCAAGACAATGGCAGCCAATAAATAAATCAATTAAAAACACACATTATTGCCAATGCAAAAACACGGTAGGGAAATTTTGTCGATTTAGGGGTGGGCCGATACGGCAAAAATATAATTTTACGATTTTATCATGATTTGTCGTCATGTTTGTTTTACTATTTTTGTCTGAGCAGCACAGCCGATCTAATTTCCCTATTTTAAACAAAACCTTACAAAGTAACAAAATATAAAAAAATAATGGCAGATATTTAGGCCAAAGTGGCTGAAGATAAAAATCTGTCATCATTTTATCTTTGTTATTAAAAAATACAAAGATACAGATTACAAATACACATAATATACAAATAAAACAAAGACCTTTATTTTCAGGTATACATACTTCACTATATAAATTATACACTGATTCTTTATTAAAAGAACTGTATTAAATTTCTTCATTCAAGAGCAGTGAGTAACTTTTCACTGTTTTGTTGTTTTATTAAAATTAAAGGGATAGTTAACCCCAAAAAAAGTTATTTTGTAGAGTGTGTATATATATTCATATATATATATATATATATATATTTCTTTCATGTGTGTGTATTTATATATACACATTTAAATATACACAGTACACACTAGGGATGCACCGGTTGACTGGCCATAAATTGGAACCGGACGGTTTTTGCTTAAAATACGCGATCGGCAATCGGCCGGTTTTTGGTCTTTTTTCAGCCGATTTTTCCGGAAGTGCGCTGGCGTACACAGACTTCATTGTAATCGTTCGCTATGTCATTTGTGTGGAAGTATTTCGAAATCTGTGCACAGGACACGGGGAGCCGATCAGCACTGGAAATGCAGAGCTTCATGTCTTGAGGCACAGATAGCAGGAAGCGATCAGACGTTGGTGTACTGGCGCACAAATAAGAGCCCCTTTTCTGCGCGCACTAAAGCTGCGCGAGCGTATACTGTACAGGTCTGCACCCTGAACACGAGTAGACCGTGAAGAGATGTTCAGCTCAACTTCTCACTTGTTGGATGAGAAACGAAATGGACTAAACTGACAAAACTTTATTTTTGTTTTTTTTTGTAAATTAGAACTTGCATACACGTTTGAAAAGCCAGAAGTAAACGACAGTTCTGTATAGGATGATTATTTTACCTTAAAATTACATCGACTTAATTTGATTTAAAAATCACCTGCTGTAGCACACTGAGAAAAAGTGTTTCATTCATCCAGTTAAAAAAATGTTTAGGGTAATGATTCACATCTATATTTTTTAACTTGAGACAATAGTTATTTATTTTTCATTGGCTCAAGTTAAAAAAAATATAGATGCGAATCATTACCCTAATTTCTTTTTTTTTAAATTGGATGAATGAAAACACTTTGCATCTTTGTTTTATTAGCACCAACAATATTTGATTTTAACATTTTGGAATAATCTATTTATATAGCATACTTTTATTTAGTCTGTAAATAAAGACACTGGTAAAGACCTTTTTTTTATTTAAAACCAAATTTAAAAACTGAAATACTGAATGCTGATTAAGAAACATCTTATTGAATGTGTGTTGATTGTGGTGTTTGGATAGTAGAACTATGCAGTTATTGCCTTTAATTTCACATGGTTACAGTTCATCTTTAAATTTAAGGCCAGTTCTCTGTAGTTTCAACCCAATTCAAAAACAAAAGCTAAATGCTGATGTCTGTAACATCTATGTTTTTATTTAATGTAGGCTACTATTTACAGGCAGTTACTGCTGTTAATTTCAAATGGTTGCAGTTATTGTTTTCAATAGCCAAAAGCCAGTTTGGCCTATTAAATACCAAATAAACATCTTGTTTATGCACACTTTCCTTCTTTCTTGTTTGTTGCTTAAAGATAAAAAAAAAAAAAAATCGGAAATCGGTATCGGAATCGGCCACTTTGTTTGTAAAAAATCGGTATCGGAATCGGCCATGAAAAATCATGATCGGTGCATCCACAGTACACACACATATATTATGTAAACAAATTTTATTTTTGGATGCGATTAATCACGATTAATCAATTTGACAGCACTGATGTTTTGAATGAATATTCATTAGATTAAATCTCAGTAATCATCTCAGTTGCACAGCTCATTTGCCTTTAAATTGGTCATCCAACACCTTCGGCATTGGCATCATCAGCCATTGAAAATCCCACACCGGTCAACAAATTGTGAAAACTGGATTTAAGCAACAGCCAAAAGACTGTAGATTTATGATATCCGCTTTTGCCCATAATTTAACCAAAAAATACATCAATATTAAAAATATATATATATTATAATAATACATTTTAAAAAGTATATTGCATCTTAGAC
Organism: Carassius carassius; assembly: GCF_963082965.1. Classification (NCBI taxonomy): domain Eukaryota; kingdom Metazoa; phylum Chordata; class Actinopteri; order Cypriniformes; family Cyprinidae; genus Carassius; species Carassius carassius. Next base: position 4,572,497 of record NC_081804.1, on the reverse strand, counting down.
TGAAACACAACAAGCAATGAGTGTTTGAAAAATAAAAAGATGTTTAAATATAAAGATGTATTACAATATAGATATGCAAAAACAACTACAAGCAAAGAAAAGTGATCAGTATGTAAACAAGACCTCGCCATGACTGCAGCACAACTGTTTACCTTGTTTCTAGATATATGACTGAAATAATGGCCTCTACTTGTGTGATATGGTTATCAGCACTGATATCAGAGCCTTTAAGTACATAGTTCATCAATAAACCCGCTTGTTGCCGTAGACAAACCCACTGATATCCACTGAAAGCCTACATCTGTACACATGGAGGCAAGTTACTCGTTTAACGCGTTAGATCCGATATATCCCCCTCTAACTGACATCCCAGCTCAAGATCAGACATATATAAGAGTTTTATCAGCTAGATCCGCGGGTTAGATCGCGTACTATGCAAGTGGAGCATGTAAATACATTGGCTCTGGTCTATTCTTCAATACAAGCGCGCGATCAAGCTACAGAAAACACCTCTCTTGCGTTAAAATCGTTATTCTTCACTTCTAGCGTTTTTTGTAATAGCTGACCTGTTAGTGGCATGGCTTTTAAACGAGAAAGCAGTTACGGGACATGAAATATTTACCCGTTATTTCCTCCTGAAAGACGTCTGTGATCCTATGCGAGAGCTTGAGAACGGAACAGAGCATTGTGGGAAGTGCAGTTTTCTGCGGACTGAGGCGCACTGGCTTCTGATTGGTTAGATTTACTGTGGTGATTAGTATGATAAACGGGGTGCCAAAATACAATCCAGAAATGTATTATTAATCCAGGCCGTGGCTAGTTGTCATACTTTTAGTGAATACGTCTCAGTGTGCTTTTATTTTTGAAAATCAATTCTGTATGAACAGATACATAAAATTATTATCTAGAAATGTAGAAATCTAGAACAAGATATGTAGAAATGGAAAGCATTGTTTCAGCAGAGGGAAAAGCAGATATTAATGTTTTATTTTATTGCCGCTGTCAGTACAACGGAATTAAAAAAAAAATAGATTTCTGGACTTATTTGGTCAAGAAGCGCAAATGAGGCGGAGTTTAGTCGAGTAGTCAAGACTGGGCTCATGAATATTAATGACGTAACTAGACGCTCGACCAGTAGAATTTGGCGGCGTCATCATCACGCATCGAAAGCAGGAAGCGTACACTCGAGAACCTATGTCGAGAACAGAAAATTGTAAAAATTGCGAGCACTGGGAATGTTTTAAAACAAGTAAAACCAGTTCAGATTGTATTAAAACCACGAAAGGTTTTTTTTTTAAATTTTTATAAATATTTTTTTTTTGGATCTGAAAAACGCAAACAACCCAGTGACCCATAGTTAGTTACAGCTCTATACACAGATGTTATGATACCTGTATATGATGGTGTAAATAATGCAATACGTTTGTATGTGTATATTTTATGTATTTTGCTAACACATTTCACATAATTCAGTTTCAGCACTTTTTGTGGACGGCCTTTATTTTTAAATCCATTTTTTTACATTGCAATACAGTTGCATAAAATATCTATCCTATATAGTGTCAGTTCTATTTTGTCCCAACATATAATGTGTTTTTATCGATATGTAGATGTCCCAGGATGTCCTCTATGCTGAAGGAGGAAGGAAACAACCACTTTAATGCCGGTGATGTGCAACAAGCTCTCAGCTGCTATACCAAAGCTGTAAAGATCAGCGACTGTGAATCCAAGAATGCAGTTCTGTACCGCAACCAAGCAGATGCCACCAAATGTAAAAATGACATCTAGTTTTCACCTTCATAACCAACATCTTGTTCATCACTAACTGAGTCATGTTTCCCGTTCTCAAGCTTTGGACGCAGATCAAGGTGAACTCCAGGCTCGATTTCCACAAGCGCAGGCTCTGCAGAAGCTCAGATGGTTAGATCAGGGATTTATGGACGCTCAGAAATGTGCACAGCTAGAACCCAAGATTAAAGCTTTCCAGGACCTGCTTAGACAGCTAGGAGCACAGATCCAGCAGAAGGTAGGATACAAACGGTGCTTGCAAAAGAGGTTCACTATTACTATTTACGATCTGAAAATGAAGTAATTTTTGTGTTTATATATAGGCAGCTCAGCTCTCCTCCACAGACTCATGAACAGATGTTCAAACTCCTAGACAGTTCAGCTCAGATATTTTAACCCAAAGGTATCTTATATGAAGCTTCTCAGTTTATGCATATTGTTTTGTTTGTAGACCATGGCCATTGTGATTGAGGTGGGCCTGTACAGGTTGTGCAGCGTCATGGCTTCTGCTGCTTCCACCGTGTCTCTTTCAGCATGCCATCTGCTCCAGGTGATGTTTGAGGCTTGTACGGACTAAAATAAGTGATTATGGCCACAGGGATATTATAGTTCACTAGTGACTACTGACTTGAAATAAAATAAACAATAAATGATTTTCTTTTGCATTTCTTTTGCATGTAAGAACTATATATATATATATATATATATATATATATATATAGATAGATAGATAGATATATATATATATATATATATATATATATATATATATATAGATAGATAGATAGATAGATAGATAGATAGATAGATAGATAGATAGATAGATAGATAGATAGATAGATAGATAAAAATACTAAAAATGAAAAAAAAAACACACACTACAAAATTACAAAAAATTGTAGCTAATATTAAAATGAGTTAGAATTAAAATGGATCAGGACCCCGACATGAATCAGACAGATTTCCTGTCACCTTGAAGAGGTTTATTTTATGAAAACGACTGGCTAACAGTACATTATCACACATGATTACTGAAATAAATAAAACATAAATGCATGAATAATGTATGAATAATGTATGAATAAATAAAACTATACATTAATCATCTAAATATCAGTTAAATAGTAATGAAATATTGAGTTTTTTGTTTTTATTGTATTATATGAGAAGAAATAGCGATATGAGAAACTTGCACAGCTATGCAAACGGTATTCTTGGGAAAGCAAAACTGAAAAATTCACTGCAGAATTCCACAATTAACCAATTAGAATCCAGTATTCCAGAATTCCCTGCAATTTCTTTTTTTTTTTTTTTCATATTTCCTCTAGTCTGCAAACTTCAAAGTGTTTTTAAAACATAATATAAAACTACAAGAGTAATTGTGGGAAATTTGCTTTACTGGCATAAATACAATATATTAACAAATTATTGCTCATCTGTTGGTTTTGATTGCTTCTATTGTTCTCGTTTGTAGTTCGCTTTGGATAAAAGCATTTGCTAAATGACTAAATGTAAATGTAATAACACATGTGAAACATATATTGATATTGGTGTCTTAATGAGTCATAAAAATAACTGAAACTGCATCAATTTTGAAAATGCTTTGTTTGTATTGCAGAACCCTCCGGTGAATTGTGTTCCATGTTACATCGTCTAATTGACATGCTTCCTGCATCCAGTGTGTCTGGAGACACCTGAACAGGTCATTTGATGTTTTGTATTTATGTTTCTTTAAGGCTTGAGAAGGTTCTAGAAGTAGCAGAAACTGTACCTGAGGTCGAGGGTGGGCTGCCGCTCAAAGACAACACTCCTATGAGCTGCTCCGTTCTACTTTATAAGCTTTATGATGACCTGAAGAGAGATAAAGAGAGGGGAAACTTCAACAGCTCTCTGAAGAATATGTCCAGTAAGTTATACACAGGCAGAATTGTGAGACAATCTAGAAAGTCTGAACTGTGAGATAAAAAGTCACTATTAGTAGTGACTTTAGTGTTATTGTATGGTAGAAAAATAGTTGCATTTTCTTTTCACTGTCCATTTTCATTTTTTCTCCAGGCATCACTTTGGCAGTTCAGATATGGAGAATAAACTACGAGCGATACAGACGGTCTCTGTTCTGCTGCAGGGTCCCAGTGATGTTGGAAATCGCACCCTGGAGCTGAGCGAGGTCATGGATGCTGTCATTTCCCTTTGTGCGTCTGAAAACATCACTCAGCAGCAGGTGGCAATGGAGGCACTCATTCACGCCGCCGGCAAAGCCAAGAGAGCCTGCTTCATCATGGCCAATGGCGTGACTCTAATGAAAGACCTGTACATGAAGAGCGTAAATGAGCGGATACGTGTGTGAGCACTGGTGGTGAGTGTTCAGACTCAAAGACATCTACATTCCAAGAATTTTTTCTTTTGTTTTCCTTAATTCTGTGTGTTTCTCGTGTGTTTTGTAGGGGTTGTGCAAACTTGGCTCCACTGGAGGCACAGATTTCAGCATGAAGCAGTTTGCAGAAGGTTCAACTCTCAAACTCGCCAAGCAGTGCAGGACGTAAGTTTTGAGCTTTGCTAATAGGCAGCATTGTAGTGATCCGTTTTGCGAGAGCAACCACTCATTTTCCCTCAGCTTTAAGACTAGGGTTTCCATACTGATGCCAGGGGGCTGAGAAAAACGTTTTTTAGGAGATCTCACAGTTAACAGATTATGATATTCATATGTTTAAAGACATTTTTTGTATTATTTTTAGTGATTATTTTGTGAATATTATGTAAAAAAAAAAAAAAAAAATATATATATATATATATATATATTAATGCATTCATTTACTAAAAACATAATTTTATTTACTATTTAATATTAAAATTATGTTAGTATGTTATATTGTTTTATATATTATTGCATTATTACATAATAAAAAATAAAATAATAGATATTTTACACAATATTTATATAAATTATGTATTCATTTTATGTATTATTAATTTGTATTAGTATTAGTATTATTTAGTTATATTTATACACATTATTGAAAATATATAATGTTTTATATTATATTTATGTTGATATTAGATTGTTACATTGGACATATAAAAGAAAAAATAAACATTAAATATACGATTATGAATAGGTCTGTCGACCTATTATACATCTTTATAATGTCAATATAAAATGTTTTGTAGACGTGAAACTTTACACATTATTTACACATCAAAATCGCTGCCTTGATATTTTAAGAAAGAGGTCTCTCACAAGGGGATCATCATATTTGGGTAGTTTGATTAAGAGTAAGAATCTGCTCATGTTCAGCTGTTATTCATAAGCACTACAATTAGCATTTAAACCTATGCAGCTGTCTTCATTTTACCATTTTAATTTTGCAGCTGCAGCAGAAGCAGTTTTTGAATGGTTGTGCATATGTTAAACAGACTCCTTTAGAGAAGCTGAGCGATCTATAATTGCAAAGATGTTCATGCAGGTGGCCTTCAGCTGTCTTTCTTTCCCAGGTGGCTCTGCAACGTAGCTCTTCCCCCAACATCCCTGCGATGGGCCATGCAATGAACATGCAGTTTCTCTAACCTAATGTCGTTTAAAACCTGTATCACTTTTATTTTCCGAAGAACACAAAAGATGATGTTTAGCAGAGTGTTCACGCTGCTCTTTTCCATCTAATGAAAGCAGTGAACAGGGGTCCATTGTAGTCCATGTAAATGTAGTCCATTCGACCTATTAGCAATATTTCAAGACTTCTGAAGCCATACTTTAGTTTAGAGTGCAAACAGACCAAATGTTAAATAACTAATTGCTCTTTTCTGTCCTTTTGTTATAGAAAAGATTAAATCACAGGGGTTTTGAAACAACATGAGGGTGAATAAATGGACAAATGTTTAATATTACACTGACTACAGTAATCTCTCATCATGTGTTTAATGCAGGATGGTGGTGAAGCTCTTGGAGGCCGGGGTGGTGTCAGTGTGGTTTGTATGGTGAAACAGAGGCCTGCAGAGAGTGGATCGCCAGGTGCTTTCAGTTTGATCGTGTCTAGAAATATTCTATCCACTATGAAGCACACTTCATTTGAAAGATTTCGGCCAAATTCAAAGGCTGCAACTGTAAATTTATTAAGTAATCAAGTCATTTATTTGCACTCCAGTTTTGGCCCTTTCCCACTGCTGGCACAACTACTGTCCCAAATTCAGATTAAGCCTTGGATCAATTTGTTCCATCAGGGGAGATTGTTTGAAAATGGATTTCAGTGTGCAAAATGGTTATTCTCCATCCAAGGAAGTGGCCCTTTTATCAGATTGAATAAGCGTCTCTTTTCCTCTTCCTGACAGGGGGATTTTGGCTCTGGTGGAGAGACAGGAGGACAGAGGGTTAGTTGTGGCATGTTAGTTGTTATGATGTGAGTGAAGTAATGCCTCCATGTATAATAATGTATATATTTTATGAACTTTTGTAAATGTAACATCTGTCCAGGGACTGCGGGTGGCAATTAGCATTTTTTGCTATAACCTGGCACATGAAATCTATTCTTTCTTAGACTAATGTTTTTTTGTCTATTGTCCCTGATTAAATAAACTAAAAAAAAAACCTTTGTGGTCGGTAAGATTATTTAATGTTTTTGAAAGTAGTCTCTTACGCTCAGAATTTCATGGAACACTTCACCCAAAAATTTTAATTAGCTATAAATGTACTAAGCCTCAGGCCATCCTAGATAAAAATGAGTTTGTTTTATTTACAGATGTGGAGAAATTTTGCATTACATCACTTGTTCACCAGTGGATCCTCTGCAGTGAATGGGTGCCGTCAGAATGTGAGTCCAAACTGCTGATAAAAACATCACAATTATCCACAAGTAATCCACACCACTCCAGTCCATCAGTTAATGTCTTGTGAAGTGAAAAGCATGTTTGTAAGAAACAATTCCATCAAGACATTTTTAACTTAAAAACGTTGCTTCTTGCTAAAATATGAGTCCTCTATCCATAATATTGCTTTCTCCACTGAATTTAAATTTAAACTCCCATAATGATGGATTTGTTTATTACAAGCACACCGCTTTTAACTGATTACCGATGTTAACTGATGGACTGGTGTGGATTATTGATTATTTTTTACACTGCTGAGGGAAAATGAGTGGTTGCTCTCACAAAACTGATCACTACAATGCTGCCTATTAGCAAAGCTGGTAATACCATATGATGCGGTATTGGAAGAGGGAGTGGGGTTTGAAGCCTTATGTCCGCTATTGATAAAAACATAGCACACATTTCATACTCGCTACAGAGAAAAAATATTACATTTATTCACTTCGATTCCATTATGTGCACTCTTTTTATTTTACATGCACATTCCAAGATGTATGATTATTCATTCCCCTTAGATGTGTGATGAGCACATATTGAAAATATTGATCTTAAGTTATTTATTTGTTTGATATCCCCTCACCATGTATATTCAGGTCTTAATTGATGAATGTGAAATTATGTATTCTGATTTTATATAAACACTAGTTTTGTTTCAAATGTGGTGGTCTTTTTTTATTCTTGTTTTTGTCTTTAACAGATTAAGTAGATTTGGTTGGGTTTAATGATGATTTTTCACCTGTGCTTTCCACAGTTTTGCAACTACTGAGCATTAAAAGAAATTATATTATATAAATATAACGGAAGTGTGTTACAAATTAAAAAGATTGTATAAATTTATTTCATAAATATGTTTAAATATCATAAATATGTCATAAATATTATTTCATATAATATTTTAGATATGTTGTGTAAAAATTGCATTTTATTGAAAAAATATAATTGTATTATATCTACTGTTTTAAAAAAAATATATGATAATACAGAAAATTGTGTGCTGTTATATGACCTTGTCAGTTTGCATGTTTAATTTAATGACAGACATCTGGATTTTTGGCGAAAAATATATCGTTTTGTCTTTTTGTGTCATAAAATGTCGTAATATTTGACAGTAAGTTAGATCTAATAATAAATCAAAGAGACTGTTAAATCATCACACTGAAAATGGAAAGTCAGGTCAAGTGCATTGCATTGTGGGATATGGCATCCCAGTCAGAAGCTGTGTTGTATGCTGTATTTTGCCCACAAAAGTTGTATGATTGCATATACTCAATACTTGACGTCTGAAATGTGTATAATTGTCGGTAAGTAGACACTGTTAGTCTGAACCAGTTCTTGATCAAAACGTGATGAAGGCAGCTTCTGCTCCACTGTAGCCTACGTCTGACTGAAATGCATGTCTTTGTACCCTGACAGTCCCCTTTACATCTCAATGGAAAAATCCTTCCACGTGTCGAATCAAAACAAAGCACCTGAGAGGATCCAGGCCAGACAACTTAAAACAATCCTGGCGTCGTTTGAACGCTCTCTGTGGCCTCTAATACCTATTAATTGCAGGTGATGGTTGCTGTAACTAATACTAAACCGGTCTGAGGAGACCTGTGTCATCTGTTTCACACCACAACAAGAACCCTGCTGTCTGTCTTGTGTATGGATCCTTTTATCTCCCATCTACCCCACAAACACTCTTGAGGGCATCTAGATGATACATTTGCCTTTTAACTTGAGTGAACTGTCTTAGATGCGTTGAGGTTTGACTTGACTAGGGGCAAAACACTGACCTGATGCCAGTCAAAGTGCCAGTGGTGATGACTAAACATTCAAGCTGCAAATAAGGGTTTGGTGGCCCCTCTAACACTTACAGCACATAAGTGTGAAAGAATGACAAATTTGGTCAGTAAAAACTGTATTCACGTGTTCAGAGTTAGGTAAAATAAAAAAAAAAAATAAAAAAAAAAGAACTTTAATCAGTCAATACTGAAGCTACTATAGGTTAAAGTACCAAAGATGGCATATTTTATACATGAACCAAAAAAAGAAACTAGCTTGAGCATAAAACCACATACTCTTCCAATTAAAATCAGTTGCAACAATCCTTCAGCCAGTGCGTAACCCAAATGTCCACTGAGTGACGCCTACAGACAGAAAAACATTACCAGAGCACGACCGATGACATTTACGTTACACATGTAAGTACACCATGTACCAGATTCTGTACTCAAAACTGGTGGAGTTTTAAACCCTCCAGCAAAAGCCTCAAAATTAACTGTCTGGATCTAATGGGGGACATATATGTCAGTCTGGCAGGTTCAGCTCTTACAGACCAGCACATATGAGCTTTAACCTCTGTCACAGACACCCATGAAGCCTTTGCCATCCTACAGGTCCATATTTGATAACATAATGAAAATGATTGTGCATTTAAGCAGTGTCCCTTACCTAAAAAAATACTCTGAGCCTCAGGAATTACTTCACATCACCACATCAGAGCTCTCAGTCTTCACAATTAACTACAAGGGAAACAGTGAAAATTAATGGTCTCATTCATGCATATTCTGTAAGATCAATGAGTAACGAGTAAATGCCTGGAGAAAGAGAAAGGTTAATAACTGTACCATACATGCACATTGCACAAATGAGTGCATTATGTGCCAAAGTTGAAAGTTTAAAAATGCTCCACAAATGAGTGAAAACTGAAAATAAAATAGATCCTCCTGGCTCCAGCTACAATTACAAGAAAAAATCCCATAAAAACTGAATTGTCATAAGCCTACATGTTGTGTACGTGAGGAGATAGGCCTATTTGTCTGGGCATTTTTTTACATTTATTTAATAAATGTGTTTAAATAGAATTTAAATAGAATGTGTGTTTGAACAAAATCTAATGAATATATTTTTTAAAGTACTGAATAAAATAATGCTTTTAAAACGTCATTTGTCACAGATTTACTCTCAATGAAAAGTTTTATTATGAACTATCTGAATACTAGAACTCTAATATTAGAACTGAACTGAATCCAGATATTGCGACAACAACACACAGGTGTCTTAAAATCCAAAGCGCCATCAATTAGCAGCATGTGGCGTGACTTGTAGCAATCAGTCATCCTTAGACATTTCTCGCAAATGCTTTTCTAACTTCTTTTCTGAGGTAGGGGGCGAGGAATGAAGAAACAGACACACCTCCGCGCTCCCGCTATGTTTAAAAGTGACACTAATGCGCGTCCGCGTTTCTTAACAGCAACATCTCCAGACTGCTCTGTGATTAAACTGCAGACATGGGCAACTGCATGGACGGCGTCTGCGACCGCCCGAAGAACACTAACATTAAATTGAGTTTACCTGCCGTGTGTTTCGTCTGGCAGCTGTCTATGATCATTCTTTTTGGGGTGTTTGTGCGGTATAATGAAGAGTCAGATACTCACTGGGTTGAGCACAAACAGGCACTCAATATCACAAGTGATATCGAGAATGACTTCTACTTCAGATATCCAAGTAGGTGCACTATTCTGTTTTCTTATTTTAATTCGTGTCAATTAAATCTATTATTCCAGATGGATTTTATTCATTATTATTAATACAGATTTTGTAATGAGTATTTACAAACATTTTTCAGATTGTTTATAATCGTCTCTGTAGCATTTTATATATTCAATTAAAATCAGTAATTATACACATTAATTTTCAGAGATTTTTATTTTAAATATTAAAAAAAAAGTTTAACAAAATATTATTAAACTAATATATTTTAATTGTTTTATTAAATTATATAAATTATTATTTTTACATTATGTAATAATAATGTTTTATTAATATTATTTTGTATTATTTGTCAATCTGGCCATCTTTATTTTCTATTGAAAGATTTTATAATTATTAAATGTTCTAGGGGGAAAAATGTGTGTATGTGTGTGTTATATATATATATATATATATATATATATATATATATATATATATATATATATATATATATATATATATATATATATATATATATATAATGTGTGTGTGTGTGTATATATATATATATATATACAGTGCCCCCCATAAGTATTGGAACAGTAAAGACAAAATTGCTTTCTCTGCTGTGGAGTCAAGACATTTGCAAATATGATTAAAAGATGGATATGCAACAAAACTACAGAATGTCACATTTTATTATTAGGTCTTTCGACATGTTTTACCAAATAAAAAGGACAGCACTTTTAGAGTTCAACCCACTATTTTATGTGAGTGTAAGTATTGGAATAGTTGAATTTAAGGCAGATGTAAAAGATTAAAAGTATCACACTTGTATACTGTTGTTGTTCTCTTGTTGTCTGATTGCTTCTATTGTTCTCATTTGTAAGTTGCTTTGGATAAAAGTGTCTACTAAATGATTAAATGTAAAAGCTAATATTTAGTTGCAGACCCCTTGCCCCTTGCATGCAATCAGAGCAGTGAGTCTGCAACCCATAGACATCACCAGACTCTTAGTCTTATGCTTTGAAATGCTTTTCCACAGCCTTTAATGCAGCCAATTCCAACTGTTGCTTGTGTTGGGGAGTTTCTGTCTTTAGTCACCTCTTCAGCTAGTGAAATTAATGTTCAATCAGATTTAAATCTGGAGATTGATTTGGGCGATCCAAGACTTTACATTTCTTTGCCCTGATAAAGTTCTTGGCTGAATTGGCAGGGTGTTTTGGGTCATTGTCCTGATCCAATATGAGTTGCTTTCTAATGAGTTTGGTGGCATTTTTCTTGAATATTGGTAGCCTAGATTATTTTATACCCTTCCAAATTAATTCTGCTGAAATCATACATTGTCATAATTTAAATAAAGAGGTCGTGTTCTAGAGGCAGTCATGCATGCCCATGCCATGACACCACCTCCACCAAGCTTTACAGATGAGGTTGTATGTTTACGATCATTTGCGGCTTCATTTTTTTTCTCCACACTTTTGCTTTCCTATCCCTTAGATAAATTTTATCTTTGTCTCATCGGTCCATCAACACAGTACCAAAACTCTACTGGCTCACATTTGTGAAGAATCTTGCCTTTCTATTTTTGCTGCTGATCAGAGGTTTGCATCTTGCTGTGTAGCTTCTGTAATTCTGTGTCAAATTCTCCTGCGGACTGTAGATTGACAGAGCATCACATCAGCTTTCTGGAGGTTGTTGGTGATTTTACAGGCATGCATTTAGGGGGTCATTTTCACAGCTTTTATAATTTGTCTCCCATCAACTACTGTTGTTTTTCTCAGCCGATCAGGTCATCGTTGGTTGCTGATGTCGCCAGTAGTTTCCAAACTCTTGATTTCTCCATGCCCTTTGTTTTTCCTATAGTTTTAATTGACTTTCTCTTTTCTTTTAGCATGCAAATTGCTTGCTTTTCTTTCGGAGTCGGCTTCCTCATCTTCATCCTGGTTTGTGTGTGTCATCATCGAATGCTAGACCTAGAATGCATTGGATATAACTGATAAGACAGATTCCCTACTTTTAATATCTGAAGAATTAATGCAACAGGACACAGCTGAACACTTAGAAAGACCTGAGGCTTCAGCGCACATCAGATGACATCTTTGTGTTGAATCACCCAATAATAAAATGTAATAAATAACAAAATCTCATATTCATCTTTTAATCATATTTACAGATTTTTTTGACTCCACAGCAAACAGAACATTTTTGTCTTTAGTGTTCAAATACTTGTGGAGGGCACTGTATTTAATGTTTATAAAATATACAATTTATAGATTTATATTGTACAATTATTTACAATAGTGTACAATTATTAAATGTATATATACTGGTCTGTCTCATAATCCAATAATGCACCACTATTTGTTGGCTGAGGTTTATCAGATTCTACGTCTGTGAGCTTTTCTCTCATACACTTGAGAACCTGCATACTTTCTTATGCACATGGGACTGTCACTGTCTTTTGTAACAGGTGGCACTGGGGGAGGTAGGGGGTTTATTAAACACAAGAGCGATAGATGATATGCTTTATATAACCCAAAACCAGCGTTTGTTAGTGGTGTGAGATTTGATACCACTTAATGTGCCTGAAAATAAATGCATCACACCAGCTATATCCGAATTAACTCCAGTTACTTGCCACAGGAAATGTTCTTTGTGTGTATAAATACAACTTAGTAAGACTTGTAATTGATCCAGGCAGTTGTTACTGTGGTAGGGTTCATTGTTTTTTGACACCCACCTGAAACTGGAGTTTTGTAGCTCCTGCATCATCGGTTGAGAAGGTTTTCAAGGTGAACCATCATGCCAGGCCAGATCAAGAGGACAGTCGTGCTTGTGAAGCAGAGTGGAAGAGCTTTCATGCTAACAAGGTTTCTCTGTGTAAATAAGGGCTTATTCAGAAAGTACAGCTCTGTCTGTTGTCATTAGCAGTTTTGTGTTGTCACCAGCATCTAGATGTCCTTGTGTTGGTGTTGTGGATTTCTAATGTGGAAGAAAACTTAGAAAGTTTTGACAACAACCTGCCCAACCCCGTCCTGTTCTGGGAAATTGACATGTGGTTACTTTTCAGCTCTGCTAGTCCAATTCACTGTTGCTTTGACCTCAGTTATGCCACCAAATGGCTCCGATTACAGTCTGTGACCTGCTAAAACACACTTTTGTCTTTAATCATGGTGATGCCACTGGATATTGGCTGTAAATGTACATTGAGTCATTCATTTATTTCAAGTTCTCGTTTTCCTCTTGTCTAATGCAGGGGTATAAAAATAGGGTCCAGGATCCACAAGAGAGTGTTAAGGGTGTCTGCAAAAAAATTTAGAATTAAAAAAAAAAAAATTATGAATTTGTAGGACTGTCAAAGTTCAAATGTGGACTTAAAATATTGATAAAATAAGTTTTTTTAAGTACAGTTACGTTCACCAGATTTGGTTCATATGAATTCTGCTTTGTAAATCTGGACGTGGAGTATTATTTTCTATGATATTAAGTACACATTTTTATATATATATCAGTCGTTGACCTGACTGTATGTAATTTTCCTTTTTGTGTTTTTAAATCCTGAAAAATCCTGACAGATGTCAATGGTTTCAAAAAACATAAAAAAAAAAAAACTTATCGGTATTTTGCATTTCTAAAGAAATTTGATGTTATATGTATAACGTAGATGCCTCTATGATTTAGGGTAAGTAGAGAATCATCATATTTGTGGTTTCTTAATATTCTCAATATTTAGGTTTTTGAACTAGTATAGGTTTTTCTTGGGCACTACCATTCAGAAATTCCTCTCATGGAAACTGAATATCAGTCTCATTGTAAGCAAAGCCCATCAGAGACTTTTTCTCCGTCAGTGGAGGAAATTTGGAGTTAGTCAGAAAGGCATGACTCAATTCTACCGAGCTGCCATAGAAGGTGTGCTGACCTTCTCTATCCTGTCCTGTTACGGTAATGCGAGCAGTCAGGTGAGAAGAGCCTCCAAGATCATTGGCTGTAGTCTGCCTACCAATGACCCCTATCACCCAGCATGCCATATGTTATTTGAACATGGTCTGAAGTTAGAACATTGAATGCTTATATAACTAGTTGGATGTTTTCCACCCTACCAGTCACTTTTACCCAATCTCAACTTCTATGCTTTATTAATATATTTGCATTGTGTCTTTTGTACTTAGCACTTATGGACAGGTTCATAACCTGCTGACACACTTAAAGTGCAATATGTGGTGTTCATGTCTGTGTATCGGTGGTTTTGGGGTGTATATGTGAGGTATATGTTTTGGAATGTGTTGTTGTGTCAGTGTATTGTGTTAAGTTGTATATGTGAGCATACCAAGTCAAATTCCTAAATAAATAAATGTTTGAACTTGAACTTGAACTTCAGTTCCGACTATTTGTTTAGATCCTTGATAACACTTCTTCTTTCTGCAGGTTTTCAGGATGTTCATGTCATGATCTTCGTGGGCTTTGGCTTTCTCATGACCTTCCTGAAGCGCTATAGCTTTGGCGCCGTGGGATTCAACTTCCTGGTTGCGGCATTCGGCATCCAGTGGGCTCTTCTGATGCAAGGCTGGTTCCATTCTCTGGACTACACTGATGGAAAGATCAAGATCGGTATAGAAAAGTATGTTACAGACATTAGTTGCCGAAAAAGGCACCACAGATCAAAAGTAATACTGAGAGATAAGTCCTTCCACCAGAATTAACTGATTTGCTCATATGTTTGAGGTTTAATGCAGAAAATAAGCTGTTTTTGGATGTATACCTAATGTTGATCACTTAGAAGGACAGAAGAATGACAAACCAGTTTGTTGTTTACCTCCGGTATCTCTTCCCTGTGAGAATGAAGGATTTTTAGCGTTTTGCGTGTAAACCGCAATTAGACAAACAGGAATGTGAATGATCCTATCAAGAGAATGCAGGCAAAACATTTTGTAATCTGCAGTTTCTATACAGTTTGCTACTTTGTATGTTTTATCATCTAACCCTTTGTGTGCAAACTCTTCTTACTGAATTAAATTCAACACCAATTCAGAGTAAGTGTGAACTGGTGAGTTGATTTAAAGGTTTCCTCTGTGTTCAGCTTGATCAATGCAGATTTCTGTGTGGCGGGTTGTCTGATCGCTTACGGGGCTCTTCTGGGGAAGGTCAGTCCTGTTCAGCTGTTGGTGATGACGCTGTTTGGCGTCACGCTGTTCGCTGTTGAAGAGTACATCATCCTGTCTGTCCTCCATGTGAGTCTGATCGCTGTTTTACTTTCTATCTTTACAGCTGTCAAAGTTAACATGCACATACTTTTGAAAAATGTCATGCTGTTTCCTAAAGACAAATGTGAAGTTTCTTCAGTATCAAATTGCATGTTAAAATTATTTCCGAAGAATCGTACGACACAGCTGAATTTTCAGCATCATTCCTCCAGTCGTCTTTGTCAATGATAATATATTGCATAACATGTAGCAGTACACTAGCATAAAGATGAACTTATGTTTTGTAGTTCAAATATAGGACATCAAAAGGCTTCATGTTTTCCTTTGTTCAATGATTCAATCCCTGTTAGGCCAAAGATGCCGGTGGCTCCATGGTGATCCACACTTTTGGAGCTTATTATGGTCTGTCAATTTCATGGGTTTTGTATCGGCCTAATTTGGATAAGAGCAAACATTTGAACGGGTCTGTCTACCACTCAGACGTGTTCGCCATGATTGGTAAGTCCATTAATCTTGGTACAAATATTAGACTGTGCTTGCATTCAATTTTATTATTGGACTGTTGCTGTGCAAACTCTTGCTTGGCAAATACACAGAAGGGACACTAATGTAAAAAGTAATTGAAGGCTCAGATACTGTTTGCATGTTACCTTCTGGCGTCCTGTGCAGGCACCCTCTTCCTGTGGATGTTCTGGCCAAGTTTTAACTCTGCCATTGCTGATCATGGAGACGGTCAGCACAGAGCTGCCATCAACACATATCTGGCCTTGGCCTCCACCGTTCTCACTGCAGTCGCCATGTCCAGCCTGTTTGAGAAAACAGGGAAACTAGACATGGTAAGGGACCAGATTGTTTTGATTTAATTTTAATTTTTTATTTTATTTTACTTTTATTAGTCTATTCTATACAAAAGATCATAAACAGCTGGGATTTCCAGGCCTGGAAAACTGAAACGGAATTTAATTAAGTGACGGTAAATTGTGACGGTAGTAATGTCATGTAAATATATTAATTATTATGTCTAGTTATGCCTCGTTTTAAATATTTAGTGACTAGATTGTATTTCTCCTGGAGTGCATTGTGATTGAACCATATTATCTGACATTTCATAATTATTAGTGTTGTTTTTTTTTGTGTGTTTTTTTTTTTATCCAGTAAATCCAATGTCTGGACAATTCATGGAAATTCATTGTTCCTCACGTCCAGTTTACTTTATCATTTAACCTGTTTGGAAATGCATGTGATTTATTTATTATTTTTTTAAATGGAATGAATCCCAAGTGCTGTGTTTTTCCCTTCCAGGTTCACATCCAGAATTCCACGCTGGCAGGCGGAGTTGCTGTAGGAACAGCAGCTGAGTTTATGCTGTCACCATATGGATCTTTGATTGTGGGTTTCTTCTGTGGCATCATCTCTACGATGGGTTACATTCATTTATCAGTGAGTTACTCCAGATATTTCTCCTTCCAGACTGTGACCTTTTATGCCCTCAATTTGATCAAGAACATTGTCACAGTAAAAACATTCCAGAAATCATCTTTTGTTAGAAAGCTCTCATTTGTCTCTTCTCCTCAGCCATTCTTGGAAGAGAAACTGAAGATTCAGGACACCTGTGGCATCCATAACCTGCACGCTATGCCAGGGGTCATTGGAGGAATTGTGGGTGCCATCTCAGCTGCTGCTGCCACTAGCACGGTTTATGGAGAACATGGGTCAGTAAATAGAAAAAGAATTTAATTGTTCACATAACACAGGTTTAAAGGAACAGCAAAAATGAAACATTGCTGAAAATGTACTCCACTTCAGACCATTCAAGAGATGAGTTTGTTTGTTCATGGGACAGATTTGGAGAAATTTAGCTTTACTTCATCACTTGCACACCAGTGGATCCTCTGCAGTGAATGGGTGCCGTCAGAATAAGAGTCCAAATAGCCAGAAGCAATGGTTTTCACTTCGCAAAATGGTTATTGATGGACTGGAGTGGTGTTGATTACTTGTGGATTATTATGATGTTTTTATCAGCTGTTTGGACTCTCATTCTGACGGCACCCATTCACTGCAGAGGACCCTTGTAATGTAATGTTGCATTTTGACCAAAATGTTATATTAAATATATTTAAATATTGAATCTTGATTTTTGTAAAATGTTGCAACAAAAGTGTGAAAAATTAGTTTGGAACATATAAGTTAATAAAAACTATGTAAAAAAACAAAAAACCTTAAAGTATCTACAAAAGAGCATGTAAAGCATCTCTGATTTTTGGATGAATTATATATAATAATTGGTGTTAATACTATTTAGCTCACTCTCTAATAATTGCATTTGTCCATTTCAGGTTGCAGAATACATTTGACTTCACGGGGGCTTTTGAGAAACGTGTGCCTACTATCCAGGGAGGATATCAGGCAGCGGGGCTGTGTGTGGCTTTGTGTTTTGGAATCGGAGGTGGCATACTGGTTGGTAAGAGTCATTTGATATTAATCTGGTTTAAGTGCATATTGTGATGGCTTCCCATTGTGTGCAACCGTGCACAATACAATACTTCAGAAAAGCTTGTGGATCCGAAGGGCTTTGTTGTGATTGTTTGCCCTGTACTGTACTGGCACAGGTGTGTTTGTAACATGAAAACTAAAGAGGACTGTGTAGGATGAAATTTGCTAGTTACTCTACAAATGGCTTTGCATTAATGGGTGAGGCTTACAGAAATAAACCTGATCTTCAGCTGGAGCGAACGGCCAGGTGTATTGGATTTCAGATTGTCATGGAAAATATGTCATGGAAAAAATGTCGGCATAACTGCATTATGACACCAACAGGCCTGGTTCTGAAGCTGCCCATCTGGGGTGATCCTGCAGATGAAAACTGCTACGATGATGAGATCTACTGGGAGGTCAGACAGGGTTTTTTTTTATTTCTTTTTTTTTTACATTTACAGATTCTTTTTTTTTCTCAAACAAGCCAATAGTTTATTTCTATGATTGTTTGTTCATGAACCATTGCAGGTTCCTGAGGATGAAGAAAGTATTCCTCCCATCCTGGCCTACAACAACCACATGATCCCAGACAAACATGCAGACATGTGAGTACTGGAACACAACACTGACTCCTTCATTTAAAAAGTTACTGTTTTCTCCATTATTTACTTGTTTGTGAATTCTAGACATCCTAATCTCTGTCTGTGAAATATATCCGCTGTTGAAAAAGAACCATTTCCTGTGAGGCAAAAAATATCCACCAGAGGGCGCATGAGGCTCAGAATCAGGGTTGCCAGGTTTTCACAACAAAAACTGCTGCTCAAAACCAGCTCAATGGTGTTTTGAGGGGGATGCCCGGTAGTAGTCAAATTCCGCGGGAAAAACTTGGACTTGGCAACAGTGCTCAGAATACTAATAGGCTATTGAGCAGCATTTTAAGTTAAGGACCCTTTTTGATTGTGGAGACATTTGTACAGTACAATCATTTAAATGTAACAATTGTTTATAGCTTAATTATAAAAATACTAGACAAGCATAAAAGACACACAACTGAAAATGCACAGTGAGTCATTATGAAACAAAACGTTTTTGTAAATGTAGTAGTAGGCTACTAATAATTCAAGACAATAGAAAAACGGAAATCAAAAGAAAATGTATAAAAATCATAATAATAATATAATTGTATTGCTTCATAAAAAATATTAAAAAGCAAATACAAAATTGATATAATAAGGATGATAATAAGGATGACGAGTTTATTTGACGAACTTCAGACAATTGAAAAATAAAAATAATAGTAATTATGATATGTATAACCAAAATAAAAACGTATTAAATTAAAAATGATGTAGCTTCACAGAAAATATCAAAAATAAAGAATCTTAATAGAAAGTTGAAAACTCCTTAAATCGTCTCCGTGTATAACTGAAGGGCAATAGTGGCAAATTTTATTTTAATTTTTTTTTTTTTTTTTTTTTTTTTTTTTATTGATTTCTGTACTATCTTCGATCATGTGACATTAGGAGTTGGTTTCTTCTCTCCACCACGAGGTGGCGCTTGTTGACCGCGTTGAGTTTAAGAGCAGCCAACTTGAACTGAAAGCTGAAAGTAACACATGGTTTCTCATTCAGGAGAGAGACAAACTTCGTGGAGCAGCATTAACACCTGGAATCAGATCCGCAGTGAAAACATCTGCTTTCCTGCTGCTCTCCCTGAAGATAACAACACTCACTACACGCCAAAATTACAAACAAACTGACATTTCTTTTGCTTGCATATATCACACATATCTTTGATACATAGAATACTTTATTTTATCCAGGTTGTGATGCAAATATTTTAAATACATTCCTTAATATATCTGCATGTCAGAATTCAGATCACTCAGAATGATAAAGTAGTAAAAAGATCAATTTATTTTTCTTTTAACAAAAATGACGGGACGAATCCTGATTTCCTGTGAATGTGTTCAGAGAAAATGTGACCAAAAACCCACAACCTCTAAACTTCCTACAAGATGTTCCATTTTTAATGAAGTTGATTTTACAGGTGTTCATTTAAACATTTGTTGTCCAGACATTATTTGATCGTTATAATGTCGTTCGAAATGGTCTGTGAGAATCTGCACATTGTATCCACTTTTTAAAAAGCTAAATTCTATAATCTTTTATTTATAGATTTTTCCTGATCATTTGCATGTCCATGTCAATCAGCATGCATGCAGCACCTCTCTAAATCAAACATTTGTCATTTTCTTAATGCTTTCACAAATTTGAACCAAAATGACAGCAACAATGTGCAACATCAGTATGTAAATACTCCTAAACTGTTTCCTTTCTCTAATGTAGCATGCACATTAAATCTTTGTGTGTTATCTTTATTGTAAATTGATTGTTCACAAGAAAATAATATTAAACTTTTGGCTGCTGTATAATTCCAGATTAAGTTATTGAAGTGATTGTTACATTAGGTTCACTTGCTTTTTATATTTTATATATTATATATATATATATATATATGTGTATGTGCTTGAAAAAAGTGATATAGCACAAATCACTAGAGTAGATTTCAAAATATAAATGATTATTTCCACTGCTCTTTTCTCAGTTTTGAGAGCACTACAGCACTATTTAGTTTTTCTTTTCTCTCTCTCTCTCTCTCTCTCTCTCTCTCTCTCTCTCTCGTCGTGGTCGTTTTTGGGCTAGTGACCATCTCTGTCCCTTGTAGACTCATGGTGGGGTGAAAGGTCATGACCTTTGCTTGTCTGGGGTCGATTGGTTAATGTCAGAGGTCTGTCCTATTAAACACAACACCAAACAGATAACGGGATGTTAGGGGTCAAAGGGCAGGTGAATGCCACAGGTGAATCCAGTAAAGAGTACAGATTTTAGTACAGTTTCCACTGAAAGTCGAAGACCCTTGACTAAATTTGTTTCTCATCGTAACGTTTTAATCTAAAGGTTTATACTTAAATGTTTGAAATTAGTTTATGTTGAAAAATGTTGATTATACATATGCATTAACATATACATTTAAAATGATTTTTTTATGGATAATATGAACAAGCTTTTGATGGGGGGGGGGGTGAACATGTGTCTGCACCTTCTAACACTTTTTGTTATAATTCCTGTTCTTCCCTATTGTATTTATTTTTATGGTTTCAAAAATGGTAAAATATTTAGTCAGAAGTGCGCCATAAGCAAGCAGTCTTCCTGTCTGTATCACTGAACACATGCCTTTAATTCCCCCTCTCTGGGAAGTCAGCATGTGACATACTTAGATCTTCTCTCCCCTCTCGTCAAAGGACGTGAGGAACAAACAAACGTTCCAATTAACTGCTTTGGGTTCCTGCAGAGGGAAGAGGGAAACCCCCTCCTTTCTATTTGCTCTCACACACCCCTTCTCCACCTTCTCAACATTCAGAGGCCTCGCTCTCCATTCTCCTTCCCTGCAGGCCTTTCGCGGCTAATGTTTATTCATTTATCGCTTAAAGGACTGACACAGCACCCTGTTAAAACTAAATCAAGCTCCATTCATGACATGATCCTTTTCGTCGGGCTCAAAGGGCCCCGGTCAGAGGGGGGCCGTGACCCTGAAGATGCAGAGCGAGGGAGGGGTGGGTTTGATCCTATAGCCTTCTGAAAAAGACAGCACTGTCTGCCTCAGCGATGATTAAGCCGACCAATGGCAGACGCAGTGAACACGACAGCGGGAATTTAGAGGAGGCGTGCTGGAGATTAAAATATGTCCCGCCCATTCAGAGCCGCTGGGATAATGGAATAAAGGAGCGTTAGAGGAGGGAATGAAGGGATAGTGGGACGAGGTCTTTTCACAGCTCATGACTGATCGCCCGTCTTTTGATTGACGTCCAGTGTGGAGCTGAAGGGTGGGAAAGGTCTGGGTTGGGTTGATGTTGAGCTGTGAGAAATGAAGGTTAGGACATTGTGTGTGAGAAGAGAATCTGCATGCTGATAATTAGCTGTGACCGTTACAGCCGCTCCGAAGCATGCTGAATATTACAAATAAATGTTTTACCAAGATTAGAAAGGATAATGTGGAATTAAATGTGTGCATTATGTACAGTGCCCCCATGGGCACTCAAACCAGATATAAAACTCTGAATACAATTTATTTATTTATATATATATATATATATATATATATATATATATAGTGTGTTTGTGTGTGTGTGTGTGTGTGTATATATATATATATATATATGTATGTCGCTTTGGATAAAAGCCCCTGCTAAATGAATAAATGTATATGTATAAATGGTTGAATTTTATAATATAATTTTTTTTTTTTTTTACAATTACAGGGATAATATAAAATAAGATATAATAAAATAAAACAGCAAGATGCAAAGGGAAGGAAGCACATATCACACACAAAATACATGGAGAAAAAAAACTTTTTAATGTGTGCATTATTTTAGTAGACAATTGCAAATGTATTGTATAATATATACAATATATAAATATGATTTTAATTTAGATAGATAGATATTATTATAGTTAATGTTATGAATAATTAAGCTCCTAAAAACAACCCTGACACCAGTTAATTAAACGTTTTTGCAAAAGTGATTCACTTGATGATACACATGTACCTGTATTTCAAAATGTGAATTTAGTATCCAAATACTTGCTGGAGTGGCCTTGATGCTTAATAGAAATTTGTAGAAATGTATTAACATTTGCATTTAAAGCTTTTAATCTTGCAATGAAAATGTTTTGTGCAGGAACTCAATAACAGTCCTCAGATTGTGAGGCTGTGAGTGTTTCTGGGCTCGACACTCATAAAGCAGCCTGTAAACCCAGAGTCAGCTCCATAAAGAGGTTTACAAAGCTGCCAAACTGGTCTTCCACTGTCCTCAATCCGAGCCTTTGGTTTGTATTCCAGTTTAATTGTGGAATCTGTTAGTATCCTGTGATGTTGGTGTAAATCTCATTCAGGAAAAGCTGCAGTAAAAGCTTTAACTGGTTTCTGGGTGTGATCCGGGTTAGGAAGCTCTAACAAAAGTCTTTGTTTTAAAAGTCCTCTGATGGGGATTTTTCTCTAGTTTTTTAATAGTTATAGACCAGTATATGGACCAACCTGATGAAGTGGTCGACGTTTGGGTATTTTGAGATCCAAAGCATCAGCTGCTAACTGCTCGTTCATCCGGTCAACAGAACCAGCATCACCTCAAGAAACAGTTTATCAAAACAAGCCCAATGCTTTTTGTTTTCTTTGGCTACTTTCATTTCTGTATTCATGTACAGTGTGTATTCAGTGTGTCAGCTTTTTCCATTTAGAGAGCAACAGCAGTTTATAAAATGCAAATTTTAAGTCAATATTTACTCTTTTTGATTGTTTTATGAGCCGTACAACGTAAAGTGAAGAACCCAGACCCTTTGGGAGAAGGACAAAGCTTCTATACACAAGGTCGGGGAGCTGAAATAGACCAATGTGCAGTTAAAACTGATTAAAAACACCATATCTGATCATTTTGCCATTGATTGTATCAGATGGTCAATTTACAGTTTCTCAGTTTGTTCTTGTGTTACTGAAGGGCTTGTCAAGAGATCATGCGTTTTCTTTTTTCACATACTTTAGTGAAATTGAAGTGTATATATATTCTCAAATGAATTTTGCAATAATTGACATCTTTTATGTACTTGGGAATTATATCAGCTATTGAGCACCCTGCTCTCTTCTCCATAATATAATAAAAGAACTATACATTTAAAAATAAAAAAACCTAACAAAATATTTACTTGGTTCAAAACACTGACTATGACAATAACTCATATTAGTTGCGATTTTTGACTTTTTGTATTATTTTCTACACTACTGTTTAAAAGTTTAGTATCAGTATGATTTTTGTTGTTTGCAATAAGTCTCTTACAGTGTTATTTTAAGTATCATAGAGATGCTATTAAAGTTTTTAAAAATATTTTTATTGATGTTTTGAATACGTTTTTTTCTTTTTGTCTTTTTAATTTTAGTTAAATCTTTAGTAATTTGGTTGTTTAACATTTTTTTTATAGATTTAATTGTAGTTTCAGATTTAATTAAATAAAATGACACTGGACTGCACTGATTTGCTTAAAAATACGGTCATATAATTTAAAATGACTTTTCCCCCCATTTTATTATATTTTATGCTTCATAAAATCATTCAAATATGTTAATTTGGTGAACAAGAAAAAAATATATTATCAGTTTTGGAAACAGATTTTTTTTCAAGTGATACTTTATTAAGATTCTTTGATTAATAGAAAGTTCAAAACAACAGCATTTATTTTAAATGGAAATTAATATAAATGACTGTCACCTTTGATTAATTTAATGCACCCTTGATGAATAAAAGTATTCATTTCTTAAAAAAAAAAAAAAACAATCTTAGCTACTCTTTTGATTGTGTTTTGAAGTGTTTATTATTATGTATGAAGGTGTTGTATGCCATTGATTCCAGAAGCTGGAGGAGTTCCTGCTTGATTTTATTTATTTATTTGTACGATGGCCACCTTCTGATCATGTTCCTGACACTCCCCTCACCCCTCACCTGTCATAATTGGTGACCCGTCGCCGGCTGTGCGCCTCACACACTCCAGGTATCCGGTGACTTAAAGGGTGGGTAAGTAACCCTGCAGCACACCGCGGTGAGGAACAAGAAATTAGCTCTAATCCAATCCACTCAATCCTTCTCCAGCGCTCCTCACGCTGTTCCTTCACTCTGGAGGAGGAGTCGTGGCTTTCAGGTCAGCACTGGAATCCCTGGCCTGAAAAGAAGCCCTCTCTTTAGACCCGGTGACTACGGCTGGTTGGCTTTTGAATGGTGCTCTGTGACAAAGACCTTCTTTCACAGGACGGTGGCTGCTAGGAAAGGCAGAATAAATGAGGAGGATGCCACCGCAGATGTGTGAGACGTCTCTGTTAGCGTTTGATTGACATGAGGCTGCACACTCAGTCCGTCCCCTCCAGACCAGAGGCACCTGTCTGACAGTGTGTTGCATTGTCTGACCTGAAGCTTAAGAAATGGTGTGTGCATCACACAGACATCCATTTGAGGGCATTGGCCTGGTCATCGTGTCTGTAATATATGTGTGAAGTCTCCTCCCCTGTTGAACCGAGGCCTTTTGGAAAGCAAAGCAAAGTTTTAATGGTTGAGTAGAAGGAGCTACTTTGTTTCAATACATTACAGTGGATCTTTACCATATATTGTATTTAATATTATATGTAATGCATGCTTGATTATACAGCATTCAGTATTTCATTTAATATTTAAGGCTTGATTTTTCTATTTTTTTATTTCAAACTTGTTCATAAAACTTTTAGTGTATTTTTAATGGATTATCAGCAGAACTGAAGGCAAATTGTATATGGTAGTTTTGAACAAATAATAGAGAAGATAAAAAAGCCAATAGTAATAATAAAAATAATAATGATATTAATAATAATAATTTATATGCATTAATTTATAAATATTCATAAAACTGTGTTACATTGTCGTTAAAAATCTTAATATCGAAACACAGATGAATTTAATCATAAAACTAAAAAAAATATATTTTATAAAAATGTAAAAATGTTGTAGTATCAATAATAATAATAATGTAAGAAATAATGTTAAGAATGCCTTTTTCCTTGATTTATTAATATAAAAACACTCAATAATAATAATAATAATAATAATAATAAATTAAATTATTAAAAATAAAAATATTATATTAAAAATAAATTATTTAGAAATTGTTTAAATGTTTTTAAAAGGTCATCATATCAAAACACGTAAATGTAATAATAATGTATAACTATTTAAAGAATAATGTTAAAATGTATTTAAAGTCTGAGATTTTTCATGAAATATTGGAAACTTCTGAAAATGATTCTTTTATTATTAGAATTTATCATCTAAAACATCATGACCTTAACAAAACAGACCATTTACTTGTTTTTTTAAGCTACATTAAAATAATGTAACATTTAAATGCAACTCAATTGTAAAATATTACACAATATGTAATTTTACATATTTATTTTAAATATTCAAACATTAAAAATGAAAAATAATACATAACAGCATACATTAAAAATAGTGGGCAAAATAATCTAATTTGATCGTTCAACCATTATTAAAAGTTCATTTGTAACGTTCTACCATTTTCAGAGAGCATGTGCATGAGAGTCTTTTGACATATCATTAACACAATCATTATTGTTATGTAAAACTAAAATTCTAAGAGAAACACTATTATGATGACTTGACATATTTCTATAGTGCATATTCATGATATGAAATGCCATGATTAAATGTAGCTCATTTCCCATATTGTCAGTGTGTGTGTGTGTGTGTGTTTGCTCTTGGGCTGCCATGTGTTTACGTATGCTGATCACACTCGTCATGTCTGGCCCCCGTGCCCCAGTCAAGGGCCCCGAGGTGGGGCGTCTCACTCAGACTTTGGGATATATGGGTACCACATTGTCTCTCCTCCCTACCCAGATGTGTTCTAGGACTGTCTGGATGGCTTTTCCCAGACAGCCACCGTCCCTGCAGGGGCTGAGAGAAGCATGACCCCCTCTGTCAGCACAGCACTCCAGACAGGAGGGGTCAGAGGTCAAGACCAGCTGTCACTTCACCCCACCATTCTGAATCAATGTTGCATTATAGTCCTGATTAAGGGATGGAGGAATGCAGACGAGCATTCCTCAGGACGTCCCATCAGAGAAAGCCAATACTGCAATGGTTATTTAATTTAAATGCAACAATTAAGCATGTATTAAAACTGCACAGAAACTGATCATAGAGTAGCATGTTAGTTCGGAATAATCTATAATTCAGTAGCATGTAGCATTTTTATGATTAATAAAAATAGCTTTTTTATGAAGTGTTTCAAAGGTAAATGTGTTGTGTAAATGCATTTTTAATGTCACATATAAAATCTCAAATGTATTATACATATTTGTGTTATTAATTTGATGGTTTTAAAGAACACATTTCCTCTCTCTAGAGGGACAGATGTCCTTGAGGTGAAGTTCAAGTCCAATGTCTCTCAAACTGTCTGACAAACTTTTGTTCAGAAAAGGTCTAAAACAGTCTCAGAAAGTGGAGGAATGTTACATTTACATCAGCCGGGACTAGTCTTCCGATACATGATACAAAATAAATAAATAAATAAATAAATATAAATAAATAAAAAATAGTTCAGTACACCTTTGTATTATGTGTAAGATGGTGAATTTATTTATTTGTTTATTTATTTTTCGTTTACTTTAAAAACTTTCAAACCAGAAAAGTGTTTCATTTCAGAAATGAAAGTGTGCTGACCAGTCAAAACTTTTAAATATTATTATTATTTAACTATTATTATTATTATTATTCAATTTTAAACTCAGTTATTATTTGTGTGAATTCTGTTCATACTAAAATTCTTAGATTCCACATCAGCATATTTTCCTGAAATAATGAAGAAAGAATCTGAACTGAGATGAAGGTGTTTGTCATAAATGAGGTAAGACATTTTTCATGAATATGTTTTAATGTTATTTTTACAATTTTTCATTTACAATATTTTTTGACCAGATGAATGGATTCAAATGTTTTCTTTCACATTGTTGCTGTTATCAGAATTGTTTTGTGTTTTATTATTGTACTATTTCGTTGAAAATATTTTAATATCAACGTCTATCAACGTGTATTTTCCCCCTGCAATAACGGTACAAATATCCAAAAGCTTATTTTAGGTAAGACTTGTGTCTGTGCAGAAGATTCAGATATAAAACCACCCTGAGAAATATTCACTGGAGTAAAAGTGTGACAACTAGCCCCGGTCTACATAATAGAGGCTGAAAAGATGAATTCAGCGAGTTATTTTAATCTTATTTCCTTTCATGAACCTTTCCGACTTTTTCTTATCTTTTTGCTTTTTGAATATTTTTTTTCCCCTAGTCTTTTAAGTCCTCAGCGATAAGTTGAAAAAATATATATTTTTGATATTTTAGCTAAAATTATGATCAGCTGATATGTGGAATATATTGCGAACGTTTTGATATCTGACCATTTTTTTTCGATTTCAAAATACATCAGGCTTCTATAATCCTTCAGGTTTGCTCATCTGTTTAACGAAAAAAACGAAAAAGTTGCACAATTGTTGCACTTTTTCGTACAATCAGAAGGTTCTTAAATCTAAAGCTTGAAAGGAAGACACGTGCTGAAATAATTCCACATGTAAGGGAACATATAATATAATATAATATAATATAATATAATATAATATAATATAATATAATATAATATAATATAATATAATATAATATAATATAATATAATATAATATAATATAATATAATGTAGCTTGACCACGTGATTAAAACAAAAGCTAATAATAATAATGTTTAGAGGAAGGTAAAATATATTTTTACGCACGAACTAGAAATGCTAATAGTTATTGACTAGTCATTAATAGTTCGTACTTTATTTTGCGTTCCAGTAGGTTTGAACTATTACTATTAATAACTTTAATTCATTATTTCCCTCTTTGGAAAATAATTAGCAGATAAATTAGTGCATTGTTTTGTAGTACAGTTTAGTGAAATATTTTTTTTTACGCAGTTGTTACAAATCATCCCAAGTTTGTTTTCTGTTTTGAGGTTAACCTGTAACGTTATTTTTGAAGAAAGCTGCAAAATATTCAGTTTTGAAGTAACACAATTATA
This sequence comes from Carassius carassius, assembly GCF_963082965.1. NCBI lineage: Eukaryota > Metazoa > Chordata > Actinopteri > Cypriniformes > Cyprinidae > Carassius > Carassius carassius. The sequence goes on along the minus strand of NC_081804.1, from coordinate 4,544,010 downwards.
TATTCAATTATATATATATATATATATATATATATATATTCATTTTTTGTTATTTAAAAAAAATTATAATAATGTTATTGATACAGGCTTTTAAATCCTTCTAATTTTGCCAAAACAATATGACCCTTTTGCTTTTTTTTATATCCTATAAATTGCCTTTTTATCCCATAACCATATTTTTTTTTAACGCATAAGACTCAGTAAATGAATAAACAAGCTGATCAAAGCGCTGACCTGCAGCCAGATCTGTTCATTAAGAACCGTGCCATCGGCGGAGCCTCGATCACATCATCTCACTCACACCCGGCGCACAAAAGCGACTTGCGTCCCCGCGCTCTGATTGGACAGTCCGCATCACGGCGCTCAGCCGAGGCTGTGATTGGCCGGTCCCCAACTGACGTCACTGCAGGAGAGAACATACTGGGCAGGATGCTGAGGACTGGTACCATAGCCGCGCGCCCAGCATCATCGGCATCATCATAATCAATATAATCAATGCTGCTTTGGAGAGTTTGCCACCTGTTGTCAATGTTTCAGTGTCAGCACGCGTCCAGAAATACGAGAGCCCCTTGTTTTCAGAAGAAATCCATGGTTTGGTGAGCTTGAGAGGCACATTTAGGCAGCAAAGGAGACATTGTGGATTACAGACATGCTGCATGTTTCATGTGTTCCATGTGCAGTTGCATGAGGATGAAGATGATGATGATATTCATTCATGAGGTAAGCTGTACATATCTGAAATGGCTTTTCTTTTCAGTCCATTTGAATTCAAAGAAAATATAGAGATAAATATTATACCCACATTATCGATGGATTTGTTATGCACTATATGTGACCTATTGGCTCTAAATGAATTTATTGGTTATAATTAAAGTCAGTTCTTTATAAATATGCCTTACATTTTCGAGTTGATCACAAAAAATGCAAAACCCCACTGGGTGTCGTTCATCTTTGACCGTTGAGCCAATGTGAGAGAAACGTCGTGTGCTTTATTCTTTAAGACATTTAAAGTTGACTAATGTCCAATTTATGGATGATGATGATAATAAACGTCATATTTTGTTTACAGAATATTTAGCAGAGTGGTGTGTTGTGTGTTTTATAATGAAAGCATTTTTCTTTAAATAAGATTTAATTTGATTGTGTTTTTGATGACAGTCATAATTAGTAGCCTAAACAAATAAAACTAAAGTTTGAGGTCTACAATATATATGATAAAATATAAATAGCCTATATAAAATGTTGTCACCTAACACTTGATGCCTGAAAATCATGCACCTATAATTAAAGTTTGGGTAAGAAAACGATATTTATGACTCAATTGTGGTATGTTATATAATAGTAACATTAAATATGATAAACAAAACAGTATTTAGGATGTAATGGATAGCTGACCTGCAATAAAGAAGGAGTGTGTAAGTTTTTGGATATGTAGCTTTACTGAATGTGTGGAACAAAGTGTGTAATTTTTGCACATCATATATCATCATTTTGATATTCAGAAAAAAGAAAAATAATGATAATATGATAAAACCGATCATTCTGAAGGCATTGAATTATTATTATTTTTTAAATCATATTAATGGTTTGATGTGTGGTATGCGTTTTAGACTGTTGAAAACAAATATAAATTTTAGATTGCTAAATTAATTTTAGATCGAACTGCCTTCAGATAAATTTGAGATTTGATATTAGAAATATATAAAATACTAAAAATCTGATTAATGTTACTTTACCACCTTAGAAAAAAAATAATAATAACAAATAGTGTTGATAAATAATTTTTGGAAGATATATGTTATTATTATTATTTATCCATTTTGTAGATTTATTTTTACTCTAATATTATGAATATTTTATGTATGTAAAATATGTAATATAAATACATATGTAATATAATATTTTTTACATAAAATTATGTAATATAATGTTTACATTAAATAGCTTTTCTATTTAGTATAATTCATTAATAAACTCTATGAGACATTTCTTTATTTCTGTTTGCTGTTGATTTGTTTAACAAAACTTGCAATTTCTTTGTAGATGTGTTTTTGCAGTCATAAGATCCAGACCACCAATGTACCAGCACTCAGGCCTAAAACCTGCTTCTGAGGGTTGGTTTCTCTCTTTGGTTATCTAGCTGTATGAGTTTTAACACTTTTCATAAAGCTAGATAACCGAAAGTAGAAATAATTCTCGAAATCTGTTGAGAACAGCAAGAGAGCACCCACTTTTTCCTCAGGTAATTTGACATGTATGCTTTTTTACTTTAAAAATCGAATCAGAATTGTTGTCCAAATTGGAATTCATTTCTCTGAATGTGTTCGAAACTCATGATAGAAGTTGCCATTAGTAACTAGTCAACATCCTGGCAGTCTAAACCAGTTGTGTGAATGCAGAACAGGACTGAAATGTGTGAATTTATTTAGCATAATCTGCATTTGTAATGACAAACTTTTGGTACTGATCTCTTGGCAATCATTTTAAAAGATGGACCTGCACAATTAGTATGAAAATCATGCAGGTCTTTTAAAACATTTAGATAGATTCTCTTCAGCTCTGTGCTCATTTTGATCATATTGTCAGGTGAGATTGGATTCTGGCTGGTGAGATACTCACTAGCTCAGCAATCAAAAGAGGTACTTGAGGGCTATTTGTTGGGGTTTGTAGCCTAAAGGGGGGCCTTAGGATTGTCCTCGAGTCCTGTTAGACTCTTTGTGCTGGATTTCCCCGTGTGAAACACAGGAACAATGGCAGCAGTACAAACACTTATTCATTCCCTCTACACACACACACACACACACACACACACACACACACACACACACACACACACACACACACACACACACACACACACACACAGGGAAACAGCCTATCATTGCCTTCAGAGTCTCTTTAAACGAGGCTGCATTTAATTCTTTAGGAAAAAGCTCTTGATAGAACAGACATTCATTGACGGCAGGTAATGATACACAGTGCTGGCTAATTGGCTAGACTCAGTGGAGTGCATTTATAGGCTACAGAGTATATTCCCATGCATTGCTGCAGTTTCTGGACTGGACACTTAAGATTTTCCCCCAAACTGGAGGCTATTCACTCTATGCTCTGCCACTCTTGCATTTTAAAAAGCTAGCATTTAAAAAAACTATTTTAGTGTGTGTGTGTGTGTGTGTGTGTGTGTGTGTGTGTGTGTGTATATATATATATATATATATATACATATATATATATTTAAATAAAATTATATGTGTGTGTGTGTGTGTGTTTGTCTGTATTTTTAAAAATATTTTATCTCAATATTTATTTATTTAATAATATTTATCATTATTTATTTTTATTATTGTTTTAATATTTAGCCACATTAATATAATATTATAATATTTGATTATAATTTATGTCATTATATTAATAAACACACACACACACACACATATATATACACAATTTTTATGATTTCATGTATTTTAATAAATAAAAATCAGTATACCTGTAATTAATAAACAGTATTGTAATTTTATACAAATTTAATGAAAAAAAAATATATATAATTACACTAAACATGGACACATTTAAATATGTTTTATATATGTATGCTGACATTAAAATGTAAACGTTATTTATTAAAGCTTAATAAATGAAAATATTATATAGATTATTTTATTATATTTAATGAAATAATTATATAATACTTAATCAAACAAGTATTTGGATATTAAATAGAATTTAAATTAATTAAATATAAAAAATGTGAAATGACACATTATTTAAATATGTATATGCTTTATGTATTGACAATAAAAAAATCATAGAGTATATATATATATATATATAGAGAGAGAGAGAGAGAGAGAGAGAGAGAGAGAGAGAGAGAGAGTATCTCTGTAAGCAGCTTGAAACAAACAAGGAGACAGTTGCCATGGCATCAGCTAAAGAGAGTTTTGAATGCTGTTTTTCATCTTGTTTCTCTTTTAGGTACTTTCCATTTCTTTCTCTCTCTCTCATTGTCTTTTATTCACTCTTTCCCTCTCACATTTCATACAGAGTTTTATTTCCATCCACATTATAACACAAAAAAGTAACAACAACAAGGACAGAGCCATCAGAGAGAGAGCGAGAGAGAGAGATGCTCAGAGGAACATTGCTATATCTTCCCCTCTCCGCCTACCCAGAAACCCCCAGTGCCATCTGTACCCCTGTGGGGTGCGGGAGAATCTGTGCCAGTGCCAGCGGCGACAAAACCCTCGTCAGCGTCCTGGACGGCACAGGGAGGAAGGGAGGCCATCTTGACGGAGATCTTACACAAGAAGCTAAGATGGCTGGGCTGGCACATGAGGTGAGTTACACCATGGTCTTTTATTGTGTGTGTGTGTGTGTTTACTGGGGATATTATAGCCCCCTTCATTTGCCCCCTTGCTTCTAGCCTATCTGAACTTACTACATTAATTAGCGAGAAGGTTTTTTGCGGGGGTTGGCAAGGAAAAGGGGGAAGCAAAGGAAATAAATGTACTGGCAATGACTGTAGCAGCGACTGCCATCTTCCTTTGTTAAAGCTGCACTGTACCCCTAATAAATGAAGAGAGATTTAGTGTTCGTTAAAGTCTACATTCAGATTTATTGCTAAAAAAATTAACTCTAAAATGATGTTTGTCTCATTTTCCATCGTAAAATTAACTCTAAAATTCATAAAATCATAAAATATCCATCATAAGATATTAGCACAGTAGTGAATGAATATATATATATATATATATATATATATATATATATATATATATATATATATATATATATATATATATATATATATATATACATACATACATATATATATATATATACATATATATACAGTATATATATACAATTTAAATATTTTCTGTAAAGCAGATTGTTTGTAGCTGAAGATGGATAACGAAGGGTGGGAGGATGAAAAGAAGAAAGCATCCTCTTGACATAGATGCAGTGAATGGGAGTGAGGGCTGGTGGCATGGCTAAAGAGACCGGGGGCATCCCAGCATTCTCGTGGGTGATGAATCCTGTTGCATTCGGCAGAATTTATTTAGATTTTTATTTAGAATTTTCGATTTTTCAGTATTTTTAGAATTTTGGGGCTGAATAAATGTAAAACAACAAATGCATGAATTCAGTTCAATTAAAGTTTATTTGTTTAGCGCTTTTCACAATATTTATAGTTTCAAAGCAGCTTTACAGAAAATACTTGTTTCAACTTTACAGTTAGGAAGTATTCTGCTATTAGCCAGAGCTGAGTGTATAAAAGTCATTTCCATCTAGCAGTAATGTACAACTGTAATGTAATAAATGTTCTGTTAGTCAACGTCATATAGGCATACACAATGAATGTGCAGAGATTACAACTTTTGCTTGTAATAATTATAATTCTACAATAAAAAGACAATATTTAATAGACTGATATTGTTTAAAGAATAAAAAAAACAATTGAATTAGCAAATGCATGAATGAATTAATATCTGAAAGCATCGACATTTATAATTTTTTGAGAACTGCAGTCAATGTAAATGTAGTCAAGGCGAATCACATTTTGACAAATGCATGCAATATAGAATTATTTTGAAATTTTTTTTTTCATTCAAAACACATCCCATTCATTTTACATGTCATTTAGCCCATGCCTTTATTATGACCTCACATAAGTTAAGACTAGCTGGAATATTCATGCTCTAAAAATCAATCTATCACACTTAAAATAAACTAGCGAAGGTGAAAAGATGATGAAACATTCTATAATATTTAACCTAATTTGTATATATATATATATATATACTTAAATATACAATTGTCTGATATTCATACTAAAATTACAAAAAAATGTTTGTGCACATATAAACATAGTTTTCCTAATATATTGACACAAATTTGACCCTCAAATATTGATAAAATTCTTATATTCATATGAACATCAGTGAATGATATATGTGATGTGTAGCTACTTCTCCTTATATATTCATATCAAAAAAGTTTTTAAACAAAACTAAATTACAACTAATTGTGGACGTCACAGTATCTTGATGTTGCTCGTTGGCTTCACACAGACACAATGCAATTTTCCAAACAGCATGGGTCGCCCCTCTGCCTCCCCCCCCCAGTCTCAGGCCCTGGCAGAAACGGCCCGTCGTGCCCCTGGCGATCTGGTTCGGGGTTTTCTGAAAGGCAGGGAGAGGGTGAAGCTGGTATGAGGACCGGCGTGGGGCCGGGGCCGGCAGCTGCAGCATGCGTGCCTTTAATGAACAGAACATGGTGTCAGCCATTAATATTCTGCCCAGCTCGTGGCTGGCCCCTCGCTCTCAATGCAGGCCCCCCTCCTTTATAAAGAGCTCCGCTTTCCCACCATTGTCAGGGCCGCTGCTCCTGCGGCACGACTGGAGAGGGGGCAGGGTGGGAAACACCGATGCAGACCAGACACCACCAGATGCCAAAGACACAAGACGGTTATGCAGATCGCAGAGCCTTTGTGTGTCTGTTTGTGTGTACAGGGGTGTGTATGTTTACAGACGGAGGGAGGGTGTTCGTCACCTGATCATCTTAATTACTTTGCATGCAGTTAATACATGTCTGAGTCTGAGTGGGATGCAGATGTAAATGGGCCAAGTGTGTTTCTGTGCATTATTGAAAGGTTATTTTGTTCTCTATTGTGTCTTGAGCACAGATTTAGCTGTTAAATAAAACAAAACAAAACAAATAATAATAATAATAATAATAATAATAATATATATATATATATATATATATATATATATATATATATATATATATATATATATATATATATGTTTTGTGTTACTTTAGTGTATTTTGATCAGTTTATTACATCCATGCTGAATAAATGTAATATTATATATATATATATATATATATATATATATATATATATATATATATATATATATATAAAATGGATGATTAAACTGACAGTTACAGTGACAGTGTTTCTTATGCACCAAATCACCATTTTAGAATGAGTTCTAAAGGATCATGTGACATTGATCTTTGAAAGTTCAGAGTTGCATCATAGTAATTAATTATATTTTTGTATATAATATAATATAATATAATATAATATAATATAATATAATATAATATAATATAATATAATATAATATAATATAATATAATATAATATAATATAATATAATATAATATAATATAATATAATATAATAATGTTACACCAGATTTAAAATGAAAATCATTGCAGTATATTTCAAATGATCAAACCAAGTGGCATTATTTATTTTAAAGAAATTACACAAATACACTTTTCAAACACAAGATTTCAAAAAAATTGCAATTGCAATGAACTCCATAAACTTTCAAGTGTGACATAGGTATCTATTTAGAAACACTAAATATCATATTAACAATGTGTATTATTTGTTTAACAGGTACCAAATAGTATAAAGTTATCCACAGTGCCAGTGCAACTCTAGCGATGTACTTAATGTACTTATTGTTGTTGAAATATATTGAGAAATGTCCTCAGGTATCTATTGTTTCAGTTACAGTAAAGAACGACACAGTTTGTTGATGAAATGAATAGACCTCTGGGAAATGTACAAGGCTGCATGGTTTGCTGATTTGCATCTGCACTGTGATGAAGGTCATATGACATCAGACGCGGGCACCTCGTGCACTGTGAGCTCCGCAGAGTAAAGAAACCATCAAACAACAACCCCACCTCAGTTTCACCTCATCAAGGAGAGGGCACAGGGATACACAGAGTGCTGATAATACACCATTACAGTGATAGGGATTCGAAAATTAAAACAGAAAGGAAAGAAGGAAAATAGGGAAGAGTTTGTTGTGACACTTTGTGAGATTGATAGATTCAGATTGTGGAAGGAAGGAGGGGTGGACGCATGATGAGGAGACATGTTTTAGTTCCTCTAGTGGCTCATGATACTGTAAACCTCAGGTCTGCGGTCACTTCCTCTGCGCTAGTTGGATGGCCAACATAAGGGACAGAAATTTATATTTCAGAATTGCATTTGTGATAGTTAAACCATTTCAAACATATTACAGTAGGTGTTGATAGCACTATATGCTAGTAAAACTACTCATACACTACTGTTCAATAGTTTGGAGTTGGTAAGATTTTAAAATGTTTTTGATAGAAGTCTCTTATGTTCACCATTTATTTGATCAAAAATACAGTAGATCTTAAAATGACATTTAGTCCTGTGATGCAAAGCTGACATTTCTTGAGTCTTGATTCTTCAGAAATCATTCAAATACGCTGATTTGCTGCTCAAGAAATTTTTATTTTTATTATTAAAGTTGAAAAACAAACAAACAAACAAACAGCATTTGTATTGAACAAACCTCTACTGAGATAGCTTTTAATGGTTAGATTCCCAAAGACCTCAGTAATATAAAACTTCAAATAGCAATAATAATATGAAAATAGTCATTTTATATGAAATTATTGTGCCTTGAGATTCTTATAAGTTCCTCTGACTTAATTAAAACCAAGCAGGAAGATATTATTAAAGGTTTAACCCTTTCACGGTCTGGGGGCACCTAGATTGGACTGAAAGGGCACTTTAGCGTCTGCGATTAAAGCCCCCCCCCCCCCCCCCCCCCGCCCATGCATGCCGCTGTATTTCAGTGCATACAGCAATCAGATAATCTTAGTATGTGAAAAGGAATATGAGATATGTGAAAAAATATGGTATATAGTACATATCAGAAAACGTTAAACATGCAAATAGTGCTGTGGACTCGTTGACATCTCTTTCCTGTGTCTAAAATCTTTTTCTTTTTTTTGTCTCAAAATCATGTTTATCGTTGAATAAGACAGGAGTTTTAGTTTGTATTGGACCTGTGATAGTCCATCAAAAAAATGACTGCTTGACTGTAGACAATCGTCATGCTTTTTGATCATGTGCCGGATGATTAAAAGAAGTGCTTTGCGTTATCTGTTAACACAGTCTGTTAAGATTAAATCAAGATCATGTCTGCTGTGTATTTAGGTCAACAGCCATGAGCTAAAGTCTGTCGTCTTTATATGTCTTTGACTGTGAGTTATTAAACTGGGCTAAAGTCGCACTCTATTAACTGAACCTATTTTTTAACAGTAACAAGGGAAGCTGTTAAAGTCATTAACTTTAAGTGATAGAGTTACTAATCACCAGATAATATGATTTCTACTTCTAGGTGTTAATAATGTACAGTAAACAATAACCGTCCAGTACCATTCATTCATAAATGACAGTAAATGTAGGTCAAGTTTAATCTTAGTCTCTTGATTCAACTTTGGCCAAGAAGTAATCTATCAAGAAGCCCTGATCTTTAAAGTTCAGACGGATCTGCATTTTTATGTCATGATGACGATGGGAAACCGTTAAGATGAGCATCAAAATAGAAGCACTTGACCTGATTTTTGAGACAGATTTGGTTTCTGCTGTCCGATTTCTTCTGGGACAAAGTCAACGCGTCATCCTCAGATGTTATGGGTTTGTTTAGGATTTAATTGCTGGAAATGTGCATTACAGCAAAAGTCGATTAAATTACCAGAGTGTTGAAAAAGATGTTTATAGTTTATTTATTAGGGCTGCTCATTAGCTGATGCAAAGCGCCTGTAACCCTTGAGGCCTGTGAGTTTAATTGAGCCTCTTTGATGAAACGCAGGAAAGAACTGATGAACAGAAAAGCAGACGCTCCTCAAACAATAGGACTTATTAAAGGGATAGTTTACCCAAGAATCTAAGTCCTGTCACTCACCCTTATTTCATTCCAAACTTATAGTTTGATTTTCCCTCTAAAAGACACAATGAAAGTCAAAGTTTATGATATTTTTTTAGAATGTCTTATTTTGTAGACAACATGAGTGTGAGTGAAAGAGAACACAATTTTCATTTAAGCCAAGACACTACAATTAAAATGATGACTGGTGAATTTTGGGCTCTTTTGTTTCCATTAAATGTCATCTTTCTGGATAATGTGGAAAAAACAAGTGTTTATTTTATTTCACTTTATCTATATGCCAGAAATGTCCACTTCAGTATCTCTTACATAAACCAAACATTACTGTTTTATTCATATCTATATTATGAAGTTTACATAGTGGTTTGCATAGTGGTTTCTTCATATATCATTCCCCTGATTTATATAACATTATAGTTCTGGCTGTTGACATTTTCTGAATCATGGAGTAATTAAAAAAGAAATCCAAAATCCCTTTAAAAAAAAAAAATATTTTAACGTGTTTAAATTTCTATAAAGCACTGTTTACACCACAGGAAAATAATAGCAAAAATAACAGAAGTAACTGCAAACTTTTTATTTCACAATTATGGTTTTTTTTCTTGCAATTCTTCCTTTTCCTTCTTCTCAGAATTATAAAATTAGATTTAAAGCCAGAATTGTGAGATGGAAACACTTATATCCCACAATTCTGACTTTTTTTTCTCAGAATTGCAAGAAAAATAAGTCTGAATTGTAATTGTAATAGTAATACATTTTTTTTTTGCATTCCTATGATGGAAACAAGTTTCCATAGATTTCTGTTCTAGAAATGTAAAAGTAAATGTGTTAATTTTTAATTACATACCGCCTTTTCTCCATTTTTATTTAATTCCAATGAAATTATTTGCTGAAAATGAAATACTCCAATTTCAGAAAACTTGTCATAAAAAATTGTGTCTTACTGTACTGTTAGAAATTAACTGCTGAAGTAATGTTACCCCATTCACCTGAGCTGTCTAATTTCAAATTTCCCCCACTTCTGAAGGGTGACTGATTTTACGACAGGTGAAATGAACAATCAGGGAAGTCAAGTTCAAGTTCACATATGTCTAGACCGTCTCGTTCTATACCGTCCCTCTTTCTTTGCATTTGGGGGGTCTGGTTGCCCTTTGACCCGTGCGTAAGTTGCTATGGAAGGGTGGCGAGAGGGTTCAGTAATGTTCCTGTGAAAAGGGCGTGCTGTCAGGGCTGTCTAGTGACGTCCCCCCATTCCCCGCCTCTCTCTGCAGCTGGGCACGGTCCTGGAGCCTGGGAATCTTTGGGCTCAGACCTGATCCACCCCCCCATTGAGTCTCAGTCTAGCCGTACCCTCACCCCACCATCTGCACACCACCAGTCTCAAGTAAAAATCTAGTGCCATAATGAACATATGATGCACAATATGGAGGTGCAAAGGTTTGGTTGTAATTGCAGTAATGCATGTGTGTTTTTATGCACTGTTCAGTAAATATAAATGGAGCTCTGCCAAGACCGCCGTCTCGTAATTGGTTGGCGATGGTGTGTGTTGGAGTCGGAAAGAGAATTACAGTGTGTAAGAATGTGTGTGTGTGTGTGGTTGTCAGGCAGTAGGAGGATATAATAAAAGGAGTCATTTGCATAAGCTGCATGGAGCCCGAAGAGGATGTTTGGAGGAAAACAACAAGAAAGAAAAAAGGACAAATCCTACATTGTGCGGGCAGAAAGAGAAAGCGAGAGCTTGCATATAGGGTAGAGGGTGGAAATTAACAGAGAAAGACTTGAAGCTGCTCCCCTTTGGTAATGAAAGGCATCGGGAACCCCAATGCATAATATCTGAACACTGTGACAGAGCACTTACACTGTTTACAAAGACCTATTGAGGAAGAGAGAAAGAGATTGATTACGGATCATTTATTTTGCTTTTGATGAGTGTGGAACATGTGAAAATATTACAATTTTATCATCGTCACTCTGCGGCCTCTCTATGTTTCTGTGTGAAGCTGTATTGTGGATTGTGTTGTGAGCGGCAGGCACAATGGCACATTTTTATTATAATCGTTTGCCTAATTTACTCACATAATGTCCATGCAATTAAAAAAATCACTGTTTAAGGAAGCAGGTCTTTTAGATTTTAAATTAATGCACGTCTGTTTTAATGCACCTCAAGTAAGCATTTCTATTTCTCTTTTACAGGTGTGGACTGAACTTTGCATTCACACTTTGCTGAAAATTAGTCGAAAACGACGAATTATTCATCCAGAGAGAACAATAGGAGCCTCAAGCACCTGAAAGTTTAAGAGGCACATAAAATCTTGTTGATAATGATGATGTGTGTATATATGAGAGCAAAAGTATTTTGTCTTCAATGAAAAAGAATTGTACTTTATAGTATTTTCATTAAGATTATATTAGCATTTTTTATAGTTGCCTATAAATGTTCTTTCTTTCATAGCTATAAATGAGAAAAATTATGTGAATTTTATATACACATAGTTTTGAATTTTTACATGTATGCATTTCCTGTTTTTATGTTTGTTTGTTTTTTTCTGAATTTTTATTTTCATTTAATTTTATTTCTAAATAAAATGTTTCTACTGTATATTGTATAATAATGATGAATAACCAGTGATTCATTAGTGAATTATATGAATCAGCTTTCTATTTGCATTTTATTGACGTCAGATTGTGTCACACCTGGCAACCCAGTGAAGAGTTAATTACTGTGAATTAATGAGCTTAATTTGTAGGCTACACATAAAACACTTATAGCGTGTATTTTTGAGAATTATAATCATCCTGAAGGTCAGACTTTAACGGGCAACGTTATGAAAAAGTCTGGGTTTTAGTTACAAGGTTTTGAATAAAATATTTTAATAAGAACCCATGAAATATAATAAATGACTTAAGCACGACAATTTTCCAATCCATTTTGGTTATTTATTTATTTATTTTTTTTAATAAGTAGGACACCTTTTAGTAATATAAACACACATCCTGCAAAAGTGAAGTAGTTTGTCGTGAAAATTGAAATGGCTATAATTAGATCTGTATTGTTTTTGTTTTATTTATTTTATTATAAAGCCACACAATCACGTTTAATTTTCTGCTCGTTCATGATATTGCCTGTTAATTTCTTATTCATCGTGCTTTCATGCAAATTAATCTGAGAATTCACTCTATCAGTGACCTATGTGCCAGCTAACAGTGTTAATTAGCCAATGGCTAATAGAGATGTGAAGAAAAACGCTAAAACGGGCTGGGAATCCCGCACGCGAATTCACGAATCCTACTATGGCAAAGGATTTCCAATTCATATTCATATTTGAAGCTTTCGGCATTTGGAATGATATATTCAACACATAATCTTTCACCATTGGAAGTTGTAGCAAGAACGCCGAATTTCCTACTTAATATTCAAGAGCTAAGCTTTTCCCATGGTAGAATTCGTAAATTCTCTTCAAGGAAATGATTTTGATAACAGACACTATAAAATAAGATATGTATATGTGTGTACAGCTGTGGAAATGAAAAAGAAATCAGCATAATTAAGTAGCCTAACTTTACAAAACATGTTACTAATTATGTTATTTAAAATAAATGTACTGTGTACCTCAGTATTATATGTTAACAAACTAGACCAAACGTAAATTAGATTCACATTGATTAACAATATTTCATATTATTAAAATGTTGAAGATTATAGATTGTATTAGATCAATATTGGGTTCTGTACTGAGAACATTTAGTTAAAAAATAATAATACTTTTCAAACAGAAAAACTGTTTTATATTGGATATAGATAGATAGATAGATAGATAGATAGATAGATAGATAGATAGATAGATTGATTGATTGATAGATAGATAGATAGATAGATAGATAGATAGATAGATAGATAGATAGATAGATAGATAGATAGATAGATAGATAGATAGATAGATAGATTGTTTAACAGATGACATTAGGATTTCTTTCTTATTTATTTAATAATATATATTGTAATTGTACCTTTAATTTTATACATGATTCAACTCAAAATATACCATAAATTTTGGTTCTTTGGCGGTAATGACCTTGACACCTTTAGGCAGACCAATAAATGTGCACTTAATGGAGTCCAGATGAATGAATATCAGATGGACAGAGACCAGCTGGTCACTCCCTAGAGGACAATACACTGGACCACAATGACAGAGTTCATAGTTCAGAATGACAGGTCAAGAACTGCTAATTGAGTGGTGATTTCCTCCTTCTCCCCAGTGACCACTAAGGACGGGTGACACTGAGGTCCCTCAAACGTCTGCATGCCAATGAACCCATGACCATACAGAGGCCAAAGACATGTAACGGCTATGAAAAAAATAATAATTGATTTATTTATACATTTTTTATTTTATTTTAAAGGATTTAATTGTCAATTAAATTATACACAACAGACATTTGATTTAATTTTTTTTTTTTTTTTTAGCAATTTGTGTTTTAAATCATTTTACAAATAATAAAACAAGTATTCTATCAGATAGATAGATAGATTCCACAACTGTTGAGTTTCTTTAAAAATGGCGGGATTTCTGTCTCTTCATGAGGATATATGCATATTGTATGTTAGCATACCAATAGAGCCGGAGCCTGTGAACCCCCCTGACCCTATAACCTCTCTCTCCCAAACATGAATAGCATCACTCAAGGCCTAGACAGGCTTTTCAACCGGTTTGTCTTGCCTGAGCTCCTAAACATGATGATTTAATGTATCCTCAGCCCCCCGGGTAGCTTTTGCAGGGACTAACAGAAGTTTGTTTAAGACACAAACCCCCTCTAAAGACATGCCTCCCCATCTAAAGCTTTCTCTCAGCTACACACAGGCAAACGTCCCTCCCCTCCTGTTCTTCAGGCTCCACACTTGGCAAAATTAAGGGTCTGATCTAACAAGGGCTCTTTCATCTGCTGAGAAAAGCAGAATCTGTTCAACTGGCTTCTATAGGACTGGAAAAAGAAAAGAAAGAACATTTACTCATTCTGAACTGAACCCATAATAATATACACATTAAATCACCGGAGAAGATGTGAGAGAATTAAATATGTTAATGACCAATTGCAAAAAAAAAAAAAAAATATATATATATATATATATATATATATATATAATATGACTTTTTACAAAATTCAGCTTTAATGTTCTTCTGTGAGGTTCAAATCACTGGATTCTCTGAATTGTTTTTTCGTTGCTTTGTTCCAATACACGGACCTATTATAAATACATATGCAATTAATTATATGCATTTAATTGTTGAAATCAAATCAAATAGTTAAATCAATCCATTTAAGAACAATGTGATTTTATTTGAAATCTCAGTTTAGGTATATAAACAATAATAGGAATCAGCTTCTATTATTGATGTTAAAAACACATTATCGTTTCAGTTTCTACATTAAAATATATATACAAAAATGTTAGGTTCAAAATAATTAAAAAATAATTTTAGTCCCCTTCTGTGATATGTTCATTTTTATGACGATAGCGCCATCATGCGACAATATTAAGACACTTTAATTCGACAAAAGGTTCTCTACAAACATTTTCAGAGCGACTTGCAAAGACTATGTTCATATAGTGTCATGTTGTTTGTCTTTTTAGTAAAGGCATAGCATTTGAAGTAAATAACATACAATATCAAAGTCGTGAAGAACTGTAATAGGAATATGATTGAGTAGCCTAATATGAGGCGGTTTTCGTGCAGTTAAATTATATTTATTTGTTGTGAGTGTAACCTACGTTATTAACCATAATTAAGAAATTATTATTTAAACTGAAAACCACGACCCCGGCAGGACTCGAACCTGCAATCTTCTAGACGCCTTATCCATTAGGCCACGAGACCCGTATTTCTTACCTTATCTGGAAATAAGGGAAAATCCGCTGACTACAACATTGAATGTAAAGAAGCGAAAGCAAAGGATCTCTCATGAATATTAAATAAGTAAAGCTGACGTTGCACCACTCACGTAACCTACTTAATATTCAGGCAAGCTATTGCGATCTAGTGACACCACTAATGAAAATATCACACAGCACGCTGGAGTAACTTGCTGTCAGTGGCTTTCTTCAGTACAGTGGACATTGTAAAGTGTTTACGGAAAAGGGTGACTATGGAATTGTGTGTCTTCATCAAACCTCACAGGAATGGACAGAGATACGGTTTACCACAAGGTGTTTCAGTTAAATGTCAGCTGAAAGTAACTTCTGTAAAAGTTGCTCCTGTATGAAAATCATTTACAAAACATGACTATACATTCACAAATGGGAAACATGGAAAATTGTGGCCTAGTGGAAAACTGTTCTGTGGTCAGACGAATCAAAGTTTGAAGTTATTTTTGGAAAACTGCAACGCCATGTCATCTGGACTAAAGAGGACAAGGACAACCCAAGGTGTTATCAGAGCTCAGTTCAGTTTAGGCTCCATCAATGCTGAAAAATACTGTATATCCAAGTTCTAGAACAACATATGCTCCCATCCAGACGTCGTCTCTTTCAGGGAAGACCTTGCATTCTCCAACATGACAATGACAGACCACACTTGGAGGACCATGCCAGAAATGTAGTGGAGTGAAAAGTATGATATTTGCCTTTGAAATGTAGTGAAGTTAAAGTCATAAGTTTCCATAAAAAATAATACTCAAGTAAAGTACAAATACTCAAAAAGTGTAGTTACTCAAGTAAATGTACTTTGTTACTACCCACCTTTGTCCACGGCCCATGGCTGGTAGCATGATCTGATAGGTAGCATTATTTGTTAGAACGCCGGATTCGCTAAAAAAGATCGTCTTGAAAGATGAAGCAGTTCCCACTTTAAAAGCAGAAGCTGTTGTTTATGGTCACAACCTGTAAGTCTATTTTATTCTTTGTTGATTTGTTTTCCATTAATAGTTTCTAAAGTAAATTTTATGTTGTAGCAAGGACGTAAACAAAGGCCAATGCTGTTTGGCTCCACTAGCAGTTAACTAAATTTTAATTCATACTTATCCATCAAATGCCTAAAAAATCATTTTTAATCCCACCAGCGTACTTTGAATATTGGTGTTTATGGGACCAGTGTAACCTTTTCTTTGATTAGAGCTTTCATGTAGCGTTTACCCACATGCTTGGTTAACTACATGCACTCTAAATATGGTTCTGTGTTTGATTTGGCCACTGTAGTAAAGCCATGGTTAGTCTTCATAATAGGCTTGTAATGTAGTTCTAGTGACAGATATTTGGCCACACAAGACAAAACTAATGGTGCAATGCAGTCAGTCCCTTACAAAAAAGTAGTATACTTCAAGTTTATTTTACTAAGTATACCTAATTAAAGTTCAAACTACTAGTTTACCTCTATGACTGTAGTTTGTACTGCTATTATACTATAAGTTATAGGTATTCTAATAGTTTACTAATTAAATACTTTGTACACTTTGAAATATAGTCTCAGTAAACTACTAGTTTAGTAGTTTTATACTGCAAGTGTACTCATAAGTTTTCTTTAAGTCAACTTTACATCATACTTTGAGTATACTACTACTTTATGTCCCTATTTAGGTTTTAATGTGAATATATTTTGTTATATAATATCGGAACATACAAAACATACAAAGAAAGAACAAAGAACAAATCTGAACATGGAAAATTCCCCATTTTGCTGTGTTGTCAAACAAGATGTTTTCTTAATTCGCTGGTTTTTTTAAAATTTGCATGCATTTTTTTTAAGTTGCAGTGCTCTCTGCAATCTCTGCCAACATATAATAAGCTGTATCCATATATCAGCACTCTTGGAACATGGCAAACCAAATTTGAAGACCAAAACATAAAAATATTTCACTTGCAAAAAGTTCTTCTAACAAAGGTTTTTTTTAAAGTAGCAATGTTTTTAAGGAGTCAGTTTATTATTTTGTGTGAACTCAGAACTCAGTAAATGTTGTCCCAATTTTCCAAATAGAGTCATCTGAACAATTTTATGTTGCGCAAGTTGACAGCATGCATAACAGCTTGAAATCTTATTAAAAATTATTATTGCTTTACATGTAGCTCCTAGTAGTTCCTTGCATGGCTAAATGCTATCAATCTTTAGTTGTCTTAGCCAGAATATTTTGTTTAATGGGCTGCCTGTTAGTCATTAGAGGAATAAGAATATTTAAGTTATCAGTCGTTAGCTGAGTTAACTTAACAAACTGATTGTATTAGGTTGCTCTTTTTTTATTTTACTTTTTTTTTTCTTGAGGTAGCCCCCCCCCCTTTTTTTTACATTGCATCAACAACTTTGCATGACTCAAATTAGTTTGTAGACATTTTTTTTCCCTCTCAATTAGCATATAAATTAAACAATATCATTTGGTTTCCATTGTAATACATGATCAAATCCAATTGTTAGGCTTCCACAGAGAGTCTACAGAAATATTCAAATATACCCATAGAATAAAATTTAAGATGACTGGAACAACCAGCTGATCCAGATCCTGTTTGATGACTAATATTATATATAGTCTATAATATTATATGACTAATATATATCAAAGAACTTGGATACATCATATGGCCATTATAATTACTACATTAAATGTATTTCATATTAAAACAAATCAATACAGTGATCTACTTTCCAAAGACACCCTGTTAATATTTGTTACTAAGTACTTGGCCACTTTTTCTTGATTGTAAATACAGAACTTGTCTTGTAGGATTAATTAGACTTTTTAAATTAATAAATAAACAAATGTTCTTATGTTTTTTTTTATGTAAGTAAAATATGGGAGTCTTTAACCAGTGCTAAAGATTGGGAGGAATATTGACATTCTCACAGTGAAAGAGCTGCCGTTACACTGACAAAAGTCAAAATACTGAGAAATATTAGCAAAAAGTTAATGGCTCAAGTGCTATAGCTTTCCCATGACTGTCCATAAACAAACACTACTCTAAAATAGAAAAGTAGGAGCTATAGATCATTTCAGAAAAGGTGTTTCATGCACTTAAAGATGTATGTGCTTTGATGAAGTTAACATTTAAAAGCAACTTTGACAGAGTTTGGGCATCTTTTAAAGCATTTTCCTAACCCAAACAGTAAATCATAGCACTAGGAACACCAAAGTCATGACCAGATGCTAGATATGTATAAATAAACACAAACCCCACATACAAACTAAAAAATATATTCTCAATTAAACACAAAATGAACATGCATTTAGTTTTAAAATGCCTTTTTAATTGCTCATTTTAAGCAAGCAAAACAGTACATGAGTATCAAACAAAGAAAAAAGAAAAGCTCTATAGATCATGTTTAAGAAATGTTAAACAAAGCATGTGCTATTAAAATTTATTCCCAAAGTTTCACAAATAATTAATGTCTTTGGGTAGATGATTCGCTGCTGCTCATGGAAGTCCTAAGTTTCGTTTTATTTTTTGTCTTCAGTGAGTGTCTTACCCACGTCCTCTCTATGACAGTTAGCTCTGCTGCAGGCACATTTCTCAACATTGATGTATGTATGGGTAATTATATCTCCATTTACACAACCAAGTGTCACTGTGCGATTACTTGTTTGAGTGGCCTGACAACAGGTACAAGAGGATAATTCAGGTTCACTGTACCTACAAATGAGAGAAAAACACATGCAAACCATTTCAAATCAGTCACTTATGAGTGTCTGTTTCAGATAGGAAGCCAACTTTGTCTAAGTCTGTGTCTGCTCACCTGCCCGAATTGGGACAGTCTCCACTACAAAATGTCAGGTCCATTTTCTTCTCTGACGTACAGTCTTTTTGTTGTATGTATTTGCGTACGGTCTGTACTCGACATCCCTTAATTTGGTCAACACCTACAAACACGGGCAACAGAATGCACACAGACATATTAATAATCGACTCGAACCAACCAAAATTCACATAGTTTTCTTTTAAAAAATACCCACAAACATTACAGCAGCCATCAGGCGACCGCTGAACAGTGCCCTGTAGAGCGAATCACAAAGGCAGAATGTCATCAATGCGATTTAATCACCATGATCAGTCAGCATAATATGTAAATATGTGTTTATGTGACATATGAAGTACTAACAGGCTGGCAATTGGAAATGTTGAAAGGAGGGCACTGGACTGTGTATTTGTTGGTGATGAACTGTCCATTAATTTTAGTACACGTGATTCTGTCACAGCCTTGATTTGTAGAGGGAAAAGTTTCACCTTCCTATGACCCAAAAAAGAACAAGGTCATTGGTTTTAACATATGAGCATATGTGGAGTACATTTTCTTCAGTTATAATTCATTTAACTTCTATTCCTTTAAGTACCATTTAACCTGAATATGAACCTTAAGGCGACTGAACCTCTGACATTTGAACTTACCTTTAATGTACGATCAACGCCATTAATACTGACAATGCAGTGAGTTTTCACACATTCTCCACAGCAGTCATCAGGCTTCTTTTTAATTTTTTCATAACCCTGTGAAAAATAAATATCAAATGAAGTCAATGAAATTACCGTTGGTTCTGAAACAAGACGATCAAAATCTCCTCACACAACTTACAGGATCACATTTCTCAATGCACTGCACAGATTGACATTTGGTCATGAACAATTGCGTTTCAGGATCCACGTCCCAAGTACATCTGCATTCCTTACAGCCATCGATGGGGATATTGGTACCAGGCTGGGGGAAGTGATGGGAGACATGAGTGTGTAAAACTTTCATTAACCCTTTAACGGTCACCATGTCCCATATACGGGACACCTACATTTACTTCACTATATTACAATCAAATCTAATCTAATCTTGACAAACTATATATCGTTGGAAAGACTCCCAAATATATATTTTAGCAATGTTTTTTGTTAAAAATTATGTAGGAAAAGTAATAGATTAATTTATGACAAGTGTGCTCCCTCAAAAATCTACATTATAACAGGAGTTTTTACGTTTGTTTAAAAAAAATACTTCTTCGTTGCCTTTTTCTCTATCACATTTTAGAAATCATCAGAAATTATATGTCAACTGAAAACTTAAAATCTCAAAATTCATCCTTTAAAAACCATTTTAAAATCAGACATTGCATTACCATGTAAATGGTACATCAATATCATGTAACAAAATGTTTTCATTCATGAATTATAAAAATTTAAGTTTGAATCGTGCACTTCTATGTTCAAAAATGACAGTTTGAGGGGTTAATTGTTACTTAAAATAAAAAACAAAAATAATAATATTTGTGTATATTTACCTCATATACCATATTGTTGTAGACGCACACTTTCTTTGGCTCTGAGGAAGCAAACAATAAATCACAAAACTATACAGAATGATATAAAAGGCAATACAGAAACCATCTGAGATAAAAAAAAAAAAAAGAATTAAAAAAAAAAAAAAAAGCATACAAATGTCACAAAAATGAACTGATGTGTGAATAATAGCAATACCGCATTTGATTTCTGGACAGCATTTTCCATCTGGTACTTTCACGACTGGGTTATGTCCAATTGGACACTTTTTATCCAGAGGTGGGCACATGCTGACATCACAGTCTACATCACACAAAGGAGACTTAATAAAAGGAAGATGAAAAAGAAACATCTTACAAAAAACTGTACATAAACTTACTGCAAACTTGTTTACTGCAGCATGGGTCTGAAGTATTGGTGATGTTGACCAGAACAAAACCAGGTTCAATGCAGATCTCAGGGCTGACATCGAGACACTTTTTGGGCTTACAGGTTACTGATTTGCTGTTCTTATCACAGATACACTCCTCACAGTTGTACTCGAAAACCTCATTATACTGCCACAAAATATGAAGAGAATTCCGTTAAAAGTCTATTTCAGTCAGCTTCGGCCATTATTCAGTTCATTTTTTTAAATTCGTCATATAATGAAAATTCACTCTTTTGATTTAGTAAATTCATGCTACGGGTTATAGTGTGAAGAATTAATCCATGTATGCAGTTTCTTTTTGTTTTTACCATGCAAGTAAATATAAATATCACTACTCATACAAATTCATATGAGCTTGGCTTAAGTATGTTGCTAAGCCGAAATTGAACTCTGGTAAGCATAAAATTACATAGTATTTTCATGCCAACATGCATGTGTGCTAACTATTTTATCTATTTTGTACTTTTTGGTAATGAACAATTTATGAGGATTAGGGTTAGGGTTAGGGTTAGGTTTTCATTTTTCACATCATGTCATCTGCCATCTTGGATGATTTTTATAAGTGAGCGTGCCACATTGTTTTGCTGAATGACCTTGAAGTTTAAGAACTATGAAATTAAATTCTATTTTTGTGTAAACAGCTAAATTAAAATGGTTAAAACCACCGTACATCACGTGGTGTTTTAGAGGCATCCAGGCATCCTAAAAACAAAAAGAGAAGTACAGCATAAGACAGATATTTTCTTGAAAAGCAGTTAAGGTATGCAGGATGATGCAAAAAGAAACATTTTTTTTACTTCTAAATCTAAATGTCATATGCATGCACATAAACTTGTGTTAAAGGCTTCTCACCGCATTTGTTCACACAAATGTTTGTGTTCTTGTTGAAGAGTAATGTGCCCTCAGGACAGAAGCATCCCTCTGTGCGCACTTTAATGTTTTTTTGTTCAGGTCTGCATTACAAAAAAGTATTTAACCTTTTTTTATTATTATTATTACACACATATCATCTAAGATTCATAACAGTACATCTGCATAACAACATTTATTAACTTTTAAACTGCATATTAATAGGTTTTTTTTTTCAAGTACATGTCTGTCATATTCCCTTCCCTCAATTAAAAAAGCTAAAGCAGTAAACTTAAATTTCCGCAAATGTCTAAACTTTTGAAACATTTGGATAAATGGGCATACATATCAGCACAGGTTGGTGGCTCAGCTGGACCACAAGGATTGAAGACTTTATCTGCTGGACATTCAATATCTGGGGGAAGAAAAAACAAAATACAACACTTAAATAATCAATAGTTTCCAAAAATCTAAGATCATGACGATCACGACAAATCAAATATAAAAATAGGATGTTATTAAAATAGGAATTTAATGCCAGAAAGGTACAAGAGGAAATTAAGCAAATCGGAGAAAACAAAAACAAAAGTATGATATAAAATTAATAAAATGCAACATACTGCAAAGGTTAGTGTGGTTCCTCCAGTTTATGCAGATCCCTAATTGAAGGCAAGCCCTGGCATATGTCTGCAGACTTATACACACCACGACAGGGTTTTTCATATGACAGCTGTCATATTGACATGATGAAATGAAGTTTTGGGGGGGTATATGGGAATGGCACGCTTTGAACAACCTGAGAAAGGCAGAAGAAGTAAGTATAATTTAAGTAATATAAAAACATAAAAACATCACACAGAATCCACTCACTCGTTATTAAGGAGGGAGCAGTCAGGATGACCCTTGCATGGCTTAGATGGAGGTTTGCTTTTAACTGAAACAGTAGGTAATGCAGATGGTGGAGTGCAAATTTCACCATTCACACCACTGGCTGGCCAGTAATCTGCCATCACTGCACAGTCGTCCACCAAGATCCCTCCAGGGATCATGCAGTCATCAGCCTTGTTGTTGTTACATGTTCCTTAGTGAGAATTATTTGGCATAATTTAGATTTACAATGAATAAAAAAAAAATCCCTTCTATACCATCCACATTTTGATGTCACCATCTATACAAATATCGTGGGGTGTCTGACTTACCACAATGACCTTGTGTGTTGTTTCCAAAATGCTGGTATGGCAAATTGATGCCAAAGCCAGTAGCTCCAAATGTTATATTAACACCCAGCAATGGAATACTCAAGAACAAGTCTAGGCTTGAGCTTATAACTCTCACACCATTATAAGCATATGGCAGTCGTAACTTTACATTGTTCTCAAAAGCCTTTTATGAAAGGAGACAATGACAAGAACATTTTAGGATAGTAAGTAAATCAGAAAAAAACATGTTATTCATTACAAATCTATAAAATCTCACCTCTAGTTCTGCACCTCCTAATAGATTGTTATTTGTGAGTTTTATGACTAGTTTGTTATAAGACACAATTATAGATCTGGGACAGGATACACGCTCAACAAGGTCACAGTAGACACTGTCAATGTAGATCTTCAAATGTTTTTGAGGCGTTTTTTCCTCCATTAATATATAAGTGCAGTTTCCTTGATGACTGTAGAATTTTCCATCAAATGTTTTATAATGCGGGTCACCCCAGCCTTCACAAAAACCTATAATTAGGAAAGGACGAGCAATAAAGAAAACAATATTCAATTATTTGAACTGACCAAGCTACTTGAACTTGGTAAACACTAAGAGACAGATTTACTAACAGTTTGTTCCATATAAACCTTCTTTTTTGCAGTAAAAAAAAACTACTGCCTTTTTACTAATGAAACCGTAAAAAATAAGCAATGAAAGGCATGAACAGGCATTTTTGTGGCTAATCTTACTGTATGCATTTTTAGGAGTTTTCCTTTCTAGCGCAAAATTTATGGGAGAAGAGTATTGTAATTAATTATGCGTGATATACTAAGGTTTGCGGTAGTCAAATTATTGATATTTGTGCCATTATTTAATTATTATTTTTGTACATTTGTTGTAAATTTTGATGATAATGAATAATGTACTGAGAGTAACAAGGTCTCACATGTTGAAGCTTGCGCAGCCAGTGTGAGTGTGAGATAATCTCGTGGAGAAATCAAAACAAATGAGTGCAACTCCACAGAAAAACTCATAGAACAAACATACTGCAGCAAAAATGCTGTTTTTCCTGAATATCAGCATGATTACAGATTTGACATTGATTTTATTCATTCAATAAATGAGTAATAATCATTCACTAATCTCCAAGCAGTTTCTTTAGTGAATTAATTAATCATCTGAGTCAGTGATTCAGTGATCCATTCATTTGCTTGATTCTTGAATGAATCAGCTGTCTGCAGGAAAGCTTAAACCAATTATTTAAATGTTCACTAAATAAAACGGTCACTTGAAGCCACCTACTGGCGGTTTACTCTGATATTTTTAAATATCATCAACTTTTCATTGTTGTATATAAAAAATTATTTAAAACACTAAGCTCATAACATTATTCATGCAGTAGTAATTTTGCAATGTAAATGTAAATTCATTAATGAAATGTAAGAATTTGATATGAAAGATAATGCAAACATTTTTATGCCCTTTCTTTAGTTAAAAAAAGAAACACCTTGGAAATCAATTTAAAGGGGTCATATGATGCAATTAAAATTTCCTTTCTTTTTGGAGTGTTAAAAGCTCTTGGTGCATAAACAAGATCTGTAAAGTTGCAAAGAATAAAGTCTCAAATCCAAAGAGATATTCTTTACCTAAAATGGCTCTTTCTAACATGCCCCCACCTGCATATGTCACTGTGTGGGAAGATTTGCATAAAGCTGTCCAAATTTCGACTTGTACATTACACATCACATCCTGATGTCACATATCATTACGGGACCTTTATGGGTTGTGTGTGAATGCATGCACAGATTCAGCAAAATCTAGCAACCACAATTGCTGCGACACATTACCTGTGTATATTCCAGAATCGCAGTGTGAAAGGGGCTATGGGGACGCTGTTTCATTGTGAAACCAAAACTACTTTGTTTGGCCTTCCAAAAGAGGACATAACTAGAAATCAGTGGTTAAGTTATATTTACAACACTGTCCCAGAACAGTTCAACCCAAATATTTAGATGTGTGCAGTGCATTTTTTTTATGGAGAAAGAGGAGTGTTTCCTGGAAGAGTAACCTACAATGCCAGTGTCTGTTTCTATCATAACTATTCATTTTTTACCCATACATAACATTTTTCACTTTTTTTTTAATAATTAACTGCTCAATATTTAATCACAGCTTCAGATACATTATATTTTCATTTGCTACAAGCAGAATACACAAGAAGTGTGTTCAATTCGGATACGTATATATGATTGTCGTGGTGATGAAAAAAAAGCAACCATTTGCATGTCTGCGTATTTTTAAATATAAAATAAAATATTTACATTATTGCTATTCCTTTCAGTGATTACAGAATCAAATAAAATTATTGTGAAGACCAATTTACTCACAGTCACATGCATAATATTTGCAGCAGCCGTACTCATCCTCGACAAGCACTGGTTTTTTGCCATTTTCACAGGTGATGTTCTGCAGTGGAGGGCATTGAAATGGGATAACTTCGATGTTGTTGTCTTTTATGCACCTAGCCATCATGCATTTACACAAGTAGAAGGTCTCATTGGTCTGGTGATGATAAAAAAGTACAAGAATAAGAGGCTAACACATGTAAAATTGCAATGAAGTGTTATGTTATTTACTTTGAATATTTAAATGGCACCATGGATACATTTCTCATGTAGAAAAAATAATAAATTACATATACTTGAAGGGGTCATGAAATAGAGAATCAAAGTGTTCTTGATATCAACACATTAAAGAGATTACTGAGATGTATATAATATAAAAACATACTGCAAGTTTCAGAACTCAAACAGTCCCAAAACAGTCTCTAACAATTCTGAAACTCACCAGTCTAAAATATTAATTAAAATGCCCTGATTTTAAATTTGAAGAATTGTGATGTCCACGACCCACCCCTTAAAATGTATATCATATATAATTGTATGTTATCAAAGAGATGTGTTCTGAGCAACTAATTTCTCTTCATCAATCACAAGAGCAATACTGCTGTTGGATAAAGATGTCAGGTAAGACTGTCAGACTGAGACGTTCTGTTGGAGGATGTAAAAAAACTACACCTTCAAAGACTTTGCATGGCCTCACTAAAGATCTATGAATTTTAAAATGCATGGCTGAAGATTATTTTTAATGACATGCCTGAGTGAATATAAGGTAATGTTTTCGTTTGTTCTTCACATTTCACAACAGGCTGTTCTGTGAATCATTCTAAACATGCTGTCAGTACTGCAGTGCCAAGCATTTTGTCCTTGGAGGCACGCAGGTTAAGTACACTTTGTTTTTACTGTAGTTTGTAATATACGTACATCAAACCAGTGTTTAATGCTATTAACACAATGAGTGTATCATTGATTGAGTGTTGCTGATAAAATGCATACATGCAACGTCTTTTGTTATAAGTAATAATCATTATTGTATATATTACAATAGTACAATACTAATAGTGCCTTGGGACCTGACTCTAGCTTATACATATACTGCATGTCTCTACCACAGCACTACCCATCTTGAGTATCAAAATACATTACATGCTGTAATGCAGGGCATGGATATGGTGCAATACATTTTGTCAATCACAGCAGTGGGTATTTACATCAGTTTCTGCCCCTTAACATTAAGTGGTTTTCAAGGAGAGTGAAAATGAGGATTGAAATTATGATTTTTACAAATATTGGTCCAATTTTGTGTATAAATAAAAAATCTTACCTCATGAAACTATACAAATCTGAAACTGAATTTCATGACCCCTTGAAACTAAAATTTAAAGAAGGTATATTAAATTGTACATTTTTGGCCCATTCTGGACAGTCTGGTGGAGTTGCTGTAGTTGTCGATATAGAGCTAGTTGATGTGGTATGTCCTGGTGTTGTTGTCGGTGTAGATGGTGTGGTAGGTTTTGGTGTTGTTATAGTAGACTTTATTGTACTTGTAGTTGTAGGGGAAGATGGTGTGGTAGGTTTTGATGTTGTTGTAGTAGACTTTGTGGTAGCTGTCAGTGTAGGGGTAGATGGTGTTGTAGGCTTTGGTGTTGTTGTTGTTGTAGACCTTGTGGTGGCTGTCGTTGTGGGGGAAGATGGTGTGGTAGGTTTTGATGTTGTTGTAGTAGACTTTGTTGTCAGTGTAGGGGAAGGTAGTATTGTAGGTTTTTGTGTTGTAGTAGACGTTGTGGTAGCTGTTGGTGTAGGGCTAGATGATGTGGTAGGATTTGGTGTTGTTGTAGTAGACTTCGTGGAAGCTGTTGGTGTAGGGGAAGATGGTGTGGTAGGTTTTGGTGTTGTTGAAGTAGACTTTGTAGTAGTTGTCGGTGTAGGGGAAGATGGTGTAGTAGGTTTTGGTGTTGTTTTAGTAGAATTCGTGGAAGCTGTTGGTGTGGGGGTAGATGGTGTGGTAGGTTTGGGTGATGTTGTGGTAGCTGTTGGTGTAGGGGAAGATGGCGTGGTAGGTTTTGGTGTTGTTGTAGTAGACTTTGTTGTAGTTGTCGGTGTAGGGGAAGGTAGTATTGTAGGTTTTTGTGTTGTAGTAGACTTTGTGGTAGCTTTTGGTGTAGGGCTGGATGATGTGGTAGGATTTGGTGTTGTTGTAGTAGACTTTGTGGTAGCAGTTGGTGTAGGGGAAGATGGTGTATTAGGTTTGGGTGTTCCTGTAGTAGACTTTGTGGTAGGTGTCGGTGTAGGGGTAGATGGTGTCGTAATCTTTGATGTTGTTTTAGTTGTAGACTTTGTTGTAGTTGTTGGTGTAGGGGAAGATGGTGTGGTAGGTTTTAGTGTTGTTGTAGTAGACTTTGTTGTAATTGTCGGTGTAGGAGAAGAGGGTGTAGTAGGTTTTGGTGTTGATGTAGTAGACTTTGTAGTAGTTGTCGGTTTAGGGGAAGATGGTGTAGTAGGTTTTGGTGTTCCTGTAGTAGACTTTGTGCTAGGTGTCGGTGTAGGGGTAGATGGTGTGGTAGGTTTTGGTGTAGTTGTTGTAGACTTTGTTGTAGTTGTCGGTGTAGGAGAAGATGGTGTGGTAGGTTTTGGTGTTGTTGTAGTAGACTTTGTGCTAGGTGTCGGTGTAGGGGTAGATGGTGTGGTAGGTTTTGGTGTAGTTGTAGTAGACTTTGTTGTAGTTGTCGGTGTAGGAGAAGATGGTGTAGTAGGTTTTGGTGTTGATGTAGTAGACATTGTAGCAGTTGTCGGTGTAGGAGAAGATGGTGTAGTAGGTTTTGGTGTTCCTGTAGTAGACTTTGTGCTAGGTGTCGGTGAAGGGGTAGATGGTGTGGTAGGTTTTGGTGTAGTTGTTGTAGACTTTGTTGTAGTTGTCGGTGTAGGAGAAGATGGTGTGGTAGGTTTTGGTGTTGTTGTAGTAGACTTTGTGCTAGGTGTCGGTGTAGGGGTAGATGGTGTGGTAGCTTTTGGTGTAGTTGTAGTAGACTTTGTTGTAGTTGTCGGTGTAGGGGAAGATGGTGTAGTAGGTTTTGGTGTTCCTGTAGTAGACTTTGTGCTAGGTGTCGGTGTAGGGGTAGATGGTGTGGTAGGTTTTGGTGTAGTTGTTGTAGACTTTGTTGTAGTTGTCGGTGTAGGAGAAGATGGTGTGGTAGGTTTTGGTGTTGTTGTCGGTGTAGGAGAAGATGGTGTGGTAGGTTTTGGTGTTGTTGTCGGGGATGATGGTGTGGTGGGTTTCGATGTTGTTGTAGTAGACTTTGTAGTAGTTGTCGTTGTAGGGGAAGATGGTGTAATAGGTTTTGGTGTTGTTGTAGTAGACTTCGTGGAAGCGGTTGGTGTGGGGGTAGATGGTGTGGTAGGTTTGGGTGATGTTGTGGTAGCTGTTGGTGTAAGGGAAGATGGCGTGGTAGGTTTTGGTGTCATTGAAGTAGATTTTGTTGTAGTTGTCGGTGTAGGGGAAGTTGGTGTCGTATGTTTTGGTGTTGTAGTAGACTTTGTGGTAGCTGTCGGTGTAGGGCTAGATGATGTGGTAGGATTTGGTGTTGTTGTAGTAGACTTTGTGGTAGCCGTTGGTGTAGGGGAAGATGGTGTATTAGATTTGGGTGGTCCTGTAGTAGACTTTGTAGTAGGTGTCGGTGTAGGGGTAGACGGTGTCGTAATCTTTGGTGTTGTTTTAGTTGTAGACTTTGTTGTAGTTGTTGGTGTAGGAGAAGATGGTGTGGTAGGTTTTGGTGTTGTTGTAGTATACTTTGTGCTAGGTGTCGGTGTAGGGGTAGATGGTGTGGTAGGTTTTGGTGTAGTTGTAGTAGACTTTGTTGTAGTTGTCGGTGTAGGGGAAGATGGTGTAGTAGGTTTTGGTGTTCCTGTAGTAGACTTTGTGCTAGGTGTCGGTGTAGGGGTAGATGGTGTGGTAGGTTTTGGTGTAGTTGTTGTAGACTTTGTTGTAGTTGTCGGTGTAGGAGAAGATGGTGTGGTAGGTTTTGGTGTTGTTGTCGGTGTAGGAGAAGATGGTGTGGTAGGTTTTGGTGTTGTTGTCGGGGATGATGGTGTGGTGGGTTTCGGTGTTGTTGTAGTAGACTTTGTAGTAGTTGTCGGTGTAGGGGAAGATGGTGTAATAGGTTTTGGTGTTGTTGTAGTAGACTTCGTGGAAGCGGTTGGTGTGGGGGTAGATGGTGTGGTAGGTTTGGGTGATGTTGTGGTAGCTGTTGGTGTAGGGGAAGATGGCGTGGTAGGTTTTGGTGTCATTGAAGTAGATTTTGTTGTAGTTGTCGGTGTAGGGGAAGTTGGTGTCGTATGTTTTGGTGTTGTAGTAGACTTTGTGGTAGCTGTCGGTGTAGGGCTAGATGATGTGGTAGGATTTGGTGTTGTTGTAGTAGACTTTGTGGTAGCCGTTGGTGTAGGGGAAGATGGTGTATTAGATTTGGGTGGTCCTGTAGTAGACTTTGTAGTAGGTGTCGGTGTAGGGGTAGACGGTGTCGTAATCTTTGGTGTTGTTTTAGTTGTAGACTTTGTTGTAGTTGTTGGTGTAGGAGAAGATGGTGTGGTAGGTTTTGGTGTTTTTGTAGTAGACTTTGTTGTAGTTGTCGGTGTAGGAGAAGATGGAGTAGTAGGTTTTGGTGTTGATGTAGTAGACTTTGTAGTAGTTGTCGGTGTAGGGGAAGATGGTGTAGTAGGTTTTGGTGTTCCTGTAGTAGACTTTGTGCTAGGTGTCGGTGTAGGGGTAGATGGTGTGGTAGGTTTTAGTGTTGTTGTAGTAGACTTTGTTGTAGTTGTCGGTGTAGGAGAAGAGGGTGTAGTAGGTTTTGGTGTTGATGTAGTAGACTTTGTAGTAGTTGTCGGTGTAGGGGAAGATGGTGTAGTAGGTTTTGGTGTTCCTGTAGTAGACTTTGTGCTAGGTGTCGGTGTAGGGGTAGATGGTGTGGTAGGTTTTGGTGTAGTTGTTGTAGACTTTGTTGTAGTTGTCGGTGTAGGAGAAGATGGTGTGGTAGGTTTTGGTGTTGTTGTAGTAGACTTTGTGCTAGGTGTCGGTGTAGGGGTAGATGGTGTGGTAGGTTTTGGTGTAGTTGTAGTAGACTTTGTAGTAGTTGTCGGTGTAGGAGAAGATGGTGTGGTAGACTTTGTGCTAGGTGTCGGTGTAGGAGAATATGGTGTGGTAGGTTTTGGTGTAGTTGTAGTAGACTTTGTTGTAGTTGTCGGTGTAGGAGAAGATGGTGTAGTAGGTTTTGGTGTTGATGTAGTAGACTTTGTAGTAGTTGTCGGTGTAGGAGAAGATGGTGTAGTAGGTTTTGGTGTTCCTGTAGTAGACTTTGTGCTAGGTGTCGGTGTAGGGGTAGATGGTGTGGTAGGTTTTGGTGTAGTTGTAGTAGACTTTGTTGTAGTTGTCGGTGTAGGGGAAGATGGTGTAGTAGGTTTTGGTGTTCCTGTAGTAGACTTTGTGCTAGGTGTCGGTGTAGGGGTAGATGGTGTGGTAGGTTTTGGTGTAGTTGTTGTAGACTTTGTTGTAGTTGTCGGTGTAGGAGAAGATGGTGTGGTAGGTTTTGGTGTTGTTGTCGGTGTAGGAGAAGATGGTGTGGTAGGTTTTGGTGTTGTTGTCGGGGATGATGGTGTGGTGGGTTTCGGTGTTGTTGTAGTAGACTTTGTAGTAGTTGTCGGTGTAGGGGAAGATGGTGTAATAGGTTTTGGTGTTGTTGTAGTAGACTTCGTGGAAGCGGTTGGTGTGGGGGTAGATGGTGTGGTAGGTTTGGGTGATGTTGTGGTAGCTGTTGGTGTAGGGGAAGATGGCGTGGTAGGTTTTGGTGTCATTGAAGTAGATTTTGTTGTAGTTGTCGGTGTAGGGGAAGTTGGTGTCGTATGTTTTGGTGTTGTAGTAGACTTTGTGGTAGCTGTCGGTGTAGGGCTAGATGATGTGGTAGGATTTGGTGTTGTTGTAGTAGACTTTGTGGTAGCCGTTGGTGTAGGGGAAGATGGTGTATTAGATTTGGGTGGTCCTGTAGTAGACTTTGTAGTAGGTGTCGGTGTAGGGGTAGACGGTGTCGTAATCTTTGGTGTTGTTTTAGTTGTAGACTTTGTTGTAGTTGTTGGTGTAGGAGAAGATGGTGTGGTAGGTTTTGGTGTTGTTGTAGTAGACTTTGTGCTAGGTGTCGGTGTAGGGGTAGATGGTGTGGTAGGTTTTGGTGTAGTTGTAGTAGACTTTGTTGTAGTTGTCGGTGTAGGGGAAGATGGTGTAGTAGGTTTTGGTGTTCCTGTAGTAGACTTTGTGCTAGGTGTCGGTGTAGGGGTAGATGGTGTGGTAGGTTTTGGTGTAGTTGTTGTAGACTTTGTTGTAGTTGTCGGTGTAGGAGAAGATGGTGTGATAGGTTTTGGTGTTGTTGTCGGTGTAGGAGAAGATGGTGTGGTAGGTTTTGGTGTTGTTGTCGGGGATGATGGTGTGGTGGGTTTCGGTGTTGTTGTAGTAGACTTTGTAGTAGTTGTCGGTGTAGGGGAAGATGGTGTAATAGGTTTTGGTGTTGTTGTAGTAGACTTCGTGGAAGCGGTTGGTGTGGGGGTAGATGGTGTGGTAGGTTTGGGTGATGTTGTGGTAGCTGTTGGTGTAGGGGAAGATGGCGTGGTAGGTTTTGGTGTCATTGAAGTAGATTTTGTTGTAGTTGTCGGTGTAGGGGAAGTTGGTGTCGTATGTTTTGGTGTTGTAGTAGACTTTGTGGTAGCTGTCGGTGTAGGGCTAGATGATGTGGTAGGATTTGGTGTTGATGTAGTAGACTTTGTAGTAGTTGTCGGTGTAGGAGAAGATGGTGTAGTAGGTTTTGGTGTTCCTGTAGTAGACTTTGTGCTAGGTGTCGGTGTAGGGGTAGATGGTGTGGTAGGTTTTGGTGTAGTTGTAGTAGACTTTGTTGTAGTTGTCGGTGTAGGGGAAGATGGTGTAGTAGGTTTTGGTGTTCCTGTAGTAGACTTTGTGCTAGGTGTCGGTGTAGGGGTAGATGGTGTGGTAGGTTTTGGTGTAGTTGTTGTAGACTTTGTTGTAGTTGTCGGTGTAGGAGAATATGGTGTGGTAGGTTTTGGTGTTGTTGTTGTAGACTTTGTTGTAGTTCTCGGTGTAGGAGAAGATGGTGTGGTAGGTTTTGGTGTTGTTGTAGTAGACTTTGTGCTAGGTGTCGGTGTAGGGGAAGATGGTGTAGTAGGTTTTGGTGTTGTTGTAGTAGACTTCGTGGAAGCGGTTGGTGTGGGGGTAGATGGTGTGGTAGGTTTGGGTGATGTTGTGGTAGCTGTTGGTGTAGGGGAAGATGGCGTGGTAGGTTTTGGTGTCATTGAAGTAGATTTTGTTGTAGTTGTCGGTGTAGGGGAAGTTGGTGTCGTATGTTTTGGTGTTGTAGTAGACTTTGTGGTAGCTGTCGGTGTAGGACTAGATGATGTGGTAGGATTTGGTGTTATTGTAGTAGACTTTGTGGTAGCCGTTGGTGTAGGTGAAGATGGTGTATTAGGTTTGGCTGTTCCTGTAGTAGACTTTGTGGTAGGTGTCGGTGTAGGGGTAGATGGTGTCGTAATCTTTGATGTTGTTTTAGTTGTAGACTTTGTTGGAGTTGTTGCTGTAGGAGAAGATGGTGTGGTAGGTTTTGGTGTTGTTGTAGTAGACTTTGTTGTAGTTGTCGGTGTAGGAGAAGATGGAGTAGTAGGTTTTGGTGTTGATGTAGTAGACTTTGTAGTAGTTGTCGGTGTAGGGGAAGATGGTGTAGTAGGTTTTGGTGTTCCTGTAGTAGACTTTGTGCTAGGTGTCGGTGTAGGGGTAGATGGTGTGGTAGGTTTTAGTGTTGTTGTAGTAGATTTTGTTGTAGTTGTCGGTGTAGGAGAAGAGGGTGTAGTAGGTTTTGGTGTTGATGTAGTAGACTTTGTAGTAGTTGTCGGTGTAGGGGAAGATGGTGTAGTAGGTTTTGGTGTTCCTGTAGTAGACTTTGTGCTAGGTGTCGGTGTAGGGGAAGATGGTGTAGTAGGTTTTGGTGTTCCTGTAGTAGACTTTGTGCTAGGTGTCGGTGTAGGGGTAGATGGTGTGGTAGGTTTTAGTGTTGTTGTAGTAGACTTTGTTGTAGCTGTCGGTGTAGGAGAAGAGGGTGTAGTAGGTTTTGGTGTTGATGTAGTAGACTTTGTAGTAGTTGTTGGCGTAGGGGAAGATGGTGTAGTAGGTTTTGGTGTTCCTGTAGTAGACTTTGTGCTAGGTGTCGGTGTAGGGGTAGATGGTGTGGTAGGTTTTGGTGTAGTTGTTGTAGACTTTGTTGTAGTTGTCGGTGTAGGAGAAGATGGTGTGGTAGGTTTTGGTGTTGTTGTCGGTGTAGGAGAAGATGCTGTGGTAGGTTTTGGTGTTGTTGTCGGGGTAGATGGTGTGGTGGGTTTCGGTGTTGTTGTAGTAGACTTTGTAGTAGTTGTTGGTGTAGGGGAAGATGGTGTAGTAGGTTTTGGAGTTGTTGTAGTAGATTTTGTGTAAGCTGTTGGTGTGGGGGTAGATGGTGTGGTAGGTTTGGGTGATGTTGTGGTAGCTGTTGGTGTAGGGGAAGATGGCGTGGTAGGTTTTGGTGTCGTTGAAGTAGACTCTGTGATAGTTGTCGGTATAGGGCTAGATGGTGTGTTGGGATTTGGTATTGTTGTGTTTACAACTTGTGGATGATGTGTTGTTGTTCCAGTTATAAGAGAAAATGTAGTAGAGGATGGTGTAGTAGTTTGTAATGTTTTTGTAGTAGACTTTGTGCTAGATGTGGGTGTAGGGGTAGATTGTGTGGTAGGTTTTGGTGTAGTTGTAGTAGACTTTGTTGTAGTTGTCGGTGTAGGAGAAGATGGTGTAGTATGTTTTGGTGTTGATGTAGTAGACTTTGTAGTAGTTGTCGGTGTAGAAGATGGTGTGGTAGGTTTTGGTGTTGTTGTCGGTGTAGGAGAAGATGCTGTGGTAGGTTTTGGTGTTGTTGTCGGGGATGATGGTGTGGTGGGTTTCGGTGTTGTTGTAGTAGACTTCGTGGAAGCGGTTGGTGTGGGGGTAGATGGTGTGGAAGGTTTGGGTGATGTTGTGGTAGCTGTTGGTGTAGGGGAAGACGGCGTGGTAGGAATCATTGTTGCAGTAGACTTCGTGGTAGCTGTTGATGTACGCGTAGATGGTGTGGTAGGTTTTGATGTTGTTGTTGTTGTAGTAGACTTCGTTGTAATTGTTGATGTAGGGGTAGATGGTGTGGTAGCTGTCGGTGCTGTAATAGATGGTGTGGTGGGTTTCAGTGTTGTTGTAGTAGACTTTGTAGTAGTTGTTGGTGTAGGGGAAGATGGTGTAGTAGGTTTTGGTGTTGTTGTAGTAGACTTTGTGTAAGCTGTTGGTGTGGGGGTAGATGATGTGGTAGGTTTGGGTGATGTTGTGGTAGCTGTCAGTGTAGGGGTAGATGGTGTGGTAGGAATTGGTGTTGTAGTAGACTTCGTGGTAGCTGTTGATGTAGGGGTAGATGGTGTGGTAGGTTCTGATATTGTTGTAGTAGACTTTGTTGTAGTTGTTGGGGTAGGGGAAGATGGTGTGGTAGGTTTTGGTGTTGTTGTAGTAGACTTTGTTGTAGTTGTCGGTGTAGGAGAAGATGGTGTGGTATGTTTTGGTGTTGTTGTAGTAGACTTTGTGGTAGCTGTAGGTGTAGGGGAAGATGGTGTAGTAGGTTTTGGTGTTGTTGTAGTAGACATTGTGGTAGCTGCCGGTGAAGTGGTAGGTGAGCAAGGAATACAGCAGTAGACACGTATTTTATAATCAAAGCATTTAAAAGGGCGGTCTTTCTGTTGATCTTTCTTACACTCCAATCCATATGAAACATTGCACTGGGCAACTTGTTTTGAATAATTAATAAAATCTTCAAAGCTCATATTAGAGTTTTTTACAGACCTACATTCGACACCTATGGGCTCTTTACAGATTTCTTTTCCACTTTCTGCAATTTTTTTATAAGTCTCCAAGTCATTCCCTCCTCCTAATTCAGGATTATATACATTAAACCACTCAGACCACCCACATATAATACATGATGTCGTAGACTTAGTTGATGTTGATGTAAATGTGATAGTTGTTGTTATAGGGGAAGATGGTGTGGTAGGTTTTGGTGTTGTTGTAGTAGGCTTTGTTGTAGTTGTTGGTGTAGGGGAAGATGATGTGGTATGTTTTGGTGTTGTAGTAGTCTTTGTGGTAGCTGTCGGTGTAGGGGTAGATGGTGTAGTAGGAATTGGTGTTGTAGTAGACTTCGTGGTAGCTGTTGATGTAGGGGTAGATGGTGTGGTAGGTTCTGATATTGTTGTAGTAGACTTTGTTGTAGTTGTTGGTATAGGGGAAGATGGTGTGGTAGGTTTTGGTGTTGTTGTAGTAGACTTTGTTGTAGCTGTCGGTGTAGGAGAAGAGGGTGTAGTAGGTTTTGGTGTTGATGTAGTAGACTTTGTAGTAGTTGTTGGCGTAGGGGAAGATGGTGTAGTAGGTTTTGGTGTTCCTGTAGTAGACTTTGTGCTAGGTGTCGGTGTAGGGGTAGATGGTGTGGTAGGTTTTGGTGTAGTTGTTGTAGACTTTGTTGTAGTTGTCGGTGTAGGAGAAGATGGTGTGGTAGGTTTTGGTGTTGTTGTCGGTGTAGGAGAAGATGCTGTGGTAGGTTTTGGTGTTGTTGTCGGGGTAGATGGTGTGGTGGGTTTCGGTGTTGTTGTAGTAGACTTTGTAGTAGTTGTTGGTGTAGGGGAAGATGGTGTAGTAGGTTTTGGAGTTGTTGTAGTAGATTTTGTGTAAGCTGTTGGTGTGGGGGTAGATGGTGTGGTAGGTTTGGGTGATGTTGTGGTAGCTGTTGGTGTAGGGGAAGATGGCGTGGTAGGTTTTGGTGTCGTTGAAGTAGACTCTGTGATAGTTGTCGGTATAGGGCTAGATGGTGTGTTGGGATTTGGTATTGTTGTGTTTACAACTTGTGGATGATGTGTTGTTGTTCCAGTTATAAGAGAAAATGTAGTAGAGGATGGTGTAGTAGTTTGTAATGTTTTTGTAGTAGACTTTGTGCTAGATGTGGGTGTAGGGGTAGATTGTGTGGTAGGTTTTTGTGTAGTTGTAGTAGACTTTGTTGTAGTTGTCGGTGTAGGAGAAGATGGTGTAGTATGTTTTGGTGTTGATGTAGTAGACTTTGTAGTAGTTGTCGGTGTAGGAGAAGATGGTGTGGTAGGTTTTGGTGTTGTTGTCGGGGATGATGGTGTGGTGGGTTTCGGTGTTGTTGTAGTAGACTTCGTGGAAGCGGTTGGTGTGGGGGTAGATGGTGTGGAAGGTTTGGGTGATGTTGTGGTAGCTGTTGGTGTAGGGGAAGACGGCATGGTAGGAATCATTGTTGCAGTAGACTTCGTGGTAGCTGTTGATGTACGCGTAGATGGTGTGGTAGGTTTTGATGTTGTTGTTGTTGTAGTAGACTTCGTTGTAATTGTTGATGTAGGGGTAGATGGTGTGGTAGCTGTCGGTGCTGTAATAGATGGTGTGGTGGGTTTCAGTGTTGTTGTAGTAGACTTTGTAGTAGTTGTTGGTGTAGGGGAAGATGGTGTAGTAGGTTTTGGTGTTGTTGTAGTAGACTTTGTGTAAGCTGTTGGTGTGGGGGTAGATGATGTGGTAGGTTTGGGTGATGTTGTGGTAGCTGTCAGTGTAGGGGTAGATGGTGTGGTAGGAATTGGTGTTGTAGTAGACTTCGTGGTAGCTGTTGATGTAGGGGTAGATGGTGTGGTAGGTTCTGATATTGTTGTAGTAGACTTTGTTGTAGTTGTTGGGGTAGGGGAAGATGGTGTGGTAGGTTTTGGTGTTGTTGTAGTAGACTTTGTTGTAGTTGTCGGTGTAGGAGAAGATGGTGTGGTATGTTTTGGTGTTGTTGTAGTAGACTTTGTGGTAGCTGTAGGTGTAGGGGAAGATGGTGTAGTAGGTTTTGGTGTTGTTGTAGTAGACATTGTGGTAGCTGCCGGTGAAGTGGTAGGTGAGCAAGGAATACAGCAGTAGACACGTATTTTATAATCAAAGCATTTAAAAGGGCGGTCTTTCTGTTGATCTTTCTTACACTCCAATCCATATGAAACATTGCACTGGGCAACTTGTTTTGAATAATTAATAAAATCTTCAAAGCTCATATTAGAGTTTTTTACAGACCTACATTCGACACCTATGGGCTCTTTACAGATTTCTTTTCCACTTTCTGCAATTTTTTTATAAGTCTCCAAGTCATTCCCTCCTCCTAATTCAGGATTATATACATTAAACCACTCAGACCACCCACATATAATACATGATGTCGTAGACTTAGTTGATGTTGATGTAAATGTGATAGTTGTTGTTATAGGGGAAGATGGTGTGGTAGGTTTTGGTGTTGTTGTAGTAGGCTTTGTTGTAGTTGTTGGTGTAGGGGAAGATGATGTGGTATGTTTTGGTGTTGTAGTAGTCTTTGTGGTAGCTGTCGGTGTAGGGGTAGATGGTGTAGTAGGAATTGGTGTTGTAGTAGACTTCGTGGTAGCTGTTGATGTAGGGGTAGATGGTGTGGTAGGTTCTGATATTGTTGTAGTAGACTTTGTTGTAGTTGTTGGTATAGGGGAAGATGGTGTGGTAGGTTTTGGTGTTGTTGTAGTAGACTTTGTTGTAGCTGTCGGTGTAGGAGAAGAGGGTGTAGTAGGTTTTGGTGTTGATGTAGTAGACTTTGTAGTAGTTGTTGGCGTAGGGGAAGATGGTGTAGTAGGTTTTGGTGTTCCTGTAGTAGACTTTGTGCTAGGTGTCGGTGTAGGGGTAGATGGTGTGGTAGGTTTTGGTGTAGTTGTTGTAGACTTTGTTGTAGTTGTCGGTGTAGGAGAAGATGGTGTGGTAGGTTTTGGTGTTGTTGTCGGTGTAGGAGAAGATGCTGTGGTAGGTTTTGGTGTTGTTGTCGGGGTAGATGGTGTGGTGGGTTTCGGTGTTGTTGTAGTAGACTTTGTAGTAGTTGTTGGTGTAGGGGAAGATGGTGTAGTAGGTTTTGGAGTTGTTGTAGTAGATTTTGTGTAAGCTGTTGGTGTGGGGGTAGATGGTGTGGTAGGTTTGGGTGATGTTGTGGTAGCTGTTGGTGTAGGGGAAGATGGCGTGGTAGGTTTTGGTGTCGTTGAAGTAGACTCTGTGATAGTTGTCGGTATAGGGCTAGATGGTGTGTTGGGATTTGGTATTGTTGTGTTTACAACTTGTGGATGATGTGTTGTTGTTCCAGTTATAAGAGAAAATGTAGTAGAGGATGGTGTAGTAGTTTGTAATGTTTTTGTAGTAGACTTTGTGCTAGATGTGGGTGTAGGGGTAGATTGTGTGGTAGGTTTTGGTGTAGTTGTAGTAGACTTTGTTGAAGTTGTCGGTGTAGGAGAAGATGGTGTAGTATGTTTTGGTGTTGATGTAGTAGACTTTGTAGTAGTTGTCGGTGTAGAAGATGGTGTGGTAGGTTTTGGTGTTGTTGTCGGTGTAGGAGAAGTTGCTGTGGTAGGTTTTGGTGTTGTTGTCGGGGATGATGGTGTGGTGGGTTTCGGTGTTGTTGTAGTAGGCTTTGTTGTAGTTGTTGGTGTAGGGAAAGATGATGTGCTAGGTTTTGGTGTTGTTGTAGGAGGCTTTGTTGTAGTTGTTGGTGTAGGGAAAGATGATGTGCTAGGTTTTGTTGTTGTTGTTAGTATACATTCCTCCACACAGATCTGACTTTTCTCATCAAAAATAGGCTTATCCTTTGGACATTTTGGATAACATCCTGCAAAAATGAGTAAACAAATAAATTAATAAAGTTGCACATAGATCATCAGTTCTAAACTGGTGGATCATGATCACAAAAAAGTTTTGTGAATTACTGGCAAGATAGATTACTATTATTTTGATGTATTTTCTTATTAACAATAAAAATGACTGTGATGACTGGTGTAGGGCAGAAAGCCATGGGAATGGAGCGAAGCTGGTGGAGTTAATGATAATGCATGACACCTGCGCCACTCACTGGTCTCGAGTCCCACGGAGGAGTTCCAGAAGAATAAAAGGAGGATTGATGACAGTGAAGGACCAGAGAGGACCTTGTTTTGGTTCTGTTTATTTTAAAGTTTGTGCTTATTTTATTATTAAAAGTTTTGTTCAAATGTTCGCCGGTTCCCACCTCCTTCTTCCCATGACTACAAACTGTGTTACAATGACATTTTATTGGAAATTTAAAGGTTTATGAATATTTCTATGACCCTAAACTCGACAATCCTGAATAAATGTCTATTCCCAAAGATTAGAAACTAATCATTTAATTGCCTTTTACCCTTAATATCTTAATCCATCTAATTCGACCAAAGAGTTGCACTCACTCTCTTATAAGAGCAGACAGGAATGCACATTGTATTTGGCTTACTGTACTAAAAATATGTCAAAGGAGAACTTAACTTCCTCCCAAGCTCAGCTCACTATAAATATTGCCAACTGCTCATAACACCTCCACCCTGGTCAAAAAGGCACAGCAACGCCTTTACTTCTTACGGAGCCTTAAGAAAGTTTATCTGAATCCCAGGATCCTTTTGGAATTCTACCGCTGTACCATTGAGAGCATACTCACAAACTGCATCTCAGTATGGTACAGCAATTGCTCCGCATCTGACCGCAAAGCACTCCAACGGTTAATGAAAACTGCTCAACGGATCACCGGCACCCAGTTAACTTCCATTAAGAACATTTATCACAAGCGCTGTCTGGGCAGGGCTTGAAGAAACATCATCAAGGATGCCTCTCACCCTAACCATGGACTTTTCACCCTATTTTTATTCGGCAGGCGTTACAGGAGCCTACGCTCTCGCACTAGTAGGCTCAGGAAGAGCTTCTTCCCCGAGGCTGTGACACTTCTGAACTCCACACCACCAATCTAACCTGCACCTGGTCTTTTATTGCACTGGTCACAGTACTTTACATACATGTATTTGCACTACTCATATTTTGCACAGACTG
Source organism: Carassius carassius (assembly GCF_963082965.1). Classification (NCBI taxonomy): domain Eukaryota; kingdom Metazoa; phylum Chordata; class Actinopteri; order Cypriniformes; family Cyprinidae; genus Carassius; species Carassius carassius. The sequence continues at coordinate 4,503,158 of NC_081804.1, read as the reverse complement.
CACACTGTTACTGTTGAGTTGTGACTGTTAAGTTGTTACTGTGCAAAGCACAGTAAACTATTCCTATAAAAATATAATTGCACTGCTGTTATTTTGCATAGAATACATTGTTTAACAATACTTTTGCACACTCATCCAACTGTATTTATTACCACTGTTCTCATGTAGCTGCTGTTCATAATGTGTATATATAATCCTACATTGCTCTGTTCATAATGTACATACAATCCCTCCATTGAATTCCTATTTATATTCTGTATATACTCTGCTCAATACTGTATATACTGTAGCAACTCCACTGTACTGTACATTCTGTAAATCATAGCTTCACTTACTTTGCACTTTTATGTATATAAAACACTAAATTCTAGCACTTCTGGTTAGATGCCAACTGTATTTCATTAGCTCTGTACTTGTACTCTGCATAATGACAATACAGTTGAATCTAATCTAATCTACACGACATGGCGGTAGCAACAACAACACTACAATGAGAAAAAAAGGTGCGCCTTCTTTCTTTGCATAAACATCTGGGTGGCATTATGCAAATCTTCCCACATACTGACGTAGATATATGGGGGCGTGTTAGAACGTGCCGTTTCAGGGAGCGTGGACGAGTGTTACATTTTATAAAGAATATCTCTTTGGATTTGAGACTTTAGTCTTTGCAACTTCACAGATCTTCTTTATTCACCAAAGATTGTAACACTCCAAAGAGAAAGGAAAATTTGAAATCGCATCATATGACCCCTATAAAACATCCTCCTCATTATAAACAAAGCATTCAAATAAAGGTCCAAAAATAGTTTGTTTGAATATTGGGTGATATTTCATGACCTCAACAAATAGTTATACTTCAACGGACCATAGATCACAACCACTGGCGTTCAGTCACTTAATGGCTGACACTTATGGTGGACATAGAAATATTATGATTAAGAATTATATATTAAGAATTACATAATTATCTTTTTAAATATTTTAAATGTTCATCACGATTTAAAGGGGTGGTTCAGTGTTTTTTTTATCTAGGCTTGATTGTGTTTATGGGGTGCAGTCTAACGTTAATGGATTATTTTTCACATATTTACCTTTATTCCACACTTCTCTGTCTCTTTTCTGAGAAACTGGCTCATCATTTCCTTATTTTATATGGGCTCTGATTGGTTAGCTAGCCCAGTGTGTTGTAAACTGCCTCTAGCATGACTAAGGCCCAATCTCAATTCTACCCCTTAGCCCTTCCCATTTCCCCTACCCCTCCATTTCGCGCATTCATGTGAAGGGGTAGGGGTGTCTCGATTCTCTTTTGGTTGGAGGGGTAGGGGTAAGGGGAAGATAGCCATTGAAACTAAGATTTTTCGGGACCACACTTCAGACGAAGGGGTATGAATTATCTCGGAAACATGGCTGCTACAGCGAACAAAAAGACACATAAATGTAAACTTTTTGGCATAAATAAAGATTTTAACGAAAAGTAATCATTTGTTTTATGCTACATTCAATTGTGAGTTCATATTAACGGCCATGTTACTCAAAGACATGTTAGCAAAAAATCGCTAGACTGCATGATAGTGCCACAGCATATGTCTGATCAGGGTGATAACTGCCGTAGACACTGATGGGGGCTAATCCCCCCAATAATTAGAATTCGCTAAACCCTTTTATCAAATATTGCCTATTCGAGAGAGAAAGAGAGAGAGAAAGAGAAATGGAAGTTGCGTGTATTCGCGTCTGTGCGTTTATCTTTTTAAAGTGAGTTTACATAAAAACAGCGATTGGAAAATATAAAGCAGCGATTCAGTATTTAAACTGTATTGAATAAAAGTCATGGGGCAGCGTGTACAAGTTTATTTTCTCCTGGATGTGTGAGCTGTGCGATTTCTGATATGTGTGTGTGTCAGTAAGCAGCTCATTAATACGGAACGATAATTAAAGGCTCCAGTATATGTGTGTATTGAAAGAGAAAGATGACGTATGATGGCGTGTGACATCATGGTAGCGGTCTCCCAATCCTTAGGGGAATATTTTCTCCCTTACTCCTTGACACTCTGTTTCAAGGGACAAGGGGAAGGGGTAGGCTGAGGGGTAGGGGAAGGGGTATAAAATAGAATTGGGATTGGGCCTAACCTAAATATACCTAACCTCAGCGGCATGTTCTCCGGTTGTAGTGTAAACAATGGCGTTGTTAATATCTACTGCTTATGTTAGCTTTTAATATACAGTTTTATCCTAATTAAAGCTTCAATACAGTAATACAATGAACCACCCCTTTAAAAGAAAAGTTTGAAACCTCACACTAGTTTGCATGCTTTGATGTCAACAAATGACTGTGACTATAGCATTTCTTAAAGAAGTGGTCAAATATTAAAGATTAAGTGGACATGCAATCCGAACGCACCCCTGGCTCACACAGCGAGTGAGCAGGTGGGTTAATAACGAGATAAGCGATTATGATTGGCTAAGGCAGAGTCATGTGTTTCATGGTAGCCAATCAGAGCCAGTGTTTTTACACACACGCGCCAGCGGCGCCAAACACACACAGTCACACACACGCAACAGCTACACAGTAGTGATGGGAAGTTCGACTCTTTTCCACGAACCGTTTTTTTCGGACGGTTCGATTCAATAAACCGGTTGAAAAAACCGGTTCACCGGTTCTTTTACGCTCGACGTAATGACGTCATTGGCGATGACGTAATGGCGTCACGTCTATCAAACATTTCAAAATATATAGACAGTAATCATAACTTCAGTCAGTTAAAAACCTCATAATCATGAAAAGTTTACAATTAAGTTTTGCAACAATGCACCCAAATACAGTAACAGCAATAATGTGCATATGAGGATTTAAATCTTGAAGATATAAAGTAAATAAATTAGGTGTCATCAGCGCAGAAACCACTATACATAAACCATTGCGATGTATTTGTTATTAAATGAACTTATGTTTCGCCAGATTGCCCCTTCATTCAAGCCTTCGGTTTACCCGCGCTCATAACATTAGCACAGAATCAGTTCAGAATCAAATACCAAAAGAATCAGTTCGGTTCAGAAGCGCTGTGAGTCAGTCGGCTTCACGCTGAATCACGCATGCGCAGTATCATCAGCTCCTCTGTTCTCAAAACGGACACGTCCGAAAGAAACGGTTTTGGTTCAGTGTACTGATGATCCGAAAACCAATGCAACCGGTTCTTGACTCGAGAACGAGAATCACTCTAACCGGCACGTGCTGCAGTTCAGTCTAATCAGCTGCTCTACTCGTGTTCATGTTCTGTTTACTACAAACTCAATTTGTGAATGTGTCATCATTAACTATAAATACAGTACACATATTTTATAAATCATCCCTTATTCCTATTAAACATAGAGTCTTTAGAGTTCTTAATTATTGTCCAACTTCCCTGAAACCCCCTCTGGCCTATACATAATCTACAATATACAGATTAGAAACATTCATCTTAAAAAAAAAAATAATAATAATAATAAAAATGTATATAGATCTTTTATCACACATTCCGAAATACTTTACACACATGCGCAGTAGCATCAGCTCATCGGTTCTCAAGTCGGACGCATCCGAAAGAAACGGTTTTTGGTTCAGTGTACTGGTGATCCGAAGACCGATGCAACCGGTTCTTGACTCGAGAACGAGAATCAGCTCATCGGTTCTCAAATCGGACGCGTCCGACAGAAACGATTCTCAGTTCAGTGTACTGGTGATCCGAAAACCGATGCAACCGGCTTTTGACTCAAGAACGAGAACTGCTCCAGCAGTGGGCATGTTCGTTCGTCATCTGGTTCGGCTCGGTGTTCATCTTCAGTTCGGTCTACACAGCAGTTCAGTCAGTGTACTGTTTGAATAAATTAATTACTCCGGGATATTGGTTTATTCTGACTCAGAGTGAGTGTCAGTCGCGTTAAAAAAGTTAACATCTTAAGTAATTTGTGGATTAATGCTTATTGGAGACGTGAACCGTTTCAAACGATTCAGTTCGATTTGGTGAACTGGTTCAACCGGTTCACTAAGAAGAGCCGGTTAAATTGAACGATTCGTTCACAAATCGGACATCACTACTACACAGAGATTCGCAGCAACAGAAATGGCGAGTCAGGAGCAATCCGATGAAAAGTTGGCATTTTCAAGGTGGAGATATAAGCACTACTTCAAATTCATTGTAGTCAAATGCAAGAACGTGCATGTAATGTGTACATGTAATGTGTGACACACGCATCTACAAAGGCCAAAAAGCCAAAAACACTTTTCTTACAAAGAGTGCAGGATAAAACTCTTGCTGTCTGTTGACATGCAATAAATCTCGAAAGTTATGTATGAACACCTGTTTGTTCTACTTATTTCAACTGACTTATGAAAACTGCTAAAAAAAACAAAACAAATTCTTTTACGTATAGCAACTTTTTTTTTTTTTTTACAGTAACGCAAATAGTTACTTTCCCTGGTAACGAGTTACTTTTATTATAGAGTAATTCAGTTACTAACTCAGTTACTTTTTGGAACAAGTAGTGAGTAACTATAACTAATTACTTTTTTTAAGTAACGTTCCCAACAGTGGTGGTGACTTGACTGTGCTCAGGAAGATCGTTGGTGACTTGACTGTGCTCATGAAGATCAACTGGGACTTGACTTGGTTCCTGAGGATCAACTTTGACTTGACTTGGTTCCTGAAGATCAACTGTGACTTGACTTGGTTCACGGAGGTTAATGGTGACTTGACTTTGCTCATGAAGATCATCGGTGACTTGCTTTGACTCATGAAGTTTAACTGTGGTTTTACTTGACTCATGGGTGTTAATGGTGACTTGACCTGACTCTGGATGGTCAGCGGAGACTTGACCTGACTCTGGATGGTCAACGGTGATCTGACTAGACTCCAGGAAATCAACAGGGACCTGATCAACGGTGACCTGACTAGACTCATGAAGTTTAACTGTTGTTTCACTTGACTCTGGAAAGTCGACGGGGGCCTGACCTGACTCTGGAAAGTCGACGGGGACCTGACCTGACTCTGGAAAGTCGACGGGGACCTGACCTGGACTCTGGAAAGTTGACGGGGACCTGACCTGACCTGGACTCTGGAAAGTCGACGGGGACCTGACTTGACTCTGGAAGATCAACTGCGGCTGTCATCTTGCGCAGCAGCGCCGGACTGGCAGCCATCTTGTGCAGCGGCGCTGGGCTGGCGGCCATCTTGTGTAGAGACTTTGGGGCTTCAATGCTGTCCTCCGCCTCTGCCACAGTGAACGGAGAGTCACATAATATCAGTGTATAGTCCATGATGTCCCTTAAACTGCCCTTAAAATCCCCTCCAGGTAACAATGATTTAGTTGGTTCACTGAGTCCAAAACGGAACAAGTCCTTAAACAAAACTTCATCATAGTACTGTACTTGATATGATAGCTCACAGAACTGTTGAACATACTCTTCAGTAGATAGGGCTCCTTGATGAAGGTGCAATAGCTCATCTACTGGGTCAACGATAGAGTGGGAGAGTTGATATGCTGACCTTGAAGTGGGAACAGACATCTCAGTAACGAGAGTATACCGGGCTGCTGGATCCTGGTATGGCGAAGTCTTCTGTAACGAGGAGTCAGAGGCGTTCGGATCCATGTGCATAATTTTATTAAGAGAATGGTCATACAGGCAGAAATCAGGAACGGCGTCAGGTGTGTTAGGGATATCCAGAATCATTAACGGTAACAAGCAGAGATCGGGGCAGGCAGCAGAGAATCAGAGTCGGTTACACAATCCAAGATCAAACACGGGAAAACAAACACAAGGGAAAACCCTCGGAAATGCTAGACAGGCTATACAAGACTTCACAGTGAGTGAGAGTGAGTGTGCTGCTTTTATGTGTGTGTAAATGAGGTCCAGGTGTGGCAAGGAAATTGGCTGATGAATGAGGTGCAGGTGTGGCAGGTGCATGGTGATTGTGATGCAGTGACACATGGGGAATGTAGCTCGGGTGTGGTGCAACAGTATGAGAGGTGCTAGTGTCCAAGTGACATCTGGTGGTTGATGGGTGGAATAGTCCAGAGTGGAGTGCCCTCTACAGAAGTTCATGGGCACTCCATCTAATGATCGTGACATAGCCCCCAACAGCCCCCCCCACCCCCCCCCCCCCCGAAAGGAGCGGCCAGGTCCATGAGGAAGTGCAGTGGTCGGGGCAGAGCAGGCGTTAAGTTTCTACAATATTTAGTCTTAGCTTATAAGTGGTGATCAGTTTATGTGCATATGACAGGATTTTTCAAAAAAAATTAATACAAGACATAGTCAGCCAGACGATGAACATTATTAACAGCAATTATTACATGATGCAGTCACACTTGTAGCAACATTTGTTAGTTCTGTTAGTTCTTGTTGATTCAGGGCTAGCATCATCTGGGGTCCTCTGAGGGGCCAGCATCATTGTGTATGGTGTACCAAGTATTGAGGTCTCTGGGTTCTTTTGGGTAATAATTATATAAAGTGGACATATTATTTTTGAAGGATAAACAAAATGTCTACTTGCTTAAATAGCATTGTTGTTTTCCAGTGCTACCTTGTTTGAGTAAATTATATAAACTGTAACTGAGGGTAATGATCTTGAAGATTGCATATTTAACAGAATAACTACTGTAGATAAATATTACTCATCAAACTCTGACTGGTCATGTTAAATTTACTCAGTTCTTAATATCTTAGTTAAGTAGACTTTACTTAATTCAATACTTACATTTTACTTAAAATCATGCAAAATAAAAATTAAGTAAATATACTTATTGTTTTTTTCAGTGTAGGAAAACTAATTCTATGTCAATATTCTTATGAAATATTAGATATTATTATGAAAATCTGGCCAATTACTACTCCCATACTTAAACAAAGTTTAATGCTATTATATAATTATATATGTGTTTTAAGTCATTTTAAAGTTTATTTTTTCACTTAGGTATATTTTTACTACTGAAAAAAAATAAAGAAAAATGTGATTATTCGATTAATCAAATACCAAAATATTCGTTAATGACAGGCCTACATGTTCGCTCATTTTGTAAATGTAATAAAAAATTTGACAATCACAATCTGGGTGCTTAATGCAAATGGTCACATTTAAAAAATTAGGCAATTATATTAATCCATCTATGCAAATGTATCTTTATGTATAGAGACAAAAGCATGAGGTTAATCACTGTCTGTCACGTCAGTTTATAGTGATCGTGTATATTTGCATTAACACTGATGAATGGTACACCACAAACAAAAAATAACAATAAATAAATTAATTCAGTTTTTTGGTTACAAAAATACAAAATAACTTCAGGGAAATAGTTTTAAACCCCTATCTAAATGGATACTGATTTTAAAGGGGTCATATGATGCTTTTTTAAGGATCATTTTTTAGTGTATTTAGTGGTTCAGAAATGTAACGACACTTTGCATAATCGAGAGCTTCATCTTTCAAAATAAAGGTAATGTCATTTAATGTCCTTAGTTTTACAATCAGCTCAAGCCCGAAAGGGGAACAGATTGTCGTAGCAATGTCAGAATTAACTCTTCTCTTAGGTTCATGAAACGGTCGTCTATAAAAATTGGCATTCTGCTGTAATTAATATTACAGATTCCTAAATGCATCTTCTTCTGGAAGGCCAAATAAAGTGCTTTTGCTTTCACCTAAAAACACACAGCATCTCCCTTACATGGCTGCTTCAACACTAAATGCAGTTACTGGAGGGATGACCGCCTACTCCAGGGAGCCGATGGCTGTAGAGCAGTTAGCGGAGGAACCAACGAGCCAGAGGGATGCCAAAGATTGGGGACCAGGATGGAGCTGAGAGCTCTGGCGACCATAATGGAGGCAGAGATCCGTAGATCCATGGCAGAGCCTGAGCGACTGAGAAACAAGGTAGAGCTGGGGGGAGGGAGCGAAGAGGTGTAACCAGGAGTGCTGTCCTGAGGAGATTGCGGGTAGACGCCTGACCAAGGTGGAGCCAGAGGGACGAGGGAGCCAGTAAGAGCTGTGGGATTGACGGGTGACAGTGGAGGTGAGGGAGCTAGGAGCCTAGGTGGAGTGACTGGGTCTACAGGCTGAACTCAGGAATGGGAGCCCTCTCGGGGGTTCACCCAGGGACAGAAGGCCTCTCTGGGCTGGTCATGGAAACAGGAGCCCTCTCTAAGCTAGACGGGGAAATAGGGGTGATAAAGGGTTCATATCCCAGTCTATAAGGTCCCCCTTCAAGTTCAGCAGTCAAAGATGTATAATCAACTCACCCTCAGCCGCTCATTTCTCACTGTCCACAGCTAGTACCCTCTGGGTACTGTCGCCAGCTCTCGCACCTGGTTTGACAGGTTTGGCTCAAAGTCCAGGGCGATCCTATGCTAAGTTGCTCGGCTTTGCGCTGGCTTGTCGATCGAGGTGGGAATTGGCTCTCTGTCTTCGGTGGGCTTGGGTTGATGCTCCGCACCATAGGGAGATGGTGGGGCAGGCTCTGGGTTAGGAGTTGGGAGCCAGTTTCCACTCCACGAAGGCAGCAAAGTCCTCTCGAGGATCATCCTCGGACAACAGTGTTCTGCACTCTATGTTTAAACTTGCATTGTAGAATGCACAGAGCATGTCTCAGTAGCTGGTGATGTTAGCTAGCAGCAGGAACAGTCTCGTATGGTCCTTGAGAGATCTGTCCCCCTACTCCAGCAGGAGGAGGAGGAATTTGGGATGAATGAGGGGATTAATGGGCACAACGGAGCAAAAAACACACAAAAAAAAACCAGAAACAAAAACGGAGGTAACACTCAGAGGTTACTGTTTCTAGGTCGGGTCTTCTATCACGGTCTGTGTCGGAGAGGAACGATGGAATAAACGAAACAATCTTCAATAAAATCTAAACACAGGGTACATCCAACACTGGGTGTGGCAGGAAACACACAAATATAACAAATAGACCCGACAAAAACAGGCATAGACTTAAATACAGGGGATGACTGGGGAAACACAGGTGCATGGGTTCATAATCAAACTAATCAGACTGAACAAGGACAAGAACATAAAAAAAAAAAAAAAAAAAACAGAACACAACAGAAACGTGGGCAAAACATAACATAGACAGTCCAGAATCCTGACACTAATATAGACAAAAGCATCCAGCTTTTGCTTTAGGCAAACCAATATCTGCTGTAGCTGAGCTGAATAAAAAGCACAAACAGTCTGACTGATAAAATACGAAGACAATAAACACACAAATTCGAAAAATATATGGTTTATGTGTGTTTTTCTATTATAAAAAACTATATGATTAATGCAGTACTGGTTAACATATAATTTAGTATAGAAACTATAAAATATACACTACCGTTAAAAAGTCTGGGATCAGTAAGAATTGTAATGTTTTAAAGAAGTCTCTAATGTTCATCAAGGCTGCATTTATTTGATCAAAAATACAGATAAAATGTAATCTTGCTAAATGTTATTACAATATAAAATAATGGTTTCTATTTTAATATCCTTTAAAATGATGATCCTGCCATTTTCCTCCTCCTGCTGGAGCAGAGGAGCCTTTCCCTCAAGGATCATTCAAGACAATTTGTGGAAATCGCCAACCATAGCCACCACCCGAACTACTGCCTATGCACTTTCTATAAGACCAGCCTGAACGACGAGTGTAAAGCGCAGTTGTCCGGAGATGGTCCTTGGGGCAATTTTGCTGCTTTTTTGGAGTGGGTAATGTCCATTGCCTCTGACTGTGGACATTGCAGACTACACCAGGCCCACTCCAGACCCAGAGCCCAGCCCACCATCTCCACGATGCGTAGTGTTGTAGTCGAGACCAGCTCATTCGAGTCCGAGTCCAGATCGAGTCCAGAGAGGGTTGAGTCCGAGTCAAGTCCGAGTTCAGAAAGGGTCGAGTCCGAGTCAAGATCGAGTTCAGAAAGGGTCGAGCCCGAGTCAAGACAGAGACCAGAGAGATTGGGTCTGAGACAAGACCTAAAGAAATCTTCAAGAGTATGTAAAATGTTTGGTGGAAATAAGGGTAAAATGGCCACATAGTATGTGGTGTAAAGGTAATTTTATTAGAATTATGAATTGTTACTTGTCAGTATTAAGTGCTCGTTTTGTGACCATTTTGTCCTACTTTGTAAAAATAACACAGTTGAGAGAAATAATGTAGCAATGTGGCTTTCTGGAAAGCGGGATCACTACAGGCGGATGGCAGGAGGGTAACTTAGCGTAAAATAGAAGCGAGCGGGCGGGTCAAGGTGTGGGAGAGAAACTGGCGGGAGCTGGACTAAAAAGTAGACTTCTGCGCTGCGGCCGAACTAAGCATTAGCTGATGCGTAAAATGTATGCATATACAAGAAATTATGAGTTCTTAATCTTAATCTTTCGCTCCACATGTCGATGAAAATTGGAAGTTGTTCCCTTTGCTTCGGTGATTGATGTACCACAGAGTTTACATATCCCAGAATGTTTGTTTTTTAAAGTCTTAATGCATACCAACTCTTTGTGGTTCTTATATGCAAACTGAATAATGCTTGATGTAACAGACATTTTTTTTAAAAATCCAGCTGCCTCTGCACTAACATTACGCTAACGTCTCACGCTGTTTTTATACAGTCTATGGTCTCACGTCACAAGAAAATCACCAGTCATTGAATGTGTCAATCATACATCAATTTAAAGAAACATTAACATATAGTAATAATCATGAAATATTTTGATTGGGACTCGAGTGGACTCGGGCATAAGTCCGATTCCTAATATGTTCGAGTCCGAGTCAATACCGAGTCAAAATGCACACGAGTCCATGACAAGACCGAGACCATTAAAATACGGTCTCGAGACCGAGTCCAAGACCGAGTCCGAGTCTCGAGTACTCAACACTGCATGGAGCGCATGCCGTTCCAACCTCCTCCACCGCTGTCGTCTGGCAGCCCTTCTGCTCGCCCTCAGTCCACTGTCTGTGCACTGGATTCGTCACAGGTCTGCCACTCTTCAGCGGCGTCGTGGCTGGAAGATAGCCCCTCCGGCTGCACCTTGGTCTGTCATTTAATTTCCATCCCTCAAATTCTTTGAACTAGTTTCTGTCTCCCCTTGATTGAGTCATCATGTTCAGGGGTTTTGTGTCAATTACCCTCATTGACGGTCCCCTTATAAGTTGCATTCTGTTCAGTGTCTCGTCGATGTGTACGTGTGTTTGTGTCTTCTCCCTATGGTTTACCCCACTTGGATTATTAAAGACTTTGTATCATCTTCCTCGTTATGTGCTTCTCTCCTGCATCCCACCATGACTGTTGGCAACAGTTGTGCTGCCAAATTTTCAACTTTCAATTTTCAAACACACTTTTTCAGGATTCTTTGATGAATAAAAACAACAGCATTTGTTCAGAATATAAATGTTCTATCAATTTAAATATTTGCTATCACTTCTTAAAAATGTAACGCATCTTTGCTAAATAAGAGCTTTAGTTTCTTTTGAACTACCCCAAACTTTTGAACAGTAGTGTATATTGTTAGATATGTTGTAAATGCACTTTTTATTCATCAAAGAATTCTGGGAAAAAAAAGAATAACAGGTTCCAAAAAATATTAAGCAGCACAAAAGTTTCCAGCACTGATGAAAAATCAGCATATTAGACTGATTTCTGAAGGATCATGTGACACTGAAGACTGGAGTAATGATGCTGAAAATCAGCTTTGCATCACAGGAATAAATTAGATTTTAATGTAAATCAAAATAATATTTCACAATATAATTTTTCCCCTGTATTTTTGATCAAATAAATTCAGCCTTGATGAGCATAAGAAACTTTTTAAAAACATAAAAAATTGATCTAATCCCCAACTTTAGAACGGTAGGGTACTTTCTGCCTTCTTCTGTGATAAAAATGGGAAAAAAGGTGTTCTTAGTAGCCTTTACAAATCAATCTTTAATTTTTCATTAGAAAAATATTTAACATAATATGATAGCTCCTTGCAACAGCTAACGTTACTTCCACAGGCTACACACAGCAATATAAACAACAGATGTGCATGCCCTCTTCACGTCGTTCTTGTGATATAATAATAATTTAATAATAAAAATATACACACAGACCGCTCCACTGGGAACCCCACTTAACGGCAGCCGCGGATGTTATTGAAGGTGTCTGGTAGCAGGCTAATTTACTAAAGGTGTCTGAGCGTGATTGATCATCCAGATGAGATCATCAGGTGAAAGGTCATCATATGGATCATTCAATTTATGAATAAATTATTATTCATTGATTTTACTAATAGTTAGATTGGGCAGGCCTTCACAAAAGGGTGTTTAATAAAAATAAAAAAAAGTACCTTGACAAACCTAGACACTTTGGGCATCAAGGGGAAAAGGGGCAGGTGCTCAAGTTGACAACTCACCTTCAAGGTTGGGTAAATTGTTGTCGCAGGTAGCATTAGGGTTGAGACAGGTTTTGTAGCAAGATGTATGACAAGGACTGTAATGCCATGTGCAGTCATCTTTTCCAGTATTGTAGTAGTCACAGTACACAGCTGACAGGGAATCATTGATATGAGTATGAACATGTACAGTTGAGCTAAATGTAATACAATAAAACTGCAGTACATTGTTGAAAGATAGAAATCACTTCAAGCAATGATCAGACAATTAATTCATTCACATTATCTTTTTTTTTCTTTCGTGAAAACAGTACCTGAAGATTCAGAATCTGCACGAAATTCACATTTAAAGATTATAGAGAAATGAATATGCTTACGGCAGATCTCAGGTGTTCTCCAGTTAATACAAACGTCTGCCTCATTGCAGGCTTGAGCATAAGCTGCCACAGCTGTACAGAAACACTCACAGTCTCCACCTGTGTCACATGCACATGAGTCCTTCACACAGTTATCATAATATGGGTTTTGATCCACCTGTGGGAACAAGCATTTCCATCCTTAACAAATATGTAGGATTCTTTTATTCTTTTATCACTATAGGGAACTACATTTATTGACACAAACGTCTTTGCAACTGTACCTTGTTATGACAGACTTTGAATGGTCCCTTGATATCTTTGATGATGCTACATTGTATTTTTGCCCATGTCTCTCGATTTGGGGTCTCAACACATGGGTTAAAGTCTGGTTTTGCATCTGGGCAATTACTTAACACTTTCCAGCTGTCCACAAACTCCATTATATTTGTAGTTGGCAAATTTCCCTGAGTGGTAAAGTCGTCTTTTGCATCTCCATTGAAATTTCCACACAGGCCACATACATCTTCCTGTGAAAAAGCAACAAATCACAGATGTTGTAAAATTGATCAAATTCAGGGACTATTGTACATAATCTGGAAGTACAAGTTCAAAACATGTAAAAAATTCTGATCATCATTCATGACTTCAACTCACCATGTGCTGAGGTTGCAGAATAATGCGGACGGTGGTTTTGCGGTCCCACAAAACTGTCAATCCGATGTTAGCATCAATGACAAGGTACATCCCAAAGTTTCTCTCAGTGTACCTGATCTCTGGACCACTTCCAGTATCAGCGGCTGTCACAGTCCCACCAGAAAGCAGCAGCATTGTCCTCTGTATAAGAGAGGAGTAAAAAAATAAAAAAACAAAACAAGCACAAAATTCACAAACATGATAAACCAGACAGTCACTGACATTGAGTCTATATTGCTTTGAAATGTTAACGAAGATGGGGAGAAGATCCATCATTGCCCTTTCAAATGTAAAATTGCATGCGCTATTATTGTCTTATACCACACATAACAATAATGTTAACATAACAACAATAACAATAAAATAAAATAAACTTAACATGCTGAACAACTTGCTTTAGTATTTCATTAAAAAAAAAAAACTAATTGTAGCATAATATTGAATGTTTTGCTAAATATAACAGTGTTCTTACCCCCAAAAGTATTTTAACAGCCTTTGAACATGTGGTTCCTGTTGTTCCACAAGGCATATTCTCAGTGATCACATAAAAATTGCCAGTTTTATTTCCACAATTGTTCTGCAAAACAAGAGAATGTGACTTGTTGCCTCTAGAAGGAAGGGGCTTATTTGTAATTTTATTTAAATAAAGATTCTGACCAAATGCACATACCTGAGCAGCAATATAACTGCAGCCTCCACTGAAACCAAATCTTTGCTGATCAAAGGTTCTATAATGTCCGCTGCCATATATGGTGCATATTCCTGGACACTTATAATGTGTACATTTCCATTTCCCCCCTTGGCAAGTGCTGTAAATATAGAGATAGACTCAAATCTTGTGAGGTTCTACACTATTATGCTATAGATAATTAAAGGCCAGGTTGTATTTTCTCATTATTTATGGGTTTTATGGTAATGAAACTTTCAAGTAGCAATGGCAATGGCTTTTTTTATTACTTTTACATTACTTGAAATAAAGTTCCCCTTCAGGAACTCGAGCTGCGTCAAAATACTATATGACCACGCTCGGAATCATGTGTGTAATCAGTGTGCAATGTCTAAAGCCGAGGCTAAGACTAATCATTGGAAGAGTGAGGGCAGACCTTGTTTTAAGCTGTGTGTTCCTCCCCGTCCGCGTTATATTATGGATGGGGATACACACAGTCTGTGCGTGGTCTGCCTGGGAGCGAAGCATACAGAGTTGGCTCATGAGCAAAGGGTTTTCGTTGCATATGCTTCACTCCCGGAAGGTTCTCTTCAAGAAGGGAGCCTTCGCCTGCATCTCTTGTGGTACTGTCTGCACACAATGGCTGTGTTTCAGGCATACTAAGGCCGACCTGCTGAAGGAGCTGGATTAGGGCGACGAGGTCTTACCACACCCCTCTCGGTGGCCAGTCAGTGGGTAAACACCCCTTGGTTATACGTTTCCTCCAAGGTGCGCTGAGGCAGAGGCCCACAGTATGATCTCATGAGACCTTGCTGTGGTGCTAGAAGCTCTCTGTAGGCCTCCCTTCGAGCCAATTGAGGAGATTTCTGATCGCCATCTCACTTTAAAGACTATCTTTCTTCTGACTATATGTTCTCTCAGGAGCGTTGGGGATCTGCAGGCTCTCTCCGTGGCCCCTTCCTACCTAGACTTTGCTCCTGGTCTGGCCAAAGCTTTCCTCTACCCTGGTGCATGGTATGTCCCTAAGGTCCCCTCCTCTACACCGAGGCCTGTCCTATTCCAGTCCTTCTCCTTCCTTTCGGGAGCCCATCAGCAGAAGCTTAATTGTACAGTATGTGTCCAGTGCGGGCTGCGTCTCGGTGACATACTTCTGTGATTGCTTGCTTCATTGCTAGAAGCTGATGCCGGTTCGACAGCACATGCTTTTATAGCTTCCTGGTCTCTACATCACCCATCTGTGATGTCTCGCCCATCCATTGGTCTGATTACACACATGATTCAGAGCGTGGTCAGGCTGAAGGCAACGGTGGTCCCATAGTGTTCCGACTCAGTGTCTTGTTCCCTCAAGGACCATGGTTACATGCGTAACCTGGAGATGTTTTCATTACTTTAAATAAAATAATCATTAATTGAACTAAAAAAAAAAACATTTAGAATGTTTATTGTTTATGCAGTTTAACCTGAAGTACTAAAAAACAACTAAAACTGAAATAGAAATCAATAAAAAACAATATTTTTTTAAAAAGTAGCTAAAAAATTATGAACACAAAATGTCTTATACTTTAAAATTAAATTAGAATGGAAAATATGAAAACACCGGTTTTACAGACCATTTATTGCAATCTGTGGTTATCGTAGATCCTTGTGCATAAAACTGTCCATCATGTTTACACGGGCAGTTATCCGGCTTAACACAATGTCCTCTGTCATCATCCAACAGACCTGAAGGACACTGGCAGCCAGACTGACAGTGCACTGAGAACTGGAAAGAAGAGAAAACATTATGTACAAGCAAAATGCTGGTATCCACACTAATAACACCATCAGCAGAATCAAGTGATAGACTTTGGTAAAGAAAAAGAGAGATGTTGGAATTTACACACTCACACAGTCTACTTTCTGTTGTAAACAAGTCTTTGCACACTCCAACCCATGTTCATCTGGGGCCGCTGTACTGCAGTTGAAGAAAACCTTCGGCGAGGAACATACTGCAAAGATATAAGACGCAGATGCTTCATCATTAATTTTTATATTTGTTATTTTTATATCAAAAACCATATTTAAAGACTGTTTACATCAGACGTCAAGCAGTTTTGCGGATAAGGGTGTACTTCTCATATTACCATTTTATATTATATTATATAAAATAAATTATCATTGTTAGATTAAAGCAAAAGCAAACTTATTTCACTTAAGCAGCAGGTGAAAGTATTTTTTCATACCCTGAGTTTGGTTTTTCCAGGAACGACAGTGGAGTTTTCCTTTTATACAAATACTGGACAAAGACATAAGATCAAACTCTATGAAAAACAAAGGCTTTATATAACTAGTGCACTAATACCTATATTATAATTCACTTACCAGTGTTCGTCCCTAACGGTGATAGACTTGCCGGGATTAATTTTCTGTCCGGTATGGAAACATGGACATTTTTCGCTTGGTACACACAGTCCATTCTCATCTTGGTAGAGTCCGTCTGGACATGCACATCCATCAACAGGCACGAAGTCAACACTGCAGCTTTGGCGCTCAGAGGCGAGAGAAAGACAGGTACGCTGACAGGTCTGCAGCTGATATGAGTAGTTCTGCGAGGCTGGGCAATTCTTTGTATACTTCTCTGTAAAGACCATTTTTTTTTAATATAATAAATTAAGTTCTAAAGCAGTTTTACAGAGAATAATGCAAAGGAAAAATTTTACACTGTACAAAATTGTATATGCATTTCTTTGTAAGTGTGAAAAACATTTATAAATCACAAATAATCATAAAATTTTCGACCAAAAGCAGAATTTTAGTAATGACAGCAAACTTTTAAAATACTTTTTTGTGTTTTGATCACTGAAATTTTTCCCTCATGCATCCATCTACGTTTTCAATCATCTTACCGCACACAATTTGTCGCCATCCTTGGAGGGATATTCTTTTAGCCGCACAGGCCCGGACGTATGAGGAGACCACCGCACACAGACAGTCCTCACTCTTCTCACAGCTACAGCTGGAGTATTTGCATCTCTGAAAGCACATAAACAGGTAAAGTCACTGCATGTTGTGGAAGCTGAGATATATTGCATTCAGTTTATCATAGATTTGAAGCTAAATAGGATTTAACTTAAATTCAAATAAAGTATAACAAAAGTACAAAACATTATTGCCTTAACTCAAACTAAAACTGAATCTAAACATAAAAATAAAAGCTAATTCAAAATATTAATAAATGCTGTAATACAACACAAATAATATAAAATGAATACTGAGTTAATTAGTTTCTAAAAGGTTAAGAAAATCTTTCAATAATCTGCAAATTTTTCAGACTGTACCTTGTAGTAGCTGTCTGGATTGACAGTGGTGTGACATTTGGCAAAGAGGCTTGCCTTGTCCTGCATCTTGGAACACCAGTGCTGGGCAAAGTTCTCTAAAAGCATCATAAAATATGGTATTTTTATCAATACTCCTGCTAAATAACAAAATGCATAAATGAACACACACCGTGCTTTGAAAACGTGCACCAAGTAATTTTATGTAAGAATACTCACTGATGCAACAGTATTAGAAGAATACTGCTAGCTGTTAATGTGGTTTTGGTTAAGGTTTGGTTAAAATTAATTTGTGCACTTCTAAACCCTTCTGTAGATGTTTACAACAAATAAAATCAAAAATGAAAACTGTCCCCCTCAGACTTTGCTAAACTGACTTCAGAATCAAAGAGTCTCTCACCGCTGTCACTGCTGTAGGAACAGGGGTCGTCCATTCTCTCAGTACGGTCGGGGCAGTTGAACGAGGACTTCCAGGAGTTTGCGAAGGAAACCGGCGTACCCTCAACCACTCCCTGAGGGGTCTTCAGATCATCTGACAGCACTTTGTTAAAATTTCCACAGATACCTGCATGAAGACAGAAATCACACATCACTGATCATGATGGATTCACTTTATAATTCAGATGTTTTATCATGCTTTGAGGTCTCACCACAAGTCTTGCCCTGGAGGCTTTGGTCCACAGTGATGTACACCTGCATAAGAGGCACTAGCTGAACCTGCACCTGCAGCCCAAAGGTGGTCTGAAGCATGACGTGAAACGATGACGGCATGAACACCGTGAAGT
Source organism: Carassius carassius (assembly GCF_963082965.1). Classification (NCBI taxonomy): domain Eukaryota; kingdom Metazoa; phylum Chordata; class Actinopteri; order Cypriniformes; family Cyprinidae; genus Carassius; species Carassius carassius. Next base: position 4,484,975 of record NC_081804.1, on the reverse strand, counting down.
CAGCTGAGAGAAAAAGAGTTAAAGACTTTGAAAAACACTTCATATATATATATATATATATATATATATATATATATATATATATAGCACATAGGCTCTAAAACACAGAAAATAAATAAAGAGTTTCTTCTCCCTCACCTGTAATGTAAGGAAGTAAAATATCTGCATTGTGCTGTACTGTCCCATCAGCCTTAATAACCAGAGGCTGAAGAAGAAAGACCACAGTGTCAGTTGACACTGAAGACTAAAATTTCTTGCATTGCAATCACAAGAATATACCACATTTAAAAATATATTAAAAATAGAAAAGAAGCAGAGATTGCAGAGGTTTTGGTGTCTTCATCTTTAGGTTGACGCAAGCAAATATCATTTGTACAGGTCTTGATATACGGCTCACGGTTCAAAACGCAGCTACATGAAGACCATTTCTCATCCTTCAAAAGGTCTTTTGATCTTAGATTTATGTATCTCATCACACACTCATACTGTCAAAAAGACTTGTTTGCTATAAAAGCTAAATATACAAGATTGAGGAAGTAAAGAGGTGTACGCACATTTTTCATGTCGTTGTAAAACAGCACCACAACAGACTTTAAACAGGTATCAGTTTGACGAGTAAAACAAGGAGCAATCTCCCCCAATATGCTGAACTTGGTCTGGTTACAGTCCTACAAAAACATGACATTGACATTTATTAGGAATTTCACATATTCCTAAAGCATGGATACAAACTTAAATGTTTTAGCAATTAAATAAGGTGTAGTTAGTAACTAAAACATGCTCACTTTTGAAAGCACATAGTGACAGTCTCCATTGAAAGTGAATTCTTTCCCGTCAAAGGTGGTGAAGTGAGATCCTTCCTCTAAAGAGCACAGGCCAGGACCGGGAATATTCGTACAGATCCATTCTCCCTCCTTACATACACTGAATTACACCATACAATTACAAACAGATGCTGAAAGCAATGAGCTTCAGAGGTTAACATGATAAATCACAGTTCTGATGTTTTTATATATTTATAACATTTTCCCATGGCATCATAATTTACCATTTTGTCAGGCATATGCATTTAATAGTAATATTGTCATACAGTATATAAATATTTTTCTTCTATATAAGTAAAATACAAAATACACTGGGATAAAAAAAATTCTGCCATACATATATAAATATATATATTAGAAATATGAGTATAACTGAGTTAGATGTGATTTATTACCATTCTCCCTCATCTTTGTGTAGGATCTCTCCTGTGCTGTAGATGTGGTCATGCTTGCACTTACACTTTTCTGCTGGGATGCAGCCTGTGTTTGAAATGTCATCAAACACAGTTCCTATAATGAAGACACAATGCATCAATATCCACTTTATGTCGATCTTAAAGAAATACATAAAAGACACTAAAACTTTATTGCAATTTAAATAATATATATATTTTTAAATATAATTCTTCATTTCATCCTTCTTCATTGTCACGTGATCCTTCAGTAATTTGGAAGGAAAACTTCTTATTATCATTGATGTTGAAAACAGTTGTGCTGCTTACTCTTTTTCAGGATTCTTCAAAAATATAAATCTTTTGTAACATCAAAAAGTAAATGACTTTTATTTTTTTTGTTTTGTTTTATTCAACAAGGATGCATTCAATTAATCAAAAGTGACAGTCAAAATTGAATGCATCCGTGTTGAATAAAATGACCCAAGACTTTTGCACAGTAGTTTATATTAATAAATAATGGTTTATATTATAGAAATAGTGGTGCTGACCTGGGGGACAGAAGCAGCCATCAGTGTTGTGTTCCTCACATAGAGAGTTTGTGTTTTTGTGTGAGCATGTGTCCATACAGGGGGAGCCGCTTTCAGAATGTACCATATTATAGGGACATGTCACAGCTGCATGAAAACACAAGACACAAAGTCTTTAGTCCTTACATCTGCTAATAATAATAAAAAAAGAGAAAAGAATCCCATCATTTTCACTGGAATTATCAAGGTACTTACCACAGAATGCTGCCGTTCTCCAGTTCGGTGGAGCTCCTCCAGCGTGAGAGCACTGTCGTGAATATTCAGACAGAGTCGCACAGATCGCAGAGGTTTTGGTGTCTTTATCTTTAGGTTGATGTGAGCAAATATCATTCGTACAGGCTTTGATATACGGCTCAGGATTCAAAACCCAGCTACAGGAAGACCATTTCTCATCCTTCAAAAGGTCTGCACAATCTGTCTGCTGTTGTGTAAAGGACATGAAACATCTTGAATCTCAAAGGTTCATATTAGGTAACAAAACTAGAATTCTGAGTTGCTGTTGGGACATAGAGGGAGTGACTAACAAATCTAATTTGGAATCATAAACTTTCCTCTGTAACTTACAACTTTTTCACATTTGTTCACCACATTTTTCTCATCTGCGTTTTCAAAAGGATCTTCGCAGGCATGCGTTGGGTTGCGAACTCTGTGCTTATTACCAAACTCAACATAGCCAAGCCTCCGTCCTGCAATAAATAAGACATTTGATCTGGGATATTCTTAAAACTCTTGGAGATACATCAAATTTGAAATTCATGAGGTATAATCATTTATACTGTTCACAATTGGCTAAAAATGACTACATGTTGAAAAGTAACAAATCAGGCTGTAAATGTGACTTACCGGATTCAATGAACTCGTTATAAACTGGGACGCCATTGAAATCACCACACAGCCCACAAGTGTGATTGGAATATTTGGAGTCGAGTTCCACCTAACAAAGGGCCACATAGAACTTCATTGTTACATCAATTGCCATAATATTTTTGGCCGTTTGGATTTTATGTCAGTATTAATGTTATGTGATTAGAGCAAGCAAAAGACTAGAATATGGAATAGACAGTCTTGTGTGAAAAGGCCAGTGCCCGCCCTTGGAAAACAATGGTACCAAATTATACTATAATTATATATTTGTTATTATTTGTCAGTATTATACACCAGTGAATATTACTTGCAGACTGAAATTCAGTATTGGAAACAACCATGTTCATAAGGACAGATATACTGTACATTTCAGTTTGTAAAGGACCATTGCCTTATATAGCATTTATTGTAACTTCACGTTGCTTCATCTTGCACAATATGCTCAATCATTCACTGTCTGGTCACTCCCTTGAAATGTCTGCTACTGGTTTCCTGTGGCGTAAACTAGTTATCGACAATTAAAAACTGTCGTGTTGTGCAATAAATAAATTCTGCTCCTTCAACTTCAACTCAAAAGATTATGAACATCAAATTTAATGCCATAAAAGCCAAACACCTGTTCTTAAACATTTTGTCTTCCTATGACTAGAAAACGCCATCTCCATCGTGATTTTACAGTAGCCTACTGGGTCTGTCAATCATGTATTTCGACGTCTGAATTATTGACAATTTGCTATCCTGCCCATCAGTGAGCTCGGTATTCAGTTGTGACATACAGAAAATACGCTGATTGACACTTTATTGACCAATTACAATTTGGATTATTTTCCATTCTAAAAAGCATAATTTTCATGTACCCTTTAAAGAATATACTGCTCCACAACAGTATTTTAGGGAGCTATTTCTACCTGATCTAATCCTTAAATGTCATTTTTATCACAGTAACCTAGTGTATAGATTAATTAGGTTAATATTTTTGGGTTGAATAAAATCTAATAAATTAGATGTTACCACAGGAAAACTTTTGCATATTCAGTGGAGAAAAACACTTAAGGCTTTACTCAATTCAACCCATTTTCATCATCCTCATGTCAGTAAGTATATGTTGGTTTTGTCACACCTAAAGGTTGCAACACACACCAGGTTTTGCTCCGTGCCGAGTTATACAGTTGAATCTTCTCATTATAATATAATATAATATACTGATTATAAAAGGAGTGCTCTTTGCTAGCTTTCTAGGCTAAAATCCAAATTCAAAATATAGAACTCTTGTTTTTTTTGGGAATGACATCTGCATAGTTACGTGGGATTCACTCTCGAAATAGCAGTGATTGACATAGTGATAACCAGAGCAATGAATGGGACAAAATATGTTAAAATGCGCATTAAGACTAGAGAACCCTCACTAATTTCAGAAGGACCTCAGTGATTTATTTGTGGAACCGGGCCTGGCTGATATGCTTTTATTGTAGAACTATATACAAAAATTATTAAATACAAATGCACTAAATAAAATAGTTGAAGTTTATAATACAAATGCACTTAATTAAATAATTTAATAAATCCATATTTACAGTTCGCACTTAAATAAGTATTGCATAATAAAATAAATAGAACACTGTCTATTTAAAAGTGTATATCCAGTCTTGTGAGTGGAGAGGTTCATGCTCTTGCATTTCATGGATGTGCTATCGCAATATATTATGTTCTCTCAACATTTTGTCAGTAAGATAGACATGCCCCTGTTTGTCTTGTCTCAAGATGCACACCAATAATGTGTTTTCTAAGGCATGTTTATGAAAAATTTTTTTTTACTACTGATTCAATCCATGAATCTGACTCAATTACTGATCTGTTGTCCATCTTGGAAGGATATAAGCAAGTTTAATGTATTTTAGGTTTATGAATCTTATAATAACTCTGATATCCATTTGAAAACCTGTAGATAAATATGTATTTTGAGCTCATGATGAACCAAACTAGACTACAAGCTCACCATAACAGCATCATTTTTATTCCACTTGACAGTGATGCCCATTTTGGAATAGAGCCTGGTGTAAATTGTGTTCTCTTCCACAAGAATCCCTGCGAGTTGCACAGGTAGCTTTACTCTGAACAAGAGAAAAGAATAAAATGAAAGATTGATCAACCAGAATACATTTTAAAGCCTTTTTTTAATCTGTAAAGGATTAAGCAGCAGTTGGGATTCTCAGAATCTTACTTTTCTTCATTGACTTTGACCTGTTTCTCTGTCAACTCAACAGCAATGTCATTGATGGTAATCAACACCCTGCTGATCTTTGGCCCAGTGCTGTTTTCTGTTCTCTTCACGTGAACTGAGAACTGGTGAATGAGGCTTTGGCAGTCAGACACCAGGTTATACTCGCACATGCCTGGGAACTGATACACGTCTCCATCGAATGTCTTGAAGTGGAAGTTTCCCCACATGCTGCAGATGCTGTTGACATGGTTACTGGGATAGACTGAAGAAAGAAAGAAAGAAAGAAAGAAAGAAAGAAAGAAATATGAAAAGTTTGAGAGAATCTAAAGCATTTGGCAAATTTTGTTTCTTCTACCACAGGTCATAAATTAAAATATAATTCATTAAAAATCAATTAAACACAAATTTGTGTGGCATTTGGAATGTTGATCACTGAAATAATGTATGTCAAACGTAATGTATTATTTAAAAAATCCATGCTTACAGAAGTTATATAAATGTATTTAAATTTGAACTATATGTCCTTAAACTTTAATTACAATTATGCTCTCTGTTTGTAAACTCAATGACAATTCAGTAATTCAAATGACATACTCAGATAATTGTTGATTTGGTCACTTTCACATTTGTACTAAACGGTCAATCCACACAAATTCATGCAAAATTGAACAAGCTGAACGTCAAGTCATCATGAAGGGAAGTAAATAAACGTTGTCACTTTTTTGCAACTGGAAATATTTAGTAACTTCTAAGGCAAGTCATCAATGGTCAACTGATCGTATCAGGTTCAGGTCACGAAACTATGATCTTCACAACATGAAACTATTAATTTCAAATTTATTTTTTAACTTAATAACTGATGTACATACTTAAACACATTTAAACATTAATAATAATAATAATAATAATAATTTAAAACATTCATTTTTTGGGGATATTTAATCAAATATGGGATTGTTAACCTTTAGAAAAATAATTAATTCATCCAAAAATAGAAATATTTATCATCAAAGCTTTTGGAGTATAATAATAATAATAAAAATTTATAATAAAAAAATATAAATAAATAAATGATTAAGTAAGTAAGTAAGTAAATAAATTTAAAAAATAAAATAAAATAAAATAAAATAAAATAAAATAAAATAAAATAAAATAAAATAAAATAAAATAAAATAAAATAAAATAAAATAAAATAAAATAAAATAAAATAAAATGAGACAAATGAAACCCCTTAAGAATAATTTCAAGTAGGAGGTTTTTGACTGAAAGTTAACTCTTACCCATGTTTGAATTAACCTGAATGCCGGTAAGTGCCAGAAGCAGTATGGAGACCGTGGATGCTCTCCACTCCATGGTGAGAGAGGTCTACAGGTACAGCTCCAGAACTGTTGGATTTTTTTTCACACCATCTTTTATATAATTTCTCACATCTTTCTCTCTCCACCCTGCAGGGAGGGTCTGCCAGCTTTCTGTGGTGTGTTACAGAAAAAAATCAACCTGCTATTACAAAAGTCCAGTGATGGCATGTGTGTGTGTGTGTGTGTGTGTGTGTGTGTGTGTGTGTGTGTGTGTGTGTGTGTGTGTGTGTGTGTGTGTGTGTGTGTGTGTGTGTGTGTGTGTGTGTGTGTGTGTGTGAGCAGCAGTTTTTCTGCCACTCTAAACAATGTTTTATGAGACGTTTATTAAAATATATTCAATGTCTATTATATTTACAGCAGGGTGTTAATAATATACAGCTTTTGAGGATTAGAAAAAATAACATTCAACTCTAAATCCTGCAAAATAAATATACAATGAATGACTAATAAACTATTCAGCAGCTGATATGGGGAATGGAATGAAGACTAATGGTCTTGTGCAAATAACTAGAGTTTTAGTGTCCTGAGTTACTTTGTAGACCTGCATGTGAATTTCTCAAGTAGGATATGATCATAAATGTGTCAAAAGTATCATATTTCCCATCAAGCTTGCAGCAATATGCCAGTAAATGTTGTGTGATCATGATTGCATGTTAGGCTTGAACATCCTGTCTGTGTTGCAGATAATCTGATGTTCAGCATCTTCGCAGGTACACAGGTGTGTCTCAAGCTGAATGCCACCAGTGCTTTCACAAATTAAAACAAACTGACCGTCCACCATCTGGCAGCGCTCATATCATTCTCCTTTTCTTGTTCAAGATTTCAGACTTGTAAGAAATGTGATGTCACGCATAACCGTTTATGGGTATTTCTTCAGCTATTTAAGCATGGTTGACCCTGTGGACCTTTCGAAAAATAGTTCATCCGGAAATTAAAGATTAGTCATCAAAACGTTTTACAGTATTAACAGCAGAACAAAATAGAACAAAATAAAATAATAATTACATTTAAAAAAAATAAAATAAAAAGTAATTCCAACGAGAGAGTAAAAAATCTGAATTAATAAAATTCAATAAATAAATAAAAATAAAAATATCAAAGAGTAAAGAAACAACTGTATTAGCCTAGTCTAGCATAGTGCCGACCCAAGCCTTAATGGGGCCTTAAGCAGAATTTTAAATGCGGTCCCCTTAGTGCCGCCAGTATGACTGATTATTGTCAATGCAATGATTATTTGCACATGTAACACACCCATTATCAATTGTATTTGCTGTAGCTGTGTTTCTTACAACATACAGTACCAATGTTTTTACCCTTCTATGATTTTTAATTGTAACAGTAGCAAATCCACAACTTAATTTGCACTTTAACATTCAAAGTCTTACAAGTGGCATTCTTAATGTGGTGTACTGAAAAGTAGCTAAATCAACAAGCAGACAATGCATTTATGGAACAGAATGTTATTTTAGCAACATAAATTATTAAACATGCATCTAAAACAACAATTCTTAATCTATAGGGCACTGTCAGACTGTCACTGACAGTCAAGTGAGAACTGGAAAGAAGAGTGGGAAAAGGCATTATTTATATACAAAAGCAAAACGCTATTATGTTCACAAATGACCATCAGAATCCATGGAGTCACATATAGTCCACATTCTGTTGCATACATGTCTCTGCACACTCCAATGCATGTTCATCTGGGGCTGCTGTCTAGTGACAGTCCTGTCTGCAGCCCAAAGGTGGTCTGAAGTATGATGTGAAATGATGACGGCCTGAGACCACATGAGATGTACCTTTGAGCTATTTCAGAGAAATGTATAATACATTTTGAGCAACATGACAATAGCAACTGATAATGTAGGAAACCACAGACTAATGTGCACAATCAGTTGCATGAATAAGCAATCGCAACTTGATCAAAAGATCAAAAATTTTATGATGTGCACAAGTGACTAAATGAAGTGGAGGTTGAAAAAGTAGTTTTGAGAATTTAATTTCTGATTAGAGAAATGCACCAAAAGCCACTGAGAAAAACTGTAAGCTGACGTTGGCCCTTTATCCAGCGAAGGTTCTGATTGGTGTGTGATAAATTCTGACTCCTAGTGTTTCCACTTGTGTGCTAATTGAGCTCAAACTGTGCAGGCTTGAGTGAACAATATTGAATGCTAGTGCTTTCTAAATGACCACATGGTGTAAGCACTGAAAAGTGTAGGGATTTGTGTGTAGAGTATTGCAGTAACAATCCACCAAATCTGACTTGTGTTAAAACAGGGGAATAGTGTTTATAGTTTAGCGAAATGGGTGTGCTTTTTCAGAAATGGCATTATGGTTTTGAAATTTTAGTTCAAATGCCTGGTTATAGTGTTTTAGCAATTGAGAAAGTCCTTCCCATTTGAGCACTTGCCCAATCGTCTCACAGTGAAGGATGGCATTCAGGTGAGACCAGAGCCAACTGCTCTGTGTGGGACATACAGGAAATACAGTGAATGACCTGCATTGCCCATTGAAAATTATTTACATATATATATATATATTTTTCAAATTCAAAAAGCATGAATTATATCCACCGAGTCTTACAAAAGGTCCTTTGAGGCAAGTCATTTCCTTTGGTGGCCATCTTTGAAACGCCTCTCGGGCAACTATTTCAGCCATGCAAGTACAGCTCCCATTTCTCTGAACTGGGCAACATCAAATTCTTCAAAGTTGTTCACCAAGCTTACGATTAAATTTCATATTTGAAATCACCAGTGTAACCTGTAACCAATCTCTACCAATTAGAAATTGGTTCTTTCATTTATTTTGAGTATTCATTTCATCTTCGATTTTAGAAAATAAAGATGCCATGGTTAAAATTACAGTCCCCAGGAACCATATACTGATAAAAAAAAACAAAAATAAAAAAAAAACAGTTGTGATTCTAAAATCTTTGTGATAAACTAAAATTCTAATATATTTAAAAGTTCAGAAATTGAGCCTTGAATATAAAAGCTTCTAAATAGTATAGAGATGTTATTCAATAAAATAATAATAAAAAATTAATTAATTAAATTAAATTACATTTTAAATAAAAGTCTTATTGAGGGAAAACCAAACAAAGAACAAAGAAATGTCTGATTGTTTCAGTAAAAATAGCTTTATTCAAATGGACAGTATTTACACTAATGTGATGCTAATAATAATAATTTATTATATATATATATATATATATATATATATATATATATATATATATATATATATATATATACTGTTTAATACTGTTTAACCGGTAAAGTTATTATATAAATAAACCTGCAAAACCTTTCGAGTTTTAAACATACACCACTACTAGTTTTCATTTCACACTTTGCTCAGCCTGTTGGACTCATGTCATAACGCAACTCATTGTTATACACATTAATCACAGAGAAAGCAATAATAAAATGCATGCATTTACTTCTTGAACTCGATTTATCTGTGCATTTAGATCAGGTTTTAGAATTTCTCGGATAACATTGAATGCCTGCATTTCTGAATGAATGAGAAGTTAAATGCAAACATGTGGTCATGCATGTTTTGTATGCATTTAGGGTGCATGAGAGGTTTGTGCAGGCATTTATACTTTATGTCAGACTTTTATTTTTTGCATGCATGCATGTGTTTTATGCTGTGTATTGGAGGTTTATGCATGCATTCATTTTATCTCATCCCTCATGCTTTTATCACATATACTGGGTTCATTAGAGCACAGTGGCAGATGCTCTCAGGAGGAGGTGGATGGAGACAGTTGTGGACCCTCCATTGCAGGTTCGCCAGAGATGGACCGCAACCCATCACCTCCACCAGAGGAAGATAAGACTGAGGGGAGACGGTGTACAACAAACACTGGCTCTTCTGTTCTTTAGTGTTATCACTTTTCTTTTCTATATTTTAATAAGTATAGGTCTGATATTTTAATTCAAAATATTAGTATGTTCACATTTCAATATAATTTGACCCTTTTTAATTGTAATTGTCTTTATAATTTTTATCATAATTGTATAAATATTATTCTAAAGTAAAAAAAAAAAACAAATGAATCTCTGTCTATCATCAGTAATTTTTTTTCGAAGTTGTGCAATTCCATTTCTTTCTTAATATATAGTTAAATCACCTTCTAGATGGTGACAGATCAAGAAAGTGGGCTGAGTGATTCTTCAGTGGAACTGACAGAGGACCTGGAGGAGGACTTGTGTAAAGTATGGCACATGGCTATTTATGAGGCAAACTGAAACACATTGTATTCAACACCCTGCTCCATGCCCACCAGCTATAAACATATGTTTACATGCTTTTTCTCTTCAGGATGTGGCTGTATTTCTTCAAAAGTTCAAAAACTCCAGGTATCTTGCTGGGTGTGACTGCAAAGTCACGTACTCCACGGCTCACGGTAAGTTATTTCACCACTGTAACTGCTTTACATAATGCTTATATCATCTTATAATTACTCATAGCTTGTGTTACAGGAAATCTGCGTTGGAATTCTGGGTAATATGACGCATGTGTATCTCTCAGTCAGAACTCTGACCTATGGTAAGAGAGACACACATAGTATCTTTCTCCCTTTCTGTTCACTTCAGAATAATGGAACTATTTTTGTAAATACTATACTGCTAATTCTGTTAAATGAAAACATGTCTGACTTGGTCTCTGGATCTCAGCGCTGTGTTGCTTCTGCTGCTAGGGACAGTGATCCACCTGCGGAAACTTGCAGGTCATTGCTGATAAAGCCCTGTTACAAAATTTGAATAAAACTTCGCAATATATGCAGCATTCTACTGTATGTGGTTGTTTGATTTGCAAAACTGTGACTTCCTCAGGCTCCTGCTAATGTGCCAGTCTTATGGAATTACATTTGTTTCAATAATACTGAACGAAACTTTATAAAACTGAACGTAACTTTTTCAGAAACTATCAAAAATATGCCATTACAAAAGAAGAAAAACACTATGAAAATGAAAAAATGAACTCAGTCGCACAAATTTAACATGCTCTTCAAATATGCTTCGTTCTTTGTTAATGTTTTTCAAAGATTCGTTTTCGCTAATCATGGATTCTAAATTCATTGCCACAGATTTCGCTTTCGTTTCGCAGTTTTTCCTTTGGTGTTTTGACACAAACCTCTCGTAGGGGCGGGTTTAACAGTGATCTACTCTGATTGGATAGTGAGCTTTTGATGGACAGGTTCTCTCTGACAGGGAAGTACAGACGCCACTCAGTGGCGCGCATATTGGAAAGCTCTCGCGGTGATTAAATCTGGTCTCTACCGCAAAAAATTCTTTTTCACAGACAAAGTGAAAGACATTAATTTAATTAATTTTGAGCTCATACACAGGTTCTACCCTGTAAAGAAGTGTATACAAAGATTTAAATATGACATTGATCTTACATGCTCTTTTTGTTCGAGATCTGAAGAAACTGTACACTTATTTTGGTCATGTCACTACACTCAGAAACTTTGGGATGATATTGGTGTGTTTGTCAAGTGTAAAATTTTGCCAGGCTTCTCAGTACATATGAAAAACATTATATTTGGGTATTATGACTCTGACCCCACAAACGAAAATAACAGTTTTGTTATTAATTTAAAAAATGTCCTAAACAAATTTCACATTCACAAATGCAAATTCCCTGTCTTCTCTGTTTTCCTAAAAGAAATGGAAAACTATATGAATGTAATCTCAGTGTCTAATAAGAAACTTATAAAGACTGTTCGATTTGCTCTGTCTTTGATCTCCTTGTTTAATTTTGTTTAGATTTTGGCCCTCTTTTTATTCTTTATGGGGTTTTTTGTGGTGGATATTATGTGATGTATGTTTATACCTTTGTATGTTTTTGTTCTCTGCAATAATAAAAATACAAAAAAAAAGCTCTCGCGGTGATTTGTATCAATACGTCGTGCCTTGTGTTACTAAATATATAAATAATATTTGGCCTTCGATCGTCTCAGTAAAGATGAGCTTTCAGGAGACAGAGACACGGAGCGGCATCATCTTCCTCCTCCGCTTGTCCTTCAGACAGCTTGAAGTAAGCTTGTGTTACTGAAGTAACCAATAACAGCGATACAAGTTTTTCATGTTACAGTGTGCAACAGTTTGTTGCAGGTTATTATTGTCATTCATTAACACAAGCTTACTTCAGGCTGCCTTGAAGGACAAGAGCTCATCTTTACATACTGAGACGATCGAAGGTCAAATATTATTTACATATTTCGTTTTCATTGTTTTTTTATTCTTTTGTAATGGCACATTTTTGATAGTTTCTGAAAAAGTTACGTTCAGTTTTATAAAGTTTCGTTCATTATTATTGAAACAAATGTAATTCCATACAGTCTCAGCCTGATGTCGCCCCTCTGTGGCTAAAGAGGATTCAACAGCAGCTGTCTGTGTTTCATCATGAGCAGCTCCACCAATGGTCAGTGATATTTAAAAATGTTGCTAATGGTACTTAAAAAAAAAAAGGCACAATCCCCAACACCCAAATATTTATTTTTTCTTGATTGATTTTTGCTTTTTAGAAACGTTTTTAGAAATAGTAAATACACATTTACTACTACCAACATTAGCTTTTTATTATTAATTTGTATTAGTGTTATATATCATATCAATATATTAATCATATATAATAGTTTGCATTTGTTGAATTTATATTTTAAATTAATAAAAAAGTTAACATTAAAAAGTACTGGATATCAGTTAATATTTATTGTTTGTTTTTGTGTCATTATTATTGTTTATATTAGTTTTTTATGAACTTTATAAAAACAAAATTTGTTAGCTTGGGACCAAATGTTGGCTTAATAGTCAATATTTAGTTATTAGTTAAATAGTTATTGATAGTTTATACATTTGATTGCTTAATGAATAATGAATAAGTTTAGGTAATTCTTATTTATGTTAATATTTCCTGTAAAAAATAATATATATTAAAGGTTATATTTTCACTTAAAATTGTAAATTCATCAACATACTTCAAATGAATTGGCATTTTATATTAAAATACAAAAGAGAATTTCAAAATACTTACATTTTATGTGTTTTAACGCTAGTTTGAATTAATAAAACGGATTTGAGCCTCCCAAGTATTGCAACGCCAAATACTCTGCATCTCTCTCTGCAGTGGATTTGCTGGTTAAGGTTGGGGAGTTGGTGGATAAGCTCTTTGATGAGGATGAGGAGATGATGAAGAGTTGGGTGTCCACCCCACCCAGCAACAATGACCCAAATAAGGACACACAGCAGGACATTGTGTCCTCTCTGCTTGAGGCCGCTGCACAGCTTAGGTGAGACATGTTAATTAAGGTGATGTGACCTTCTGCTCGTCTGTCTGTCCGAGCTGTTTACTGTTCCAACATATCCTTCTGTCTGCTGCTAGAGGAAGAGATGATGTTCCATCTGAATCTGATTAATGTTGTTTTAGAAATAGGAATTTAGGCTCACATTTTGTACTGTAGGTCAGAAAGTCCAGACGATCTTGAAGTGTATCTTCATTCACTCCAGCTTCTGACTACAGTAGAAGATGGCATGCAGGCATTGGGCGAGACACACACACACACACACACACACACACATGTTTGTTTTTGTGAAAAGTGGGGACATCCCATAGGCGTAATGGTTTTTATACTGTACAAACTGTATATTCTGTGGCCCTACACCAACCCTAAACCTAACCCTCACAGGAAACTTTGTGCATTTTTACTTTCTCAAAAAAACTCATTCTGTATGGTTTATAAGGGGACATGGGTTATGTCCTCATAAGTCACCCTCTCCTTGTAATACTTGTGTCATACCCATGTCATTATACAGAGTTTTGTCCTGATATGTCACAAAAAAACATGCCCACACACACACACACACACCCTGAAAATGTATTTATATTTAAATTTTTTGTTAGGGGCAAAAACATTCTCACTTTAGCTACACATTGGCATTTCTTCTCTGATATTTAGTCTCTTATGCTCACCAAGGCTGCATTTATTTGAGCAAAAATACAGTAAAAACTGTAATATTGCTGTTTAATATAATTTATTCCTCTAATGCAAAGCTGAATTTTAAGAGATCATTACTCCAGTCTCCAGTGTCACGTGATCCTTCAGAAATCATTCTAATAAACTGATTTGATGCTCAAGACGTTCCTCATTATTATCAATGTTGAAAACAGTTGTGCTGCTTAATATTTGTGTTGAAATGGTGATACATTGTTTTCAAGATTCAGCATTTAGTTGAAATAGAAATCTTTTGTAACATCTTTACTGACATTTTTGATCAATTTAATATGTCCTTATAGTACATTTTTATTTTATGTCATGATTTCTTGTTTTTACCTCATCTCCAGTGTCAGATGGAGCATGTGGTCATAGAGTGTGGACGTTTGTGTGTAAAATCATACATGAGGATTTATGTCAAGCAGACGATCCTCCTCTCATCCTGCAGGAGCAGAAAGCTCTCCTTACACTCCAGCCTGTAGACAGATATCAGTACAAAACACACTTTTAGCATATCAGATTCCTTGCTTCATGGGAGGCATTGCTTTGTTTGTTGAATGTTTGCTGTTGTATTGCTGTTTTGGTTTCATAATGTGTCTTTATTCATATCAGGTTCAGAATCATTAGGAATTAATAGGAACTGCATCCTGCAGTTCAAAGCTGAATGCCTTCAGATACGAACAGCTGGAAACTCAGAATCAGACGAGAGTCAGAAAGAAGAAGAGAAGCAAGTGAAAGATGAACAGCTCAAAGCTTTAGTTGAAACCACAGCCGAGTTCTTATAGAACTGAATAAGGTGAAATTGGCAGCTAAAAAACAGTAACACATTATTAAATTCTAACTTCTAACTAATCATTTAAATAAAAAATATATTTAAAAATATATAAATAAATAAAAAGTATTATACAAGTATAATTTTGTAAAAACATTCTATATTATATTATAAAAAATATAAAGTTATACGATAATAAATAATAAAACTAAATTAGTTTTATGTATTATTATGTTAAATTATATTATAAAAATGTGATGTATAAAAATACATTTTATTATACAATATATATATATTTTGAAGTTAATATATATCATATAGGATACTATATTAAGAACAAATTATGTTGTATTATATTATATTATACTATGAAAATATAAATACATTTCTAAATTCCTAAATTAAAACATACAAATGTTAAATATATTACATATTAATTAATTGAAACTTCCCTTTAATCTTCAGGATCTGTTATCATCCATAGTCAAGGAAGGTTATTTGACAGAGAGAAGCTGTGTGTCTGCGGTTGGCACCCTTGTACCTTAACATGTAACGGCGGTACGTTCTTCTCCTCTTTTTTATTTTTTTTATTTTTTTATTTTAGCTGCTTCTACAAGCCCCGGTTGATCACTGATCTTCTCATATTCTCTCTACAGGTCCAGCACCTGGTCGGCTTGTTGTCAGAAGTGGAACCGAAACTGGCAGACATTATAAAAAAGAACTTTTCTGTTTCATCCGATGTGTCAAGCTGAACTTGGGCAGGCACATCTAAAGCGTTCTTCAGCAAAGTTCTCAGACCCGAAAGACTGGAGATGAGTTTATCTTGTGAATGGATTCATCTTTTGTTTAGATATGACAAAAAAAGAAATTAGTTTTCACAGTAAATGTTATAGCTTAAAATATTTGTTAAAATTGTGTATATTATCGCTGTGTTTGAATCCTTTGACACTTCTAAAAAGTAAACCTAACCTGTTTTGTTGAATGTTGTGTTTTATAATTGTCCCAGAGTACTTTTAATTATATATATATATATATATATATATAGATAGATAGATAGATAGATATTTTCAAGTTTCCAAAGTAAATGTTGTTGGTTTTTTTTGGTATGTTTGTTTGTTTCTTAATTTACATTATGTTTCAGATAAAAAGATTGCACAAATGACCACTCAAAAGTAAAAAAAATAACTTTCAGCATATGACAGAGAACATGTGCCGAAGGTTGTTTTTTTTTACACACACTTGGAGTGTTTACTGATGTTCCCTGCTAAAAAACCCATCAGGTGTCCTGCAAACATGCGTGCCACGTCTGTGCTGTGATCACCTCCCTCATTTGCTTTCCAAATGGCCAACAGAACGGGGAGAAAGGGACTACTGCGCACTTCCCGCGTATGTGACGCCAGCAGGAATATAGCAGCTCTTTAATTAAGAGTTCGGATTGATATGCAGAGCATGCTGCATTCTTATGGAAATGTGGTGTGTAGGAGGAGGACCTGAGAGAGACACAGCCAGACACTCAGCTGGGATCTCAATCTGGCCTGAATGGAAAGCAGATGGGGGCTAATTTTAACCACGTTTGCGTGATTTTAAGCCGCTGGCTTTTGTTGTTTTTGAGGGAATCTTGGTTGGCCTGAAAAGGCCAGATGCTCAGGTTAACAAGGACTTTTGATTGACATGTGTATGTTTTTAGCTCTACCTGAGGAAGATCTGACAGTCTTACCTCAAGCTGAGGAAGCACTTGAGTTTGTTTGATCCAGACCACTGAGTGTTTGAGAGAACGCTAAACTGATACGAGCTGACAGAAGACTGGTTGCGATGGAAGAATTGCTGTTCATGTAGAAGTGAAAGCATAAACATTGATGATTAGCAGCTGTCAATCAATCATCATCCAACTGATGCCCAGAACATGCAACATGACCTAAAATGCACATCGCCCACTTTCTAGTCTACTATCTTAGATGTGTACAACAGCAAGTAAAACTCATACATTTGGGTTTAAATGCACACAAACCCCAAACCTTTGACATTTAGTAACTGAGCCATCTTATTTATTTAATTATTAATATAGGCATACAGCAGAAATGCATAAGCAAATAAATTGACACATTAAATTGACCAAAAGTGACAGTAAAGACATTTATAATATTACAAAAGATTTCCATTACAAATTCTTTTGAACTTTCTATTGATCAAAGAATCCTGAAAAATAACATATATTAAGCAGCACAACTGTTTTCAACATTGATGGTAATAATAAGTGTTTATACTGTATTTTTGTTCAAATAAATGCACCTTTGTGAACATAAGAGGAATGTTTTTTTTGTTTTGTTTTTTACTTTTCGGCATTTTTACAGTCAAAATTGACATTATTTACACTTTTTCTTAATACATGCCACTGGTGTAGTTGTTGTTATTGATTCATTGGTTCACATTATTCCAATGAACCTTTTTTTCTCTTTTTCTAATCTTTCATCAAAATGTACATCTGAATATGCCTTTCCATGAATACATCTTATTTTTTAACGCCGATTCTCCACTCTCCACTTAACTCCCTCTTTTCACAATCCAATTAATTTGGTTGTTAAAATTAGCTCCCCCTAAGAAAAAAAAAATCACATTTACCCTGGGTAAAATCAGATGCCAGCATTTTATTTGGGGTTTAAGTGTGGCCTAAATGATCCCAATAAACATCGCACAGAACCAGGTCTGAAACTTTGTCATTATTTAGTGATAGCCACCTCATTATGGTTCGTGTAAATTCAGTGGCATCTTTACGATTGATTACCTCAGAAATTCCATTTGATGAATAGACAACTGGATCAGGTAGGAACTCAACAATGCATGTCATTAAACATGAATGAGGTCTTTGGAGTAGTCAGCAGGCACGTGACACATGCAACCACACGTCTGCATTGTGCTCTCTGGCACGTACGTCCTTTTTTTCACTCGTTCGTCCAGCTGCTTGTGCGGTGGAGCTCATTAAGGGCCGTGGAGCTGCCTCTCATCACAGCCTCCTTCAGCTGCTGTTTATCTCTCCTGTCAACATGCACACAATGAAACTTTCTTTTGGTTCATGCTGGATTTCCCAGAATAACTCTGATGCCATCTCATACTTGATGGTGTGTACTAACTGTTTAAAGATGAATTCTGTCATTATTTACACACCCTAAAATGTTTTCCTTTCTTTCAATACAAGCACAGTTTATAGTGCCCACAGCTGTCAAACTCCAAAAAGGACTGAAATCCAAATACTATATTCCAAGCCTTTATAAGCCTTTATATGTGTTCAAAATTACCCTAAATTTAACATACCTGTCATAGGTAAATATAGATTTTAAAAACATATTAAAAACAGATTTTACAGATATTTAATAGATATTCATAATATATTATTATTATTATTATTATTATAAAGGACCTCTTTATATTTTCCATTTATATATATATGTAGTCCAGCTATATAATACATATTACATATTACAAAATAACTACTTCTATAGGAATTATACATACTATTGTATATATATATATATATATATATATGTGTGTGTGTGTTAATTTATTACATATATATATAATATATATTTATATATTTCTCTTTATAAATGTGTGTAGTGAGAGAGAGAGATAGAGAAAGAGAAGAAATTGAGAAATGAATTTGTCACAGTGAAAATAATCTTAATCAGTCCTAAGATATGCATTATTTTTTTTTTTAGAAAATAAAAACAGTGTTCCACACAGAAATAACTGGTTTGGAATAACATGAGAGTGAGTAAATAATGACATAATATTTAAGTAAACAATTGCTTTAACATTCTTCTTTCTTTCTTTCTTTCTTTCTTTCTTTCTTTCTTTCTTTCTTTCTTTCTTTCTTTCTTTCTTTCTTTCTTTCTTTCTTTCTGTTTATTTTATACTTGTTTATCTTGTACCTGACGTGATATATGTGTAAAGAAGGAAGTGTTAGAAAGCCTTCAGGAACATTTTGATGTCTATCAGTAATGACAGTCCATCTGCATGAATGGAAACAGGGTCCAGTGAACTTGCAACCCTCCCTGGCTTTGAAATGTCAGAATGTAGTGATTTCTCAGCCCGAACTTGACAGCTATTTAAATGACTGATTCCTAGTGAATCTGCTTGTATAGCAGTGGAGTTCTGCTGATCGACAGATAGCATATGTTTTGTGTTTGTTCTGTTGGAGATGAAGCTCCTAAAATGAACATCTTCTGACAACAATGACACACGATAAGTCAGTGTACATGAAAAAAAACACCTTGCTTTTGTATGCACTTTTATATGTATATAGTGTGAAATTAAGTGACTCACTTCCAGTAAAAAGTTTCACAATTCAAACCCATGTTGCTATTGTTCATGCCTGCTGAACTCATTTATAATGCAAAGCAGATTTTCGCATACAGCAGATGCCGTGCATCCAGATCATGCTAGATCTGTGAGAACAGAGTTATATATTATTGGAGCAGTCAAGCCTAAAGTTGACCTTTTTTGTTTGAGTTTTTTTTTGTGGAAAACTTTGCTGCTCCAGTAATGTGTTTGTGTGTAAGTGGTTTACTGTGTGTCTTCTTGTGCACTGTGTGGCGTTATATAACAATTGAGATTAGGGCAGATCACCAAACTCATCTATCACACTATTGTGTGTGTGTGTGTGTGTGTGTGTGTGTGTGTGTGTGTGTGTGTGTGTGTGTGTGTGTGTGTGTGTGTGTGTGTGTGTGTGTGTGTGTGTGTGTGTGTGTGTGTGTGTGTGTGTGTGTGTGTGTGTTTGAGTAAATTCCCTTGATTGAAATGAACAGAACTGGGCCAGGTTATCAGTGAGGGGTCTGTCTAGGATATGCATGTTCTCTGTGCCACTAAATCATAACACAAAAAATGTATAAAGGAAACACACTCACACTTTCCCTTGTCTCTAGTTGCACTCTCTCACACAGTGGTTTTGTATATACAAAATGGATTGTGGTGTTCTGGCTCTTCAAGGAATGCCAGACATCATTCGGCAAACCTGCTTGTAAATGCATACCTAGTCCAATTTTTGCTTATTGAATTTTTTTTGTGGCATGGAAGATGAAGCCTAGCACAAAATTAAATGTGACATTAAAATGTTCATAGCAAAATCTGTAAAGAACATTTCCTGTTCATATTTCATCTATAAAAAGGACTATATATATATATATATTATATTATATATAATATTTAATATGTTTAATATTATACATAATTTAATTTTTATATATAATTTTTGATTTTTACCAAGTTCACTAACACAACATTATTATATTACGTGAATAAATCACATTATACACAATCTATTTTTAATTGACTGTAATGATCTACAGGACTGCAAGAAATCAAGAAACAAATATGTCACAATAAAAATAATGGTAATGATTCTAAAATAATCATTATTTTCTTTATGAAACATGTTAATGTTAGTTTAACATGTTAATTGTGTTGTCTGGGTGTTTCTAGACGTGATGTGGTTGTGAGGGAGCTGTAATGAGATGAGTATGTACCGATGAGCATTCGCTGCAGCTAAGAGCCTCTTCAGAATAAAAGCACAAAGGAACCAGAGGCTGCATAATGTAAGCCAACCCTTCCTTTAATTAACACTGAGCTTGCTTTGTGTGTGTAGAGAGAGAGAGACTGACTCATCATGTTTAAATATCAATTTCTAACATCAATTCACTTCATCTAACTAATCTACTCCAAGCTATCAAGACAAGAAAAAACATATTCAGCACCAATCTTTAAAACTATTGGTTGCGTATACATAGCTACGAACCTGTTTAAACCCACTCGAGCTCTCAGTACGGTTGTTATGTTTCAGACACCTTTCAGAGTTTTATAGTTTGTGAAAATTTAGCAAGTATACAGTAGGCAACAAAATTTCCCTTTTATGTTAGCTAATGTTCATTTTTCTGGCTCTTCTGATTGTCATCACGTCTGCGGTGATGTCAAAGCAAACAGACTCTTCAAAGGCTCATGGGACTCTGACACAGCACCCATCAGTCATGACAGCACAGCATCCGTGTCGTCTCCAGATCCCTGGAGCTCAGGCTTTGATCTAGCAGCAGTCCTCAGCCTCCTCCCCACAGACCCTGTCCAAACGCCTGTGCTGTTGATAGGAGTTTGTTTGCCTTCCGCCAGGTGGGTTTTCCTCAGTTTACACACTGCCCACCCTCCCCAAACTCTGACACGTGTAAGACATCACAGCTTCTAGATTTAGATGATGATTTGTGTCATAATTATTTTTAGCCTGTAGTCACACTAGACTTCCAGTCTTCCATTTAAGCATAAAGGTTTTGTCTTGTGCTGCATGTTGGTAAACACTGTGTGACACCTACAAATTTTTATATATATTTACTGTATAATGATTAGATAGATATATATATATAAATACACACACACACACACTATGGGGGGGGGGGGGTTATTTGTTGTATTTTAGTATATTTTAAAATACAATCTTAGAAATCTTATGGAACGTCTTTATTGTCACTTTTGATCAATTTAACGAATCCTAAATGATATAGATATTTTATTTTAGATATTGTATAGATAACATGGAAATATGCTATATACTTTGTTTTATACACACACATACACACACACACACACATGCTGTATAATTACATATAAAAATTATAATTAATAATTGCTTTTAATTATTTGCTTTACTAACATATTTTTGTTATTATTATGATTATTATTATTTACAATTGATTAAAAACAGGAGCCATAGTGCATGACATCATATCCTGTTATGTAATATATGTAATATCCTCTTGCCCACATTTGTTGCAGAAACCAAAGCTATTTCTTTTTTTAACACACCCTTAGACTAACAATGTTGATTTTTTTTTTTTTTACAATACTGAATTCATTAATGTTTACACTTTTTTGTACATGTCAAAATTTAAAGGTTTTCTGTATTTCATCAGTCAATATTTGTCGTATCCTGTTAATTTAGATTAAAAAAATTTAGGCAACATGGAAAATAGCTTTTATAGTACAATTCAGAAAAGTCAGAATTACAAAGAGTCGGTATATGAATCAAGCTCCTTCATTCATGTTTTCCAAGCCTCCTTAAATTCAGAAGTAGCTCACCACTGCTTCTGTCTCAGGCTTGTGTCAAGCGTGTGATCCTGTCATGGGAACCTTATCCGTCAGTCCACCTGATATATGTCAGTCACATTTGACCCAAACCCCAAAAGGAAGGGTGGGAAATTTAGACCTCAAAGTAGTTCTGGTTCCTAGAAAAAAGTGCACAATCCCTCACACATAAAC
This sequence comes from Carassius carassius, assembly GCF_963082965.1. NCBI lineage: Eukaryota > Metazoa > Chordata > Actinopteri > Cypriniformes > Cyprinidae > Carassius > Carassius carassius. Next base: position 4,462,656 of record NC_081804.1, on the reverse strand, counting down.
TGGTATTAAGTAGAGTAGAGTACGGTCCACCCATCAAACTTAATGAAATCTGCTGGCCTAAGACACCTCAATCTAACGCTTCAAGGGTGCCCGCCTGCACAGAGAGATCATCCTCTTGAGGGCTTTTACTGTAATTTAACCATGAACCCTGAATGTGGGACAAGGCTCACATGACACTGAAGTGGGAGGAAGAGAAACATCCTGAAGGCCAAGATCTCCTTAAGTGGAGTGCTAGGACTGACTTCAGACGCACACCTTTAAGACTCATTCATGGAATCAGAGTAAATCCTCTTAAAAAACACAGATATCAACACTTTCTCCACGTTAAGTCTGGAATATACTTGACCCATATAATCATGAGTGGGGTCACATGCTTCTTTAACCAACGTCAGTCCTATGCCCCACTGTATTTAAACTCTTTGTAACTGTTTAATTGCTTGTAATATAGTAAAAAAAGAAGGCTAAGTTATTTAATTAGCTTTTCAGCACTGCATTTCAATTGTGTTTTATTTGGCAAGGATGCATTGAATTAATAAAGTGCAAGTAAATACATTTACATTGTTGCCCAACAACTTCAAAATAAAAATATTCTTGAAAAAATCCTGAAAATCCAGTTTCCACAAAAATATTAACCAGCATAACTTTTCAATATTGATAATAATAAGACATGTTTCTTGAGCATATCAGCGTATCAGAATGATTTCTGGAGGATCAAGTGACATTGAAGACTGAATAATGATGAAAATTCAGCTTTGCATCACAGGAATAAATAAAATGTAAAAGTATATTAAAATAGAAAAAAAGTTATTTTAAATTATAATAATATTTTGTAATATTATTTTTTTACTTTATTTCTGACCAAATAAATGCAGTCTTGGTGAGTATAAGAGACTTCATTAAAAACATTTTTAAAATTTTACTGACTCTACTCTTTTGAATGGTATGTTTATATTAGTCATGTTGTATTAAATTATTAAGACTTTTTTAATATTGAATAAATATTTGTATATAAAAAATGATGTTTTAACTTAATGCTGAAATGCGTACCATGTATGTTTTTTGTTTAAATTAACAATATCAAATTTATAGTGCAACGCTTAACAAAATTAAATTAAATTAGTTACATAACACCATGAAAAGAGACACAAATTGTTTAGTTTTATTTGTACATAAAATTACTATTGTTAATTTCTCTACAATGTTCTTTCTAAATAAAACCAGAAAATTGTAAGTATTTTATCATGGTGACTCAGAAAATGCATGTTGACTGTTGTATATTTTAAAACTATAATAATTCCCATTTTTAGGATATTTATTTAATAGTTTAATGTTAATTAAAAATTATTTGCAAAACTAATATTTAGTTTTTCATGTACAGACAGATATGAGAGATTTCAGGAAATACTTTTTGGTGTCCGGTGGACGTGATTGTTCCTAACTCCTGCCAGTGACATGGCTCTCCTCACACACAGATCTTTTTGTGTGCAGAATGTCAAAGAGAATATGAAAAGGTATGTCCCTCATAATATCCCCATGACGTATGAAGCTGCTCATTTTCCATTTGCTGTCAGGAGGAAGATTAACTCGCCACCCCTCCTCCCCCTCTTCAGGACCTCATAAATAGCAAAGCGCACAGTCTCATTGTACTACAACAACAGTAGCACATACTGCTAAAAGACTGACAAACTCATTTTAATAATAAGAAACATCAGCATGTACTCAACTAAAAGCGAGGGACCGCGCAGAGGAAGATCTTTTGACTCCATGAACATTGGTCTGACATTGGAAGAGAAGCAACTTAACAATGAGGTAAGTGCTTTTTCTCCCGCATTTTAAAAGACACACTTTTTTAACTAATTTTGTCAATGTGCATACATTTTATGATTATGAAGTTTTCAACAGATGGAGTCACATAAAACTACTGCTTCTATGCAAACAAATAAAGAAAATAAAAATAAAAATAAAATAATAATAATAATAATAATAATAATAATAAACGATGTTATAAGGTTTATAATGCCAGATTTCCAGGAAGAAGAGATTTCTCAAATGTCAAATGTAGAGGAAACTGAAGTTGACAGATGCAGTGGTGCACATAAAAGCTCTCCATTCAGTTTTAAGCGTAACACATCCATGCTTGAGACGACACCGTTATGTTCCAATCCTCCTCGCGCCAAATCTAAAGATGCATCAAATTAAGTACACTTAACAGAGATGTGCGTGGAAGAATGATTAATTGCAGCCTAATCCCAGTGTTAGATTAAAACAAGAGGGCGCTAATAATAGGCTTCCTCGCTCTCCAAATGAGATTGTTTTAAGACGACAGACACTGGCCCGTCTATGTTAAACCGAGACAGTGAATCGCAGTACTCTGAACCTTGCCACGGTCAATTCACTAATGCTGTCGGGAATCCTGCTGTCGGGAAGAAGAGGACAGGGACGATTACTCTCCCACATGCGCGATAAAAGAAACATGGTCAGTAGACGACAAGCCTTGTTTGAGGGTCAGTTAAAGCTACTATTTTGTAGTTAATAAATTGAATTAAATTATGAATGAATAATTTTTAAATGGCTTAACATTAAGTACAAAGCAATCCATGTTTAATGTATGGAATTTGAAGATTATTAATTTTATTATAATTAATAAATGTATTATTTATTCATTTAATACTATTTAATGCTTATTATTTGTTTAAAGATTTTAAAAAATTATGTAAGATCTTTTGCCATTTTTCTATATATATGTAAACATACTTTTCAAATGCATATAGATGCATGTACTACACGTACATTATATAAATTTTTATATCGCTAATAATAATTATCGGTGTGATTTCTTGAACCTAATCCCACGTCTGCAACCTTGGGACAGGGCTCGTGGAGCGTCCCTCTGCTGGCGCTTATGTTAAGCAGGTCATGATGAGTGTCGCTGTCCGCGGTTCTGAACTGACGCAGGAACCATCACCTTTAATCGGATGACCTGTTCGCAATTGGAGTTTGTTGTAGTTTAAGATTATGGCACCCTGCAGTGAAGTTAATTGCAGTTTTTGACCACTTTGAATTTCTCTTCAAATAGAATTGAAATTCATAAAGATGAGCAGAAATGACAGAATTTATTTTGACAAGTTATCAAGTTCTAATATAAATACATGCAGGGCCTATAAATTATGATAGTATTATGCATATTTATTTGTTTTTAATACATTTATCTAATATATATATATATATATATATATATATATATATATATATATATATATATATATATATATATATATTATAAAGAAAAAAGAACAACTTTGTATTTATTATTATGTTTTTTTTATGTTGTCTTATAAAACGATTTTAAAGTTCCAGTGAATAAAAAGAAAGTTGTATGTGTGGCCTTAAGTGTTGTTTACCACACCCTTTAATCCACATGATCTGATTGACAAACCATGAGCACATGATTTAGGGCTGGATTTCAAGAGGGCTGGTGTTGTTGATAGTACACGCAAGTCATGTAAAGAAAGTCATGTAGAAAATAATCCATAAATTCAGGTTTACAGACATTTATTTATGTTCTGTGCCTGTGTTTTACAGATGAACAAATCTGCCTTTCCAAAGATCGAGGAGAATAAAGACAACAAAACCGCGTCTACAGAGAGGGGCCGGGCTGCTCTTGTGTTCTCTTTGAAGAATGAAGTCGGTGGGCTTGTCAAGGCACTAAAACTTTTCCAGGTGAAGGGGAAATTGATTTTCGTTCGGGTTTCCTTGCACGTTTAAATGTTCATTTATTTGATTTAAAAAGGAGAAAATTAATTATCATATATAAATCAACAGGAAAACCACGTCAATCTCGTCCACATCGAGTCCAGAAAATCCAAAAGGCGCAACTCCGAGTTCGAGATCTTCGTAGACTGTGACAGCAACCGCGAGCAACTGCACGAGATCATTCAGCTGCTGAGGAAACACGTGAACGTGCTCGAGATGGACGCACCTGACAACCGTCTGCCTGAAGAAAGCGGTACATAAATATTATCAGATGTTATTACAAGAATAACATAAGAATATTATAATATGTGACTTTTTTAAATTACTATACAAATACTCCATATTTGACTGTTGGGGTTTTTCCTGCAGAGATGGAGAACGTGCCGTGGTTCCCGAAGAAGATTTCAGATCTGGATAAATGTGCGAACCGTGTGCTGATGTATGGATCCGACTTGGATGCGGATCATCCAGTAAGTGGCAACATTTAATCTTGATTACCTCATCAGTATGATGTCATCATGTTGCTTACTGTCCTGTTTCTGTGACAATAGGGATTCAAGGACAACGTCTATCGCAAAAGGAGAAAGTATTTTGCAGACTTGGCTATGAGCTACAAACAGTGAGTTTTAGGAACTTTTAAACATACTTTAACATAAAAGTAATATACATTTGATATAACATACTAAGGTTTAAGTCTAATTAAGCTTTGTCTGTCCATCAGTGGAGATCCTATTCCCCGTATAGAGTTTACAGAGGAGGAGGTGAAAACATGGGGAGTGGTGTTCAGGGAGCTGAATAAACTCTACCCCTCACATGCCTGCCGCGAGTACCTGAAGAATCTGCCCTTGCTCATCAAACACTGTGACATCCGCGAGGACAACATCCCACAGCTGGAGGATGTCTCGCGCTTCCTCAAAGGTGAGAGAAAGGGACGTCAGTTCATCACATGTTGGTTTGTTCAGGATTTATAACCCTTCTCTATAACATTGTTTTATTAACTGTTTCAGAGCGCACCGGCTTCACCATCAGGCCTGTGGCTGGGTATCTCTCCCCACGAGACTTCCTGGCAGGTCTGGCCTTCCGTGTGTTTCACTGCACTCAGTATGTCCGGCACAGCTCAGACCCCCTCTACACACCTGAGCCGTGAGTACAGAAACAATCAAATATTAGCAAACTTCAGGAATGACTGTCACTCTTATAAATTTTCACAAAAAGAAAGGTATTTTATATATATATAAATATTTGTAAATATATTATATTAAATGTGTGTGTAAAATAAATCATATTAATATAAGTAATATACACAATATGTGTTCTATTTTGTATTTTTATATATAATACACAACAAATATCAAAAGAATTAGAATTATCTACTTTTTATCTATCCATTATTTATTATAAATGTAACTTATTTAATATATATTTAATATATATAATATACACATTATTTGTTCTATTCCTATTTCTATAATATTTATATATACTGTATATATATATTTGCATATTATTTATTTGACATATTACATATATGACATATTTTGCATTTATGTCTATAGAAAATATTTTTCAGATTAAATGCTTTTATATTTCAGAATAATCAAATAAATAAAGTTAAAAAAGGTTTTAGATTAAAATAAGGAGTTGTAAACATCTTTAAATAATAATCTCACAAAAATAGAAATATATATATATATATATATATATTTATTTGTAATTTACACACACACACACACACACACACACACACACATATATATATATATATATATATATATATATATAGTTTATTTCACCTTAATTAAAATAATTTTTACAGTATATGTGACAGACTTTATCTTTGTTAGCAATAATTAAAGATCTGTACTGTAAGAGGAACTGTTACTCTAAGCAGGTGGTCATGTGAACACGTCTGTCTGTTTTAGAGACACATGTCATGAGCTGCTTGGACATGTCCCTCTCTTGGCCGAGCCCAGCTTTGCTCAGTTTAGTCAGGAGATTGGTCTCTCGTCACTGGGAGCATCGGATGACTCTGTACAGAAACTCGCCACTGTAAGTAATGACAGGCCTTGATATTTGACCTTTTGGTGAGAGCTGTTTTGATGTTAATATATTACAAATACATATTTATTAACAATTCCATATTTTGTTTCAGTGTTATTTCTTCACTGTGGAGTTTGGCCTCTGTAAGCAGGAAGGGAAACTGAGAGCTTATGGGGCCGGTCTGCTGTCCTCTATCAGTGAGCTGAAGGTAATGAACCACAAAAGCGTTTTCTATGATGCATAATGCTTGTGTTTCTCCTTATAAATAGAGATGATCTATTTCCTTTTCTTCCAGCATGCACTGTCAGGAAATTCCAGGATCTTGCCCTTTGACCCCAATGTGACATGCAAACAGGAGTGCATCATCACCACCTTTCAGGATGTCTACTTTGTTTCAGACACCTTTGAGGAAGCAAAAGTCAAAATGAGGTGAGTAGGCAATAGAAAACATTACAGAATTTTTACAGTGAATTAAATGCTAATAAAATGTATACAAAATGCAAATATTTTTTCAGCATATACTGTATTTAACTGAGTATTTAACATTATAATTTGCATTTAAATCTGAATTTAATGTTAAGGGAGTTTGCAAAGACCATCAAGAGGCCATTCTCAGTACGCTACAACCCATACACACAGAGTGTAGACGTTCTGAAGGACACAACCAGCATCAACAACATGGTAGAAGAACTAAGACATGAGCTGGACATCATTGGAGATGCACTAAACAGGCTAAACAAACAGTTAGGAGTCTGAAAATCTAAAAAAAAAAAAAATCCCAGCAAATCATCAATGTACTTTATCAACAGTGCACCTGTTTTGTCACAGTACTTCACTCTCCAAATCGTGTATGGCATCAATATATATGTCATGTTCAATCAATCAATCAACCTTTATTTATACAGCCCCTTACAACACTCAAAGTGAACCAAAGTGCTTTTCAGGAGATATAAAATAAAAATAATAACAAAATATATAATGACACAAAACAGAGTATAAAAAAAAAAACAGTTGTATGTACCCACCAAACCAAGTCAAATCCTTGTGTATGTTTATATAATTAGTTTGACTATTGTTAGATTAAATACACGGTTCTACAACAGCTGTGCTAAATGCTTGAGTTCTTGTATTTTATATAAGATTTCTACTTGATTAGGTGGTTTTTATGCAAGGTGAATGTTTTTGGTGAAAATCAGGCTACACATGTGACCATTAGTCTGTTGTGCAAAGTAGATGTCTGCTAGTATGTTAGCCATTTCAGTTTGCATTTATGTAATTTGTTTCAAATTCGCACCTTATGTTTGTTTATTTATTCAGAGATACTGTCTGATAGATGTTTTAGTACATAAACAGAGAGTTTTGTACCTTTGTGAGTCTGAAATATTTAGTATATACCGACAATGTATGCTATGTTTTACTGTTTCTTTATTTAAAATGGATGTCTAGATGGAGTAGGACCTGGAATAATCTGTATTTATTAAAATGCATGTAAATTTTCCATTGGACACGGAAGAATGGCCTATTTTTACAAATTAATGAATGCTTAGCGTCTCTATAAAATCTGAACGAAATATGCTTATCAGTTAAAGTTTAAGCTGTAGAGAAATGTATTGCTAGAGAATATTATTAAAGAGTTTTTATGCTTATAATAAAATAAATAATTGTTTTTCTACTGTAAATGCCCTCTATTGTTTTTTTCTTCTTCTTCTAATGTCTACAAACAGTTACGGTCTGGAGGGGCGCTTGTCGGCTCAAATGCCTAAATCTCTATTGAGTCTTATTCCATTCTCAAGACATTATTTGACATATATCCTAACGGACACATATGTGTATGAAAGTAGAATATTTAATCCTGTAATTCTATGAATCCAAGGATAGATACCTGATAGACTAATTAAATGCGGCTCAAGAAGAATCTATTAATTTTTTAAACACAAACGGCTGTGATTGGTTTATCCTGACCAGCGCTGAGAAAAAAAAACTAAAACCACGTGACCACTCCGTCGGTATGCGTTCCTTGCCTTTGTATACCGTCGTTTAATATTAAATTCTGAAAATAAATTTCGTTTTTATATCAAATACATCTAATTGTATATTTAATATAGTTATTCAATTTAGAAATTATTTAATTTAATATAAAAATAATTATATAATAAACATATTTTAATATTATCATTTGTTTTAAATATTGAATAATTATAATTTAATTACTAAAATTATTATAATTTAAATGCCATAATATTTAGTTATTTGTCTTAACAGGTATATGTATATAATATTTGTGGTTGATCTTAAAATAAAAATATAAAAGTGTAATTTTATATAAAAATTCGAATTATATAATAAATATATAGAATTTAAATATTATAAAAATTAAACCTGACTGCTAAGCCCCGCCTACTTAGGGATTTAAATCTTTATGCATTTTACTGCCACTCTTCCCACTAATATTTCCTAAACCTGGTAAACCAGTGACGTATACATGATGTCATGCGCGATGTCATCAATTTGCGCCTAAATCTGATGGAAGGAGCTCAGCTGTCAAAATGTGTACTGTACACGTGGGTAAGTATTATTTACGTTACATTGTGCAGAATGTACACGCTTGCCAGTAATGATAGTGTCCAATCTTTTAATACGCGAGATTCATACTTGTCCAATATGAATGAACATAAGCATAAGCAAACTGAAATAATTACACAAAACAACGCTCACTTAGCAAAGATTTCGCTTCACAGGGAGCCAACAGTCACGCGCAACTCGGACAAGGACACACGGAAGATCAAGCCGAGCCACGGCGCGCAGATGTCGGACTGCAGGCAGAGAAGATCCGCTGCATGACCGGAGGAGGTGGACACTCGGCTCTCATCACTGGTAAGATGACCTATAACACTGCTGAAATAACAGATATTAATGAAAACACTCTGAAAGAACACGTCGATGGGATATGTGAAATAATCCTGAAACGTTTTTTTGTAATTGTTGACCTTTTACTTGTGAAACAGTGCTCTCTAGTGGACAAGTTGAAGTATTACAACAACATTTCTCCACCCAGAATCAGGTGACCTGCTGATGTGTGGACAGAACCACAAAGGTCAGTTAGGGCTCAGTCACACGACAGAGGTCATAACCTTTCAACTCTGCCCTCTGCCTGGGTGTACAAGAGTTCAGCAGGTGTCCTGTGGATGGGACTTCTCTGTTATCCTCACTGGTGAGTGATGGTCATCAGATTTATACTCTGGATTAAATTCAGATTATTGAGAGCCTTTTGCAGACATCAGTTATTTTTGAGAGGTCTTGTTAAGAATTTGCTCTATGGAAACGTCCTCTCATTGATATCTGAACTGTGTCTGTCAGGTGACGACGGCCAGGTCTGGGCGTGCGGCTCCAATGCGTTTGGACAGTTGGGCGTCTCGCCAAGAATAACACACTCAGCAGAATTTTTACACGTGAAAGTGAGAAATGAGAATAAATGAGACTCTAGCATTATAGTTGTAAGTGTTAGTGTGAAATAATATTATGCTTTTTCTGATTGCAGACCCTGAATGAGCCGGTAACCAGTGTGGCTGCAGGGCTTAGACACACATTAACAAGTACAGGTATTAAATATAAAGAAATAAAAATATCAGAATGTATCAAATTTGTTTTAGGTTTCATTTTATAATTAACATGACATTTTTCTAATTATTAGGATGTTTATAAAATACTGAGCGTAAATATAGATTTTTATATCACATATGTATATTAACTTTCTTATTTAATAGTATAATTTAATTATTAAAATAATAATAATTTCAATATCACAATATTTAAATAGGCGTATTTTTGTTTTAAATATTGAAAATAAAGATTTTTAAATCGCATATAAGACATAATATTACATTTAACAGTTTAATTTTAGATTTTTTTTATAAATAGCATAATTATAATAATATTAAATTAATTTTATTAATTATTCTAATTGGATATTAAATAAATTAATTTAAGTGTTATTGTTTAGATATTGAAAACATATATCAAATATAAAAAATGTTCCATTCAATATTATATATCTATATTTATTTTATTTTAAAATTTAATTTAATAATTTGTAATAACATGTACACATATTACATATGAAGATGCAATTTAATTATATATATATATACACAATACAATATATATATTATATATATATATATATATATATATGTGTGTGTGTGTGTGTGTGTGTGTGTATATTTATTTTAAATATCGAAAATCTAGGTTTTATTTCAAGTATAATTAAAATATTTTATATTGTTATCATTTCATATTTTTATTATGATTTAAATATCGTTACCTTAAATTTTGTGGGTTTTTTTTACATTTTAAATCTGTTTTAATATTATACATTGATTTAAACATATATACAGATATAGTTGTAAAAGAGGTCAAAATGATGTAATGTATTTGTAATAGTGTAATTGAATGTGAAATCATGTGTGATTCTGTATGCATGTGTGTGTGTGTAAAGCATCAGGTTGTGTTTATCAATGGGGAACTGGTCTGTCGAGTCACGCTAAGAGAATGTTAAATCCTCAACCTGTTCCTGCACATCTGTCCTCTAAGGAGCCTTGCATTGTCCCGGGTAACACTCACACACAGTTGTTCTCAAACCTAAATCAGCCTCAATGTCTGTTAAATGAGAAATGTATTTAATTTAGTAGTTATTTATTGCACTTGTTCTGACTTTCTCATCTGCAGGGTTTGATCATGTGACCTCACAGAAGGTTGTTGCAGGCTCCACCCACTGCATTTGTTTGACAGGTGAAAATACTTTTCAAAATGATTTTGTCTTCTACCTCTTGATTGGTAAGGATCTTGGAGTTACACTGAAGCATTTGAATCCCGTATTTCTACAGTCGAAGGTGACGTGTTCCTCTGGGGAAGTAATAAACATGGTCAGCTGGTCAGCGAGAGCCTATTCCTGCCCCTTCCTGTGGCTTTGGATCGATCTCTGCTGCAGGGTGAGAGAGTGATTGACATTCACAGCGGCTGGACGCATCTTGTCGCAGTAACAGGTGAGTGATACTACACACTTACACACATCTTTCATTAAAAAAAAATTCTGGTGATACGGTTAACGATATATAATCTATTCACAGAGAGTGGGCGGGTCTTTACATGGGGCAGATCTAATTACGGACAGCTAGGACAGACCAATCTGAGTACAGAAAAAGAGTCTGACACTGCAACAAGCTCTGGCCGAAGTATAAGCCGCCCCATCAAGGTTAAAGCTTTATTTGGAGCGACACAGGTATGTGTTATGTATATAAACGCATTATGATAAAAGACACTAATATAAAAAAAATAATAATAATTATCACATAAATATGGAAACACATTTCTGCCACATAAGAAAAAAAATTGTGCTTTGGTAAATTTTAAATATGAAATTAAAATGATGCGATACAAAATCAAAATTATGACAGTCGAAATTATGAGATAAAAAAAATTAATTTTGAGATGTTTTTTTGTATCATTATCATAAAATAAAAGTCAAAATGATGACAAACTAAGTCATGCGTATGAGATAAAGTCACAGTTATGACATACTTTTTTGTTTGTGGTGCAAATGGGCTTCCATACATGAATGACTCTTCATCAACTGTATTTTTATGCTTATGGCATACATTTTTGCAGAATTCAGCTGATGTGTGGTCACATGTACACATAGATCATTACAGTGGATTTGAACACAGCTTATCCGATCAGAATTTAGAGCACAACTATCCATAAATACATTTATTGCAAAGATAACATCAGAACTCATTATTCTGAACATCAGAATAATGTTTGTTTCCTAAAGGCAGGAGAGTGCAGTATGTATTGTCTTCCAGCAGGGGGCGAGGATACTCTGTACATTCCCATGATGCTTTTCTCATCCTGCCCAGAGACACAGCGCTGATTTAAATTGAAGGTCATCACTTACCTTAGAGAATGCAGCATCTGTGGGCATATTTTTTGAAGAGAATGACTCAACGACATAGTATTTTATACTCAATCTCAGGTTTTACCTGCTTCGTGTGTCACCGAATCTTAAAAATAAAGAACAGCCTTTAGATATTGTGAGCAAGAGGAAAGCGACCCGTCTCTGTTTATGTTGATAAGAGGAAATGAGGTCGTACAGTGGATGGTATCCTCTATAACACCTCAAAAGGGAGGGAGGGGAGAAAGTGTAGCAGCGTCATACTATAGTTTTGTGTGACAAATCAGTGGTGTTATCATTATTTTATTTCTTTAGGTTAATTGTAACAAAGCTGAAATAAAAAATAGATATATTTAAACAATTTAAATCAGCTAATTAAAGGGATAGTTCACCCAAAAATGAAGATTCCCCCATGGTTTACTCAACTTTTTCTTTTTTTTTTCAAATTCTTTTTTTTTTTCTTCTTTATTTACATTTTCCTGGACTCCTTTTTAATAGTTAAATTATTAATCAAAAAAAGCATGTCTTTTTGGCATGACTTAAAATAATGAAATTTCAATCTAACATCGATTTATTAAAAGTTGAACAAAAATCGCTTGTTTAGGGCCCTATGAAATGTTTTATGTTTTTTCAAATTATGTTTAGAATTGTTACCAAATTCTGTTTAAACATGTCTAATTATTTGAATGCATTAAAGCAACTTAATTTATTCTAACTTTGCCCTTTTTTCAGTAATTCTGTTTTGTGTATTTACATTTTTGAAAACATGAAACATTAATTGAATTGATCTTTTAATTAATGAAACTTTTTGGTGAAACACAATACTGTGGGCTCAAAAAATGTTTTGGTATTCTCATAATATATTAATTTATGTGTATATTCATGTGTGACTGCATCATATAATAACTATTAATTAATAATATTGATAGTTCATCGTCTAGCTGACTACGTCTTGTATTATTATTATTTTTTTTTATTTTTTCTAAAATCCTGTCAAACGTGCACAAACTACTAGCTACTACTAAAAATTGTAGAAACATAATTTTCTGTAAAGTTGCTTTGTAACGATTTGTATTGTAAAAAGCGCTATACAAATAAACTTGAATTGAAATTGAATTGAATTTAATATCACCTCATTTTCCAGCGATTCTCAAAAGATTCCGAGCCTGCTGTGCTCTGATTGGTCACATAGCCTAGTCTGTTCTGATTGGTCTACAGCATACAACACGGGTCGGAAACGATACGCCTATTTCAATAATTCTGTATTTTGAACGCACTATAGAAAATAAAAAAATATCTATTAATTATCATAATTACAAGTTGTGATTCAGTGGAGCAGCTGCTCCAAATAAACAGGATACTGATCCATCTTTCAACAGCAAACGTTTTACTGCGTTGATCTCCCTGAGATTAAAGGAGCAGTCGTGTGTAGAATGACGTGTTTGTGGGCGGGGTCAAGTTGTTTGTGGCCAACCAACGTAGAACATAGCTGGGAATTATGCAAATGTGTTACCCAGTGACATGTAGCCATCACGGAAGTGGGATTCGAATTACTAACAAAATGTTTCAGCTGTTCAAAGCCCATTATTAATTTTGGGAGATAGTAACTTTATTTATCATGCACTTTGAGCTTTACAGTTTTGCAGATCATTTACATTCACATAAAGCTACACTACACACTGTATGAAAGGCAGAAGTATTTCGAATGAGTTAAACCTGTATCCCGTTTTCTGGGTAACATTGAGAATATCACTATATATTGTTGCAACACCTCCGCCACGACCAGTCTGACGGGGCTCATGCTTATAACAGTAGTTTGGTGGAGTCGACTCATTTAGACCAAAATAATCATTTGGTTTTAGCCAGGTTTCAGTCAAGCAGAGTACATCAAAACTATTATCTGTGATCATTTCATTTACAATAACTTTAAAGATTGTTTTTGTTCATTTACTTTACATGTTTCTGGTTTAATCACGATAAGATTTTTTCTAGATCCTACATTAAATTTATATTTTGACCTCACTTTACGGGGAACAGACACAGTCTTAATAGATTGTACAGCGCAAGTACCTTTATCATTTAAGCGGGTGGAACAAAAGACATCATAATAGTTATTTGAGAATTGTCTTCCTAGTCACATGGAGCGAAGTGTCCTGGAGATGTTGTCAGAGAGCAGCTCCGCTCCGACTCTGCTGGAGTGCAAGCCATCAGCGCGAAACAGCCTAGGACGCTCCCAGAAAAGATTCCAGTTAACAAATAGCAGTTTCTGTTCTCTACACCATGACAACGATGAGGCTGCTGAAGTCCCTCTTCAGCGTCTCCGTCTGCCGCAGCGTGGTGTCGTTTACCCCGGCGTGAAGCACGACCGCTCTGGGGCTCTCTTCGGCCTTCAGGATCGCGGGTATCTGCGCAGAAACATCGAGAACACGAGCACCAGGGAAACAATGAGTGTGCACTTTACCTTCGGCTAACGTAGCACGGACGTGTCGGACGATGGAGTCTCTGATGATCACAGCGTCGCATCCCATCTTTCCGAGGGGGAGCGAAGCGGTTCCATGTGGAGATCTCGAAGACCGGAGTGGGAGAAATTGTCGCCCGGGGCCTGGCTCGCGTCCTCCGCTGTGGATGCACCCAGGGTCCGTGGTGTCCCGGCGCCGGAGTGAAGGACATCTGGGAAGATCGCGTCCTGGGTGCACCGGGCCTGTGCAGACAAAAACACGAGTAGATGTGGTGGGACTTTTAACAGCATGCTGTATACTTACACCGGACTTGTGAGCGTCAGCCCGGGATGATTCCATCGCGGCTCTCTGCTCTCTCAGCTGGGCCTGCCTCACCTCCAGGTCGCGAATCTGCTTCCCCACGGCCTCGAGCTCGAGCTGCATTCGAACGTGTCCTCACCTGCAATCAAAGGTAGACATTCATCCGCCATTAAAGCAAATAACAGTGAGTACAGCAGTGGTAATGTGTGTGAATAGAGTATTAGCAATGTAAGCGCAGTTAGCAGCAACCACGCCGCTGATGCTAACGGGCTAAAAGCTAATAGCGGACCCAGGAGCTCAAAATAAAACTAGTAGTGATAAACGAGGCGCTCTGATTGTTTTTGTTGTAGAATACAATAGAGGATATATTCACACGTTATATAAACGGAAATTATGGTGTATAAAATTGATTTTTAAGATAAAAATAGTCGATAAAAAGAATATAGTGACGGAGCTCAAACGCAGTTCGGGCGCCAACAACAAACTGTAGTCCCTTCCAGAGTAAACTCAAAGACAGAGCAAAGATAGAAAGGCATCTTTAGTTTTAAGTTTATAGATATTTGGTCATGAAACAAGAGAAGTTTCAGGCTGCCATTTCCCATGATGCATTGGTATAATTTCCACTAATATGAGCGTGTCTGTGTGGACGGCATCCTGCCAGCTCCGGCAGAGAACATTAGCGATGTGTTTTTGTCCACTAGCAGCCCATTTCCTCTGTATAACAAGCTCTGATCACCAAACATTAATAAACCAACCAGAGACGCCCGGTCACCCACTCACATCCTCACGGGTCGTCATGGTAACGGACATATGACTCCAGCATCAGTGTGTTTGTGCTATTTTTGAGTGCAGTAAGCATCTCTGCACGGCTGGATGTGTAAATCACCCCTCCCCAGCCCCAAACCACTGTACACCTCAGTCCTCGTAACTGCTTCCCAGCAGGGCATGCTCGATTACAGGAGAGAGTGTGTGATGTGTGTGTTTGTGTGTGTGAGGGTCAGACTGAGGTCTGTCTGGGATTATTGTGTCTGGACTGTAATTTCTCACAAATTTCTCTCCCTCTGTTTTTTTTTTTTTTGGCAGATTGCATGCGGATCTGAACACAACCTAGCTCTTGTGGGTGAGTACAGTAGACCAGTACAGTACATTTGGATACTTGGATTTCTTTTTTTTTTTACATTTAAGCACATTTTGTACCCAAAATTTCCTCATTCATTACCATAATGTATATAATACTATATTATATCTATATACATTCTATTGACCTTGCTTGCATGCATTCTATTCTATATTAAATATAAAAGTGAAAGTGACGTGACATTCAGCCAAATATGGTGACCCATACTCAGAATTTGTGCTCTGCATTTAACTCATCCGAAGTGCACACACACAGAGCAGTGAACACACACACACACACACACACACACACACACTGTGAACACACACCCAGAGCAGTGGGCAGCCATTTATGCTGCGGCGCCCGGGGAGCAGTTGGGGGTTCGGTGCCTTGCTCAAGGGCACCTAAGTCGTGGTATTGAAGGTGGAGAGAGAACTGTACATGCACTCCCCCCACCCACAATTCCTGCCAGCTCGAGACTCGAACTCACCACCTTTCGATTGCGAGTCCGACTCTCTAACCATTAGGCCACAACTTCCCTATATATATCTATATATACATTTTTAAATAGTTTTTATTTTTTTATCATGGTAATGCAATATTTGTTGTTGTCGTGTGTGTGTGTGTGTGTGTGTGTGTGTGTGTGTGTGTGTGTGTGTGTGTGTGTGTGTGTGTGTGTAAAAACCTCTTACACTAGCTTGCTCTATTCTTTTATTCTATCTGTTTTCTTTTTATTTATTATATTATTTAAAAGCCCATGCTACGTGTACTGTGTTAACCTAACTGAAACTTGTTGCAGCACTTATATATCATTGCTCTTTTTGTTTTTTTTGATTGCTTCCACTGTCCTCATCTGTAAGTCGCTTTGGATAAAAGTGTCTGCTAAATGAACAAATGTAAATGTAAATGTTATGAATGTTTTCAGTATCTAGTCTCCATGGCAACAGCTGTGGTCTTCATGTATCTAATATCCCATTACAATCATTGGAAAGAAACCTGTCAAGGCCTCCGTCACACACACTTTGAAATGAATACTGGAAGTCAATCACTGCCGCCCATCAATGTCAATCACAGATACATCAGGGCTTTTCTGGGTTCAGGTGAATCTCACATATTTCACCAAAAATGTAAGGTTTTTATTTTTTTATTTTTCTTTAACAAAAAATTTATGAATTTTTTTCAATAATATATTAATGTAATAAAGCTGAATGTTTTTCTTTTTTTATGTTTGTCATCATCCTTGATGAGGTTGAAAAAAAACATATTTATGTAGCATAAATTTTCAATTTTCAAATATTTCATTTTTAATAGGCTCTAATTACAACAGTAAATCATTTTTGTAGTTAATATATATTTTTTTTAAATGTATGAAAAATGTAATATGTAATTTTTTATGTTTTCAAAAAAACTATTAATCACACAAGCATCCATATTCCACAACATGGCCGTTTTATTGCATTTAGAGCTCAAGAGATTGTTTTTAAAAATTTTATTAACTAAAAATTCTAAATATTCAAAACTCTTGACCGGTAGTGTATGTGCTCAGTTGTCATTAAAATAATTTTTTATTTTTACCTTTTGATTTTGGGATGAAATATGACCCAGGCATTTTCTTTCCATGTTTCCTGACACTGTTGCCATGGCAATAATTCTACAGTATCTTTAGGTGTAAAGTAGCTTATTATGGGATGTGACTGCTCTGACATTGAGCCTGGGAGAGAAAAAGACATGATTAAAGTAAGTCAGTCAGTCACCTGCCTGATGGCCAAAATGAACGCTTAGTCCAGCTCTGGCTTCTCTACTGTTGAGAGTTGAACGTCTGGATTTCAGTAATAGGACAGTTTCAGCACCTCGTCTTCAGCTTTAGGACAGATGAGTATCTGGAGTAATTAAGCTGCCGGCTTCGTGCTGTGATCTTTACTGCTATCATAAAAGGAGGATGGAAATTAGCCCTTGTGCCTTTGTGTAAGGGCATCAGAGGGAAATGAGACATCACTGCAAATGCATATGAAGTTATTAATATAGAAGCTATTTCTATTGCTGTCAATCTGTACATTGTCCTGCTTGGACTGAGAGAGAGAGAGCGAGAGAGAGAGAGAGAGGGAAAACGGCCACATCTAATTGCATTCCCTGTTTGTTTCTGAGCTTTAAAACTGCCCTCTTGCTGTCTTTGCATCACATTACTGATATTATCCACAGTAATGTCATATCATATCATACACAGTAATGTCATATCATATCATACACATTAATGTCATATTTCATCCCAAAATCAAAATAAATTTTACATAAAGAAAACAAAGCCTTATAGCACATTTTGCCCCTAATTTCGAATATATATATATATATATATATATATACATACACACACACACACATATGTATACACATACATATGCAAAATGTGCTTTTATTGAAATAGTGACACATTTACATTGAAGTTATACAATTTGATGTTTAATATTTATATCTATATATCTATATTTTTTTTTAAATATACAATTATATTATAAATATTTTTCAGATTTTCAAGTATATATATATATATATATAGGTTATTTGTTATTTATATATATATATATATATATAGTCACCTTTATTTATATAGCGCTTTAAACAAAATACATTGCGTCAAAGCAACTGAACAACATTCATTAGGAAAACAGTGTGTCAATAATGCAAAATGATTGTTAAAGGCAGTTCATCATTGAATTCAGTGATGTCATCTCTGTTCAGTTAATTAGTGTCTGTGCATTTATTTGCAATCAAGTCAACGATATCGCTGTAGATGAAGTGACCCCAACTAAGCAAGCCAGAGGCGACAGCGGCAAGGAACCGAAACTCCATCGGTGACAGAATGGAGAAAAAAACCTTGGGAGAAACCAGGCTCAGTTGGGACAAATACTGCTATATATATATATTATAGGTGAAATACGATCCACACATTTCTATTCCCATAACTCCAAATCAACACTGTGACTCTCCGAGTGCATGTTTATCTTTTTCTCCCTAAATTGTGTTAAATGTGGAAGCAATCCCAATTCATTAGCTAGGACGATAACCAAGATTTGATAACCCTAATTACCTTGAAAAGAAGTATTTGTGATTATTAAAGAAGTATTGGTTTCTCTGGGATCTTGAGGTTTTTTCTTTTGTTGCTTTGTGTGATGCCCCCTCGAGATGATGGCACGGAATCATGATGTCTTAGGCACAACACAGCAAAGGAATAACATCCCAGCATGCCTTGGGAATCACATAGCATTCTCTAATTCTCTAATAATCTTCAACAATGTCTTTTTTCATTATGTCTCTTGTCTAGATTAGCATGCTGTCTATATGTTCCTGTGGTCTGTTAAGTCTGTTGCCTTGAACAATTTTGCTGTGCATCATTGACTGAACACCGTAGAGCTCTTTTGTGAACATCACAAAGACGGTGATTCACTAAACGACTTTTTTGTCCTTTTTATGTAAACAATACCATTTTTATGCACTTTCATTTTCGGTAAACATTTTTTTTTTGTATTTAACTAATAATTTTGCATAATTGTTGTATGCTTACAGATGATAAAACAATGAATTTGTAAAGGATGCATGTGTTAAAGTTAACAGAACAGGCTGTTGGAGTGAATGTAGGCGACAAAATCAGTTACCCTTGAGAAAGCATGCTCGCTCCTGGTTGCCGTGGCGACAGGACCTGTTATGTAACCCTGTTGTCGTGGCACATGCTTTCATGGTGATGCAAGCTTGACCACACCCACCAGCTGGACATGTTAGAGGTGTTCAAGTCCAAGACATCTCTGTCAGACTGATTCAGCAGTGTGATGTGTGTACTAGCGACCTGTGTCGTGCCACCTTTTTCATGCACAACAGTCATTTTTATTGACCCTGTGACATTTTATTTAGATATTTTAATGTGTAGGTACTTTTAGCAAAAATTACTTTTACATTTCAGTATCTTCACTGAGAATCAAACCCATGACCCTGGTGTTGCAAGCACCATTCTCCATCAGTTGAGCAAATAATCCCAAAAGAGTATTTGTCTTTCTGACTTTTTAATTTTTTCAACATTTTTATCAAATGTATACTTTTATATTTGATGTGTATATCATAAAATAAAACCTAATAAAAAATAATTATATATATATATATATATATATATATATATATATATGAATGAATTTAAATACATATAAATAAAAAATATAATTAAGACATATAAATATATAAAATATATATATATATATATATATATATATATATATATATATATATATATATATATAAAATTTATAACAAAAAACGTAATGATCAAATAACACATATCTATCTGTTATTTAAATTAAGAGGTCTTTTTTTTTTTTTTACTTTTCTTTAAAATGTATGATTTTATCATTAATGATTGTAAAAAATAAAATCTCTAACCTCTGTTGTGAATCAGGTGGTTACATTTGTCATGGACTATATTTCCCTGTCTCTCTTTAGGGGGTCGGATCTTCTCGTGGGGCTGGAATGAACACGGAATGTGTGGAGACGGTTCCCTTTTTGATGTCACACAACCACGGCCAATACCCCATGTCAGAGACGCTACCGCTCTTCTGATTGGCTGTGGATCAGGACATTCAATGGCACTATGCAGTTTGAAGAGCAATGAGGATTCAGCAAGCTGAACAGGTTTGAGCGTTTGGCTCTCAGTCTGTGACAAGGACAGTTTGCTTATGTTACGGTTTTAATGAATTATTCAGAAAGACTCATTTGAGCCTTTAAAGGACAGATTTTCCATCAAAGTCTAAGAAATGCAAATACTACCCACAGATGCACACCTTATTGGGAAGCGAAAAAAGAACACTGAGTCTACTTGCAGCTTCATGCAAATATTCATTACTTAAATGAGATTTATTTTAGAGGCATATTCTAAATTTTAAAACACTGAATGTTAACGTTTAGCTGATATATTGGTCATTTAGGAATAGTAGAAATAAAAATTGTCACTCTCATGTTGTTATATGGCTTTTTTTTCTCCCAGGGCATTCACTGATGTATCTGGGATTGTACATTCACTGGTGCATTTGCAACCACTGAAAAAGACTGGAATTCAATGAGAAAACATAAATTCAATTAGATTCACGTTCACTGGATGAGTTTAACAGTTCACTGCTGATATGGCCATTCATGCTTCCTTCACAGTGTCAGACGTCAAGGATAGTTTCCTCTGACCTTTTACCTGACAGTGACAGAGAATACTCTTAAATAACCTTCACTGTAGAGCCATTAACTGAAACAGATTTACCGTTTTGAAGTGATCTGTCTGAAAGCACTCAATCTCCCAGGAAACCCTGTAATGGGGAAATCATTTGAACGCAAAGTGATAATCTACCAAAGACTGGGAAGGGGGCAGGTTTAAAAAAGTGATTTTTCAAAACTATTTACAACAGGATCTGCATTTTCATGCATTTAAAAAAATTATTTTGATATAAGATACAATAAAAACAATCACTCATTTCCTTAAAAAAAAAAACCTTTATTTTCACAAGTTAACAAATTTGTGACAGCTTAAATCAACTTTTTGTCTGTCAAAAAATAACATGCACAATATACAGTAATATAGCCTGCTACCGGATTTTTGACCACGTCATCACTTGCTGTCTGTCAGAGACATAACATACCTAAAGCGCGGGACACACCAAGCTGACGTCAACCAACTAACGGCGACAAAAGTGGACTGTGTTGTCACCTCGTGTTGGCTTTCGTGTTGTCGTGTGTTCTGCGCCTGCGCGAGAGGATATACCTTTCCATACCTGTAGGTGGCAGTAGTTTGAATTGTCGTTCCAAAAAGGGAAACCGGAACTAGTACTGCACACAAATACGTAACAACAATACGTAAACCAGAGGTGGGTAGAGTACCCAAAAACTGTACTCAAGTAAAAGTAAAAGTACTTCTAGAAATATTTACTCAAGTAAAAGTAAAAGTACTAGTCTTGAATAGTTACTTGAGTAAGAGTAAAAGAGTATCGGATAAAAAATCTACTCAAGTAGTTAGTTACTAGTTACTTAGGGTCATATATACTGAGCCTATTTTTATTTAGATATATAGATAAAATGTATGTAATGTATGCCTGCGTGTATAAATGTATATATTTCATCAGCCTTTACTCCCAATTTATGTAATTTATTATAAAACCCTGTCTGTTTACTTAAGTAACAGATTTAGGTGTCATGCCATAACATTTTTTTAATACGACTTACTTTATATTAAATGTGAATTTAACATTGAAAGTTAATGTGATATAAATATTGCTACTAATCTTTAATTGTTCAGAAAGAGAGCAAATAACATTTACATTATTAAAGATCATTTTCACTGCCAGTCAAGATTTCAATCACTCTCAGAAACTCCCATTAAAATCACTGAAACTGTTAACACTGTGAAATCAATATCTTAATTAAAGATTCGTACACACATCTGCACTTTGTTGTTTCTGACGAGAGAATTCGCCAGAAAGAGGTATTCAGTCAGCGAGCGAGTGAAGGAAGCACCGGCATTTTAGCGATGACTCATCTGAACGCCTCTGATTGGCCAATGCTTTAATAAGCTCAAAAGAATCATGTGTGATTGGTTATAATGCGCAGTGCTGTAAAAACGCATCTATCTCTGGCTCAGCGCCAGCAAGCGATCACAGATCTGAATTTAGCAGCTGGACTTGCTGAACGTACTCGCACCGGTGTGACTGTATTAAAATTAATAAAATCTTAATCGGCTATTTTTTGTCTTTTGGAAGCTGCATTCAACTTGACTCCCCTCTGTTATAAGCCACACACGTACAACAAACTAATGTCACAGTGGTATCGTGTACTGTAATCGAATGTAGCCCAAGTTATTACCTGTTAAACAGTAGACAGCACACGCGGTGTTCATCTAATAAGGATCTCCATCGCTAGCAAATAATAGCCTTTGCAGATTTGCTTTCAATTCAGTGCAGTTCCAGCGACGTTTTCAACGCTCTTTCTGTTCTTAAACATTACAACTCCGAGTGAACCACTTCAGATGCTCAGCGCGTGCGGCAGGGAACTGAACGACTCATTCAAACTGATTCATGAACCAATTCACTCGTTTGCCAATTGGTTTGATCAAGCCTTTGAACAGAATTGACTCAAAAGAATGAATCATTTGCGAATGGGCATCGCTCATTGCCCAGAGAAAAGTAGACGGCGCGTT
Organism: Carassius carassius; assembly: GCF_963082965.1. Classification (NCBI taxonomy): domain Eukaryota; kingdom Metazoa; phylum Chordata; class Actinopteri; order Cypriniformes; family Cyprinidae; genus Carassius; species Carassius carassius. The sequence continues at coordinate 4,439,824 of NC_081804.1, read as the reverse complement.
TGGAATAAACTGAAGCATTTATAACATTTATTGCATTAAGATAAAGTAACGAGAGGAGCGTCGCCCACAGTAATGAAGTAAAAGTACAGATTTTCCCCCCAAAATTTACTCAAGTAAGAGTATAAAGTACCCATCTTTAAATATACTCCGAAAAGTATTAGTTACCCCAAAAAATTACTCAAGTAAATGTAACGAAGTAAATGTAACTTGTTACTACCCACCTCTGATGTAAACAATACATAAAGCACATTAGAATAAATTTTCTCTTTGCTCGTTGAGATTGGCCGGTGTTTTTTATAAAACGTAGTACTGTGTTAACGTGTTTTATGTAATGTTTTATAATTATTTTTGCATTTAATTAGTCAGATATGTATGTTCATGCAACTACTACTATTTTTGTATATGCACTGCCTTAAAACTAAGGTAGAAAAACCCACAAAACACACAGAATCTGTGTTAGTGCTTTTTATTATCACTATTTTGTTTTCATTGCTTTTTTTTATTCTTTCTTCAGAAAAAGACACAAAATTGCCTTAACAATATGTCAACTCAAACCATCAATGAAAACACCACTTGGTTTTAGATAACTATCCATACTATGCACTGCAATGTGCTGAAAAACACAAGGAACATCTCACAAAACAGCACAAACATTTGGGATGCAACCTTTTGCTAGAAAGTTTACTGTGTCCAAAAACTATGCAGTCATAAAGGCTGTGAACCTTTGGAGGTTTATTGATATATAGTTTTATTACATACTGATGTTTGTGCTCTGATGTGGTTGGGTCTTTGAACAGTCCAGCATATTGTATGGAAGTGACCCAACATGGGCATTTCCCATGATACAACTGGCAGTGCGCTAGTTTGGTCCCAAAGAATTGGGTTTACTTCACATTTTCACAACAATGAAAAATAAATGTCGAAACTAACTTAAGACACAGTATCGGTTCTTTTCGTTTTTTCCATCATAAACCCTGTAAGAGTTATGGTGTTGTTCTGAGCAGGATAGTCACTAGAAAACTGCAGTAATGTGGCTTTTCAAATAGTTTGTATATTCAGACTGAAGTATCAAATGCAACCTAAGCATTTATCAAACATTTCCCTCATCAAACTCAATGATGGTGTTGCCATTTCTTAAAAAAATCAGAGTTTGGTCCCAATAATGCGCTAACAAGCCTTGATATTTTACCTTCAAGTCAAGCAATGCATTCCAACCAGACGCGACACATAAAATTTTCAGCGACAACATATTTTTATGCTGAATCATAGTCAATCAGAAAACATTCGATGTATATTAAACGTCCAATATAAATATTTAAAATAAGTACAATTTTGAACCAATGAGATTTCATTTTGGGCGGAACCTGATTAGTTACGTCTGAGTAGTACGCGGTGCATCGCGAAAGTTACCAGCCAAACATGTGAGCTACAAAATGTATCAAACTGTCATTTGTGAGAGGAATGTAAAAGTGAACGGTGCAAACAGTGCAAAAGGCATTTTCTACATGGTAACTACAATAGTGCAAAATATGGGAAAACAATTGCTAATTTTTTTCTCCCTATTCAAACATGATCACAGAGCATGTGGAAATTTTTTTTTTTTTTCATTGAAATGTGACTTTTGTAACATTTTTACAACATTTAAACAACCTAAAACAGACACTTCAACGAGATAAAAGAAAGGTCATGTTTTCACAACACCAGCACTCACAAGCACCATGTACAACACTGACACTCACGAACGGAAAAACAACAGGCACTTCACACAAAACGACAGCACAATAAACCACGAATGAAACAGCGCTACATACGGCTGCTGAACAACTACTGCTTCTCTTAATTACTGTGCTGCATCTACGCTGAATTAATTCTCAGTCACAACTCATAGAGAAGTACTAATCCACATCAAACGCACAGCACACGCTCACACATGCACTGAATACGGTACTATCAGGTGGGGGATGTGGCTTTATGGTTGACACACATAGTGGTTGGTACACCCTGGTTCATTACACACACTGACTCTGTTGGTTGTCTGCTTCGGTTGCCGCGCTGGGTCTCTAAAAAAACACGAAGAGAAAACAACAACAACAAACAACAAGGAAAATCATATTAATACACCAAACGAACAGCACAGAAACATGGGGGAGGGGGGCGGATGGAGAAGACTGGCGGGATTATTGTCCCTTGAACCGTGCAAGCAAACAGGGTGATCTGTGTCAAGCAGGTGACAAGTCCTCTTTTACAGGCTCATGGTAAACTCAGGGTTTACCATGCAATCTCCCATGCTGCATTCATTCAGATCCAGAGTCTACAGGTTATTGTTAATACGATTATCTCATCATGCTGTGATTGTTCTTGCACGCAGTGGGACGGTGTGACATGCTTGGTTAATGACTTGTAGCATGCTACCTTGTGGTGTGCGAAACAGGGCACAATCACCGCTAGTTCTGCCTTGGCTCTGCTGTTTCAATCCCCCTTGCTTTACCGGGAGGTCACACACTCTCTCTTTGACCTTTTCAACCTTTCAAGATCCAAGTGTGATTGTGCATCCTTTTACCAGGATTGAATTATGAGCTAGTAACACTGATGTATAATAGCAATTTTTTTATATACAGACTGTAAAGTCCAAAAAAAGCTGCTTGGAAAAACAGCTCAGTGATAAAAATGGGGTGAAAGATCAAAGAGACATCACGATACAGGCACAGCCTATTGCCAAGCAACCGGTGGAGTCGTGTACGTATGTTCTGTCGAAGAAAACCAGAGTCTAAATACAGATTGGATACAAAATTTATTTCATGCAAGGTTCATATGTACAGTTTTGTCATTCGCATTTGTGTTTTTGTGCATAAAAGTGCATGCATTTACCTCTCCCCAAGTAATCCGAAAAGTACACTGATTTCTTTCTTATTTTAAGACTTCTTTTTCTGTCAACTGCACGATACATCTATATTGTATATTTTCTGTATGATTTGCTACAGTGTTACATGTTTAAAAATGTGATATACACAAGTATGTATTCCAGATAAATCACATTTGAAACGGAATTTATGAAAAATATGGGTTTTTGTGAAAAAAACATATTTATATAATGGCTGGTATTGTTATTGAAATTCTGCTAGTTAAATTTGCCTGTTCTGTTTGAAAAAAAGTTAAAGTGCATTTTTTTTTTTTCACTATTTGCATCTCCATTTGTTTGTCAAGAAGTCGAATGGTCGACTCAGTTGCTGCTACTAATAGATACAGAGTGTTTAAAAAAACACCAGAGATCGTAGTTTGGGGAAAGGCAAAAAAATGTTTGCAAAAATTCAAAAAACAATTGCTACATATTTTGTATGTCATCGTAAATGATATCATACTCTGCATCAGATATATTTAAAGAAGCTTTGGATGAAAAAAAAACATTTTCTTACATATTTTCAATGAACTTACATTGTTTTCTCAGTTTCCCATGCGAGGCATGCAAATGCAGATGAGGTTTCTTCAGTCAAATTTCTATGTTGGTAATGTGCTTTACTAGAATCATGATTGTTTAGTGTCACTTCAAACTAAATTTGTCATCATATATGAAATAGCCATTGTATCATCTTTTTTCCTTTTAAATGGTGTCCAATAGCACCTATTGAAACACACAGCTTAAAACACTCAGGGTTTGGGAAAAAAGAAGGAGTTATGAAGGAGAGAGAAGGGGAAGAATGAAAGTGCAGAAATTTCTAAAGATACAAGTACAGACACGAGAAGAAAGATGAAGGATAAGATGAGGAGGGAAAAAGAAGGAAGAGAAGAGAGGAGAAAGGTCAGAGGAAAAGGAAGATAAGAAAATGTGAGGAAGAGGATGGAGAAGGGCAGAGAAAGAGGAAAAGACAAAACAGACAAGACAATGGAAGGGGAAAAGGGGAGGAAGAGGAATGAGATGGGTGGAAGAAGCAATAAAAACATAAGAGAGGATGAAGTGGAAGGAGCAGCAAATAAGAAAGTGGGAGATGAAGAAATAGGAATTGAAAAGGAAGAAGTAGGTGATGAGAAAGCAGTAAAAGAGGTAGAGGAAAAGAAAAGGACAAGGAATAGGAAGATGAAAAGGGGGAGAAAGGACAGAAAAGAGACGATAGAAGAACAGAAAAGAAGAAAGATGATGAATAGAAAAAGAGGATGAAGGGGAAAGAGAAAGGCAGAGGATTAGGAAAGAAAATAAGAAGAAGAGGGTAATAAGAGGAAAAGCAAGAAAGAATGAAGTGGAGTTCAAATGAAGAAGACTTTAATGAGAGCTGGATGGTACACAGTGTGAGCAGGTGACTCAGCGCAGCACTGCAGAGCGAGGACCTCTGATTAATTAGTTTTGTTGTCCATGCTACAGGATGGATGGGATGGGAGAGTGGACCTGCTGCATGAGACAGGGTGGGCTGCAGGGCAGGGCCGACACTGAGGCCACGCCTCCAGACATGCTGCTATGGCTCCATGGCTTTTCATAACCTTCATTTGAAGAGAAAAGGGGCTTTCAGTAAAACCTCAGAGCAGCCTTCAACTCTAAAAAAGACTCTCTGCCATGGTTTGCTTCTGAACAAATATGGTTCTTAAAGTAGGCATATGGACAGATAGCTGAGGTGCGTGTACTGTATGTGGTGTGTTTGCGCAGATTAGTTTTGGTTAGTGTTGCCCTGTTATGTACTTGTTATGCTCATGATTAGCCAGTTGACAATGACTGATTGGCAAGTCAACTGCATCATCCTCCATGCGTTTTATGCTTTAAACTGTCTAACTGCATGCATGGGGTGCTTTTACAGTGCTGTACAGCACAACACAGGTTCAGAGAGACTTCAAAGAACTCAGCCACACACATCAGCCCAACAAGAAACAACCATACATGTATACCCTGTTTACTGGAACTGTAGCTCTTTAGCTACCAGATGATGCTAGTTCTGTTGAATATGGGGCTAACAAGTAACAGAAGTATTTCACTTATATCTAATGCTTTGTCTAACGCTTCACTATCCTAAAGGGTTCCTTGAGGTGTTATCTTTATTGCAAACATTAAGGAAAGAGTTTGATTCCCTAGACTACTCTTATCTTGACTATCTTTTTGAAAAGACCAGAATTGTTGGTTGTGTTATGCATACTGGTAGAAGTGTCCCTAGAAAACTACTCAACCAGCTTTAACAAGCAAGTCTTCTTTGGTCATCCAGCATCACTAGGAAGACCATGCTTGGCCCATCAGTTAGACCAGCACCTAATGAGCCTGGATAAGCATGGTTATTCATGCTAGGAAGCTTGTGTTTTCAGACGGGTATCATGGCTAATGGCACCTGCAGGTTTGCTTTTAATGTTCAACTGAGCGCTTCTGTCTGGCTGAGTTCTTGTCATGTGACCACATGCCCCATATCCCATGCTGCATCTCTTGTGAGATTCATTAACACCAGGACTGCCCGCCATTGTGAATCTGCATGCAAACAAGCATACTGCTATGCATTAACCTGAAGCTTATTTATTTAATTTACTTTATAAAACCATTGGTTTTTTTTGTTTTGTTTTTTTGTTCATAAACATTAATTTACTTTTTCATTAAAAATTTGACCCTTACAAAATGGTCCACTGAATCTGCCTGAAAAGCATACTGTTAAGCGTACTGCATTCGCATGAATACATTTGGAAAAAACTGGCACTGAGTGTTCTTCTCAGAGATCTTGTAAATAGACTGAGCTATAAATGAAAAGAGGCCAGTTGACGGCTCAATTGGATTTGTCATTTCTATTGCAGCTTTTCCTGTCAACCTTAGAGTAACAGCAGACCTGAGGAGCTATCAGACTGCAAGAAAGAAGGCTGAGTGACAGTCGGTCATTTTGCACCGAAAAAGCATCTTTGATTGACAGTTGCTCCATTTCCAGACACAGCACTGGCAGTGCTCTGATGGCTAGCAGTGATTGGCTGGTTACGTACCCTTCCTGACTCTCCCCCCCGTGTGATTGGCTCGTTCTCCTCCGGAGGTGAGCAGGAAGCAGGGTCTCTCGCGGTCCACAGGGCTGAAGACTTCCTCAGGTGACACCGCCTGGTCGATGTGAGGACAATCCTCATTGGCCAGGGCAGCTTTGGACGCCTCCCCGTTCACTTTAAAATCTCCAGTCACAGGCAAAAAGAGATGACTTATTACAGATTGATGCAGGACATGCAGGATTTATTTCAGGCTATCAATGCTGTGATACATCCTGAAAGCCAAACCGCACTTTCTGTAAAAAAGATAGAAGCTTTTTCCAACAATGCATGATTGTACACCAAGCCAAATTCACCTGACTCTAATCATTTCAAACACTGAAATACATCATGGATACTCAACTCTGCTCCTTGAGATCCACTGTCCTTCAACCAGCTAACCTTTTGATTACTTAAACATTAAAGGTAGGTTTGTTGAAGATGGGTTGGACCTGAACTCTGTGAAACACTGGGTCTCACAGCTAACCCTAGCCTAAATAGGAAATTCAACGTGTATTGTCAATTATATTGCATTTCTGCATTAGGCTGTTTCCCAAACGAAAACACAACAATTTGGAAGGTTGAACTGGACAACTAGACTCTCTGAAAATGTGAAATTCCCCCCAAAAAATTTACTTTTGGTCACAAAACTTAAAGTCAGTCTTACAAACCCATTCCCCCTACATCCTTAATGCATACCATGCCCTTTTAAATCAATATATTCTCAATTTCTCTGACATAGCATAAACTCTAGTGTGTAGTTACCCTTATTTGATAGGTTAGACTATCTTTAATTTAGATGCCTGTGGAAGCTTAGAGTAGTAGTAAGCTTCCATGAGAGCCAAACCACTGAGATAAATAGAAAGATTTCACTGAAACTATTAGCACTTTTTCAAGTTTCCGGTGTAAAATTAAACCTACCAGTAGATTCATAATTCAGATGCAGCCGACTCAAGTTCAGTTGATTCTAGATAAACATCCAGAGCTCAGCAGATCAACATGCTAAACTAACAAATCAGTAAAATGATGAAAAATCTCATGATCTTTTCAAATAAAAGTTGTTTATGTGAATATACTGTAGTTTTAGAACCAAAAGACTCTGTCCCCTTGTCCAAAAAGGCAATCTATTGAAACACTGTTCTAAATATTTTTCTCATCAGTGTGCAGTAAACTAACTCATCCAACTGCGGTAAAGTAATAAGTACATGCTAAAGAGATTGTAAGTCTTAAAGGTATAGAAGCAAAAAATGAGCTGCTTCTTATACGATCAGAAAGACAGTTAAAAAAAATTTGTGAACCTTTGAGAAAACAATTTTATGGTATGACTCCTTTAAGGTTAACATTCCAGTCACACTGAGATAAATTTATAGATTCTAAAATATTGGCTCCTACCTTGGTATCTGATCTCAGAAACCTCTTCCTGTGCCAGGGGGCATGTGTCACTGTGTGTGCTGGGTCGCGGGGAGGTAATAGCTGACTTGCAGTAATTGGGAGACCCCAGTTGAGGTGCTCGTGGGATATGCTTATTTTTTTTCTTTGGTAGTTTTTGTTTCGCCATGGCTAGGGAGTAGTACATGCCAAAGTTGTTAACGATTACAGGTACAGGCATGGCAATCGTCAGCACACCTGCCAGTGCACACAGTGCACCCACCAGCATGCCAGACGTCGTCTGAGGGTACATATCACCATAGCCGAGGGTTGTCATAGTTACTACAGCCCACCAGAAGCCAATGGGAATGTTCTTGAAGTGTGTGTCAGTACTGGCATCAGGATCGTTGAGGTTTCTTCCAAAACGTTCGGCATAGTAGATCATAGTGGCAAAGATTAAGACTCCGAGTGCAAGGAAAATGATGAGAAGGATAAATTCATTAGTACTGGCACGGAGCGTGTGCCCTAGTACCCGCAAACCAACAAAGTGTCGCGTTAACTTGAAGATACGGAGAATTCGAACAAATCGCACCACACGGAGGAAACCCAACACGTCTTTTGCTGCTTTGGATGAGAGTCCACTCAGCCCTACCTCCAGGTAGAAGGGGAGGATGGCCACAAAGTCAATGATGTTGAGGGTATTTCTGACAAATTTTAATTTGTTTGGACAGGTAGTCACTCGGATCAGAAACTCAAAAGTGAACCACACAACACAAACACCCTCAACGTAGGTTAACTGCACCATGGTCTCCGTCTCAGAAATAACACGCTCCCGTGTTTCATTGCCAACCTTGTAAATCTCTGTGTGGTTGATGATGGGATTAAAGGCCTCATGAGTCTCCAAACAGAATGTGGTAATGGACACCAAAATGAAGAACAAAGAAGCAAATGCTATCCACTGTGGGAAAAAAGAGAGAGACGTTATGTAAGACCTTAATGAAATAGTCATCCAAAAATTATAATTCTTTAAATATTTATCAAGTCAAGTCAAGTCTGCTTTATTGTCAATTTCCACATGTACAGTACATACATACAGAGAATCGAAATTGCGTTACTCTCAGACCCCGGTGCATACAGATAAAATTAACATTAAAGCCTAAAAATCTAGATCAAATATAAAATGTAGGTACAACTATACAATAAGGGAATGTAAAATAAAGGCATATAATAAAATTAAAAATAAAGTTAAATAAAGCAGCGCAAGGCAAATGACAGATATAGTGCAAATCAATGAAGTGAACAACAGTGCAGATTTATTCACCCTAATGTCTTCCAAACTTATTTATAATGTTCTTTCTTCTGTGGAACACAACAGGGAAATTTTTGGAGGATACCACTGGTCTAAACTGATAGCTTTCCTATGACTTCAGAAGACTTGATACTTCAGTACTTTTATGGTGTTTTTAAATCTTACATTGCCTATTCATTGTAACTGCCACGAGCAAAGAGCGATCATTACAATTCTTCAAAATCCTGCTTTTGTGTTGTACAGGAACAACATGACTGAATTCCTTGCAAAACAGCTGTAACACACAGTTCAGCTATAAATAGGTTTTCCCAATTTCAGAGCAGAAAAAGAAATTCCAATTACAAGATCATGAAAACACTTATTATTGCTCATAAACGCCAATTTCAGCAGAATTCAGAGGAAGTACACTTGGATAACGTCACCTTCTGAAAAGTGCCACGTCAACAAACGGGGGCTTACTGCTGAAACTCAATGTCACTGTACACTCTCAAGGACAGCATAGAATGAGAGTAAGACACCAATATGACTGCCCTCCACCACTTTGGGATAAATTTAAACATAGTTCCCTTCATCAGGGACTCGTGGTCAGCCTCTGGCAAGGTTATCACATGTAGATTTGGTGAGATGGTCCCTCGAGTGTTTTGAAAGAAGATGGAGGAGGCTTGCAGCACTTACACTACAGCTTACTGTAGAACGAGAAGCATAGACAGATGGAACTGGATTTAAGTAGGGAAGCCCCACCACAGGATGATGGAATACTGGCTAGTGCTGGAATTACGTAAGTGAAAGTTGGCCATGTTTTCCCTACTATGGGATCTTCTTGCAACTGAGAAAAGTTCCATCCATTATATATGAATTGATTATTCAGCTGAAATAAAATATTAAGTTAAGGCTGTCAATCTTAATGACAAATCATCCATCAGCAGATTCAGCACATATATAATAGGTGTGGGGAAATGCATTCAACATGGAAAAAATGAAAATTCAATGCATTTTTGGAATTTAATTATCTTAATATTTTTCCATTTTCTGAATAAAATGTGTTTGTTGATTCGTGCTTGCTGTTTAGAAGTTGCCACTACAATACTAGGGTTTTCTGGGCAGCTGCTTATCAAGTGTTGGTTGCTCCATTTAATGTAATTGTATGGGATTTTCTCACCTACTGTATTTTATCTTCCACCAGGCAAAAATTGTGAGTCAGATCACTTAGAGGAGTAATAGCACCCCTCTTCTTAACAGTCCACATGATTTGATGTATCATACTCGAGTCACAAGCCAAAGTTTAATGCTTGGAACTTCATTATCCATACTAAACTCTGAATATAAACAATGCATTTTCAAACAACACTACCAAATATGCTAATTTCTAAACAAAACATACAGTTTTTGACCTATTTTCAATTATAAAAATCTACAATTCACGCCGCCAACTCATGACCAAATGTCATTGTATCATAAATGAACAATAACGAATTATTTTCATTCACACATACAATATGTAAGCTAGTATCAAATAACAATGTTTTTTGTCCATATACCATGTTTTCATGATGTTTCAAAGCATTAATACACCTTCTCTGCCCTGATCTGCCTCTGGTTCTGACGGCTAGCAACACCTCTCAGTTCTGCGGTTCCTTCTTTCACATAAATTCTTCTTCCACAGGCAGATTATATCTGGGTCAGCCAGTGTTTAGTCTAACAGACATTATTCCCTAGATGTGCCTCGTTTCCTGTGTTTGTGGGGAGGAGAAACATTTTGTCGGAAGAAGCCTACGAGCACAGACACACAAAAATGCACATAAATAACGGCTTTTCACCACTTATTAAGATAACTTTAACCTGTAGAAAAATCTGTTGAGTTATGCAATTGAAGGAACTCGATTTGGCAGCAAAAAGCATCTGAAATCTTCAAAAGAATCCATGTATTAAAATAAATATTAAAATTAAAATATGCAAGGGAGATTTAAATTGCAAATATTTGAATTTCCTCATGTAGATGTTGTTAAAAGTGCCCGATTTGTTTTTAGAAGGCTCTTACAAGTGTAAAATAGAAAAACTTTTCAGTTTCACAGCTCTTTGTGCTGACATCATTTCCTACAGCTCCAGAGTAGTTATGCTCTGAGTCATTCAAAGACGGATGTGGGATACTTGATATCCTAATGATCCTCGGAAGATGACGTACAACATAAGGAATGAATTAACATGGCAATACTACACTTATCAACAAAGATGTCTTATTACAACCAAAAATAAAAGGATAAACAATACTACTATGCTAGCATTTTTTCTACAGATTATCAACAAAGAGGATCGTTTTTGTGTTTCACAAACCTATCTCCGCAAATACTGCTTTAGTTTGCTCAAGAGTGAATGGTTATTTTTTTATAGATGCGTGCCATTGTACCTTGAACTTGCTGTTTTCACATGTGCTTTCCAATTTTGTATCAAATATGCATTAGGCGGTAAGTGAATGGACTGGGGCGGTAAAAAAAGTAGGTTATAATTCATCAAGGTAGGATTACATCATCACTGCTTTTTTTCTCCCTCACAGAAGCTAGCGGCCCATTCATTATGTGTAATTCTTTCAAAATAACTGTAATTGTAAAAACATTAAACTGCTGAATCACTTTTGCTCTCCTCAAACTGAGGGCGAAAGCATATTCTCACGACATTGCAAATCCCAGAGGGCAAAATTTGATCCACGAAAACATTTTATCCTCACTCTCCCATTGATCAAGATCAACACAAGAACAGCTTGATCATCTTGATCTCAGGGGACACAACATGATCTGTTTCTCCCCCTCTGCCTTCCCATCACACACCGATGACTTGAAACGACAATCCTTTCCTTGTCTTTATTTATCTAAAGCGTCATCATTTGGAGCCATTAAGTCTGAGTTAAAGAGCCCATTTACATTTTTCAGCCCTTGAAAGAAACATGAAAGCTGCAGTGCTGGGAATGTTCAAACTCAGTTAAAGTGCTGGTAACTGTATTAGTTGGTGGGCGACCCAGCGCTGATTCATTCTGCATGCAAGTGTGTGTTTGTTTAAGAACCGATGTGATGCTGATGCTGCTGAGATATGAGATGTTCTCATTAAAGACACTCACCGTCACTGTCCCAGCCGGACAGATTTAATGAATGTGAGGATTACTGTGAGGATGAGTTTGGACAAGTCTACAGTACATGCATGCAGACAGAGTCTGAACCAATAGGCCTTGTCTATTTACTTCCTGTTTGCATATATTTATGACAGTGCAGCTGGCTTTTATATTCTGGGTTCTGAAAAGGGTTTTAGAATAGGCCTGACCTGTTTACACCAAAAAAGAGCATCTACTTGTTACTGCATAACAGACAACATCACCAAAAATTAGCTCATGGTTCCCCTAAAAAGAATAGTTCTTCTCTCTTAATTCTGGTTGGTTTTTCCTTAAATCTCAGAAAGTTATGTCCAGGCTACATTTTACACCAAACAAACAAATATATTTATCTAATTAAAAAATTATTTCTAAAAGAAAATTACATTTATTTTTTTCATTCCAAAGAAATGCCGTAATAAAATAATTTCCTTTATTTTAATCAACATAAAGCATCATAAAAATTACTAACACAGTGTATAAATGCCTTCCTATTTAATCCACATATTTAATATAATTCATTTTATGTAATTAATTATATCTAATTTTAAGAACTGCATTACATCAATATAAATGGGTAGATTAACTATAATAAAATAAAACATAACAAATAACATACAACAAATAAAATAACATTCACACCCTCACAGGCATTACTGTAGGAGAACGACAGGACACATTATCAACCACAGAGTGGCATCGGTTGTTTGTAATGCAAACACAGAAACACAGAAAACAAGTAAAAAAAAAAAGGAAAAGACAAAATTACTAAATGTATTCCAATATCCAAAAGAAGAGTTAACCACGTTAAAACATAGTTTCTTCAATTTTCAAAAATATATGCATTTATTTAATTTAAAACATTGACAGATACTTAAGCATTCTTGCCCTTGATTCTAAGTTGTTGTTTTTTTATCTATACAAAATGCAATCCCTCCCAAGCATTTGAGCTTTTAGTTTAGATAGAGATACAGAAAGATGTCATCTGTGATCACAGTTGGCAACTGAGTTATCAAGTTCAAATGTAATTAAGATTATAATTCCTTCCTTATGGAGGCGACCTAAAAATAACTCAAAACAATTGAATTGACTTGACTCAGAAAATCTAGTGAAGAAACGACACATACAATACAGTGCAGGTTGAACGCACCACCTCTGCACATGGAGTCTAGCCATGACTTCAACATCCCAGTTCATTCATCTGAAAATTGCGTATTTTTTCCAACCGCTTCAACTTGAGAAGCAGAGAGGTGCTGCATTTAGAAAACGTGGTAAAAATAACCCAGCACCTTTGACAGAACTGCATATTTGATGCAGAAACCCAACTTTCCCTTCACGCATCAGCGATTACTCAGACTATGTAAAAAAATGAATCATGCAGATTATCTAAGACACAAATCCACAAATGTCCATAAGTGGACTGCTTGATTTGCTATCAGTCAGCATGGTTCAAGTTTCTTTGTGGTGCTGCCAGAAGCCGGGACACTTTTCCTTGACTCCAGCAGCTCTCTGCTATGGACAGCCTGGGTCCTGGCAGAGCAGCCCACAGCCAAATGAATAATACATTTCCTTCTAGAAAACCAGTCTCACCTACACTTTTACTTGTTTAAACACGTCATCTGCATTCAAAACCTACATGAAACTCTTTCTACATTGTACATTGGTGGCCCAAAGTTTTGAATAAATTTAACCTTTTTTTGTTTTGTTTTTTAAAGACCTCTCTTAGGGTCACCAAGGCTGTGTTTATTTTTCCAAATAAAACAACAACAACGTAACAACGGTAATATTGTAAAATATTATTGCATTTTAAAATAACTGTTTTCTATTTGAATATATTTTTTAAATGTAATTTATTAATGTGAGAGCAAGACTGAATTATTATCAGCCAGTCTTCAAATGCTCAAGAAACATTTATTATCTTTATCAATGCTGAAAACTGTTTTTGCAGCTTAATGTTTAATGGAAACTGTGATGTACAACAATTCAGAAATTTGGGGTATAGATAGGTATGAGAAAAGAAAAGAAAAGAAAATATACTTTTACTTTTATTCAGGATTCAGTAAATCAGAAATGACAGCAAATACATTTATAATAATAAAGTTAATTTCTAATAAATGCAGTTCAGTGAACTTTTTATTCATCACAGAATCCTGAAAAAAAAACGATTTCAACAATTATTAATTTTTATTGATAATAATCAGAATAAGAACCATTGTTAATAACTCAGTACCAATAACAATTGAGCAGCAAATCAGCATAATTAAATGATTTCTGAAGGATCATGTGACATTGAAGACTGAAGTAATGCTGCTGAAATATCAGGTGTTCCATCACAAGAATAAATTACATTTTAAAATATATTCAAATAGAAAACAGTTGTTTGAAATTGTAATTACATTTCACAATATTACTGTATGTTTTGATCACAGAAATGCAGCCTTAGTCAGCACAATAGACTTCCTTCAAAAACATTTAAAATCCTAATTATTCAAAACTTTTGGCCACCATTGTATATCTAAGTTTCTTCTACAATCTGCTCGCTTAGATTTTGGAGGACATCCATCTCCTGCTCTGTCAGTGCCAAAGCGGTGGGCTAGAGTCAGTAGAGCTGACCTGTTTTAACCTGGCTGCCAAAACTCATGAAATACTGGGATGGCGTTCATCTCCGATTAAGAGCTTATAGGGTTCCTGCTGAGAGCAATGATGGGACAGCAGTGAGGGCAAAGAGCTGACATTTGAAATGAGCTAATGATATGCCCATAAAATCTCAGGAGGGTTGTGTCTTTTAAAGTACAAGTGCCCTTAAATACTTATTCAAGTGCATCTTTAGTGTTTGCGTGCATTGAGGTTGTGTGTATGTGTATCTGTGTGTGTGCTTGTCTCTAGGGGTGAGGTGACTACTTGTCACACATCAAAACAGGCAAGCTGCAGTCAGTGGCAGCGTGCTCCTGAACAAATAATGAACTGTATGGAAAAGCAAGGATGTGAGCAGTCTTATTTCCAGCCCCTAGTCAGTCAGCAAATTGCAGTCGCTTGATCATCAGGCAGAGGAGAAGACAAAACTAATGTGCACTGTGATAAAGACTTGAGTTATTTTATACCATAAAATGATGGCAATGCATGACAATTTATGGCTCCATTTCATGCCTTCTTTAATTGCACTAAAGAGAAGCTGGGTATTATTTCAAGGTCACCCAGAGTTGTGGCATGAGATGTAGTCACCAAGACTCTCTGTATCTCTCCATATGTCTACTATTGGGTCATTAAACCAAATAAATAAATAAATTATCTGAGTGAACAATGACTTACAGTAGGCATTTTTCTTTCCACAACCACAATAATAATAATAATATATTTTTTTATAAATTAATTAATTTTCATTTCTCTATGAAGATTTGTTTTTATCCAATTCCAATTAATAAATGAACATATTTCACATATTTATTAATTTCAAAATAGTTTAAATTACATGTTTAGTATTTTGTATTTATTCTATGTAAATATTTTCAAATTTTAGCATGCGTGTATAAAATCATTAAATTCTATTTTTAGAAATTGCAAGTAATTGCTAAATGAATTATAAACTAAATTGTCAACAGGCATTTGCTACTGTATATTCAACTGTATAATAAAGTTATTACATTTAGCTTCACTAAGTCATTTTTCTTTGACATGATGTTTAAAATCTTACAAATATTTACTTAAATGTACTTTTTTTTTCAACAAAAATAATCTCTTCAAAATGAAAAAGACACCGTTTTGTGGAAAGACCCAGCTGACATGGTTGTATTTATCACTGATTTCTCAAATGATAAATCAAAATAAACGAGTCACCGATGGGCTTATTAGGATCATTTGACCATATTTGGTCTGAAAACTGCATTGGACTATGCCTAAGCTGGTCTGCTGGTCTGTAAGCTGGTTTTAAAGAGGTTTGGGATATTTTTTCACGCTGGATTCCCAGAAGACCATAGCTTTTTCAGAAAAAAGATAACAGCATTTCTCAATGAACTCACCCGTGCGTATTTTGAGGAATACGGGTCCTCAAAGAGTGCCCACGTCTTCTTCTGCCATCTGCTCCAGCGCCCGGACCTGTTATCTGGCGAGTCGCCTTGCGCCAGTCTCCGGGTCATCTCAACACCCTCATCCCCCTCGGCCGCCTCAGCCACCCCCTCAGGCTCCGGGTCCTCATGCTCGAGTTCAAGGGCAACCCCGGCGAAACTGTCCAAAGCCTCCTCCGCCTCTCGATGCTGCCGGTAGGTCATCCAACAACATGGTTCCACGTCCGTCTCGTCGATCCCCCAAAACGCCAGCTCCTCCTCATACAAAGGTCCGCACACGTCCGCCGGGCAATGCAGCTTGCCCGTACGGTAATAGTTAAGAATGTGGGCGAAAACGCCTGGGTGACGATCGAAGAAAAACTCCCCGATATTCGCATCATAATCGAAGTTATTAGGCGCGTCGGGCTCCGCCAGCCAGGAGAGTCGAGTGCCGGGAAGGGTGCGCAGGGTGCTGCGGTAGGTCTGGTGCTTGATTCCTCCGACGTTGATCACGATGCGATCCTTGTCGTCCCCTTGGCCCATCGCGTACCTCTCTAGTCATATCTCCAACCCATGGACCGACATCATAACGCTGGGACCCATGTTCAAAAATTTCAAATGTGTTTTCGATCGTGCCAGGTGCGTCTCAAAGTGTCCATGCCAACAATAGAAATCTCTTCACACACTTGAATGGCTTCTAAGGACAGATGCGAACGCGTTTCCCCTCCAATAACCCAATATCCTGACCCCCAGGCTCAGGTTTGAAGGAGTCACTAAGGTTTTTTACGGTGTCATTGGGCGCAAGGTGGTGCTGAACGGACAGCGCCAGTCATCCGTCGAGCCTTCATAACTCCAGTGTCCCTTTTGTGCTACAGCTTCCCTTGGAAAAAAGAGAAACGAACAGATAAAACAGCAGCAGATCTTGTCTCCAGTTCTAATGACCTTAAAAAAGGTAGGCACAATCGATGGTGCTTTGAACAGCACGAAGTCCCATTGAAGCGGATCGCTTGTGATGACGGTCTGAAGAAACAGGCGTCACAGCAACAAGGGAGGGTCTTTCATTCACAATACCAGAGCTCAATCTAAAATGTGTTTCTATGGGTAAACAAAAACGCATCCTGTTCTCGGGGTGGAAGACACAATACATGGCAAGCCGTTTTAGCATGTAGTCCTTAAAACGAACAAGAATAGCGCTACTAGGCTCCTGAAAAATCACTATACAATGCATTGTTCTTCAACAAAATAACATCTTGTATTCAGCAACTATTCAAACGACCTGATTACTGTAATTAGCCAAAGAAAATAATGTTAAGTAAATAGCTACTCTAAATTTCCTAAGTTAACTAATGTACTAATGTAGGCCTAAAATTGTGTGCTAATGTACTAGAATAAAGATGTACTATCTTCATTAAATAGTTGCTTTTCACTGCACAAATTGTGGAAACTTATTTCCACCTCATAATACAAAATTAAATAAAACAAAAATAAAAAACTTTTTATGATACAATTAGGATTTTTTTCCTGCAATTGTGAGTTTATAGCTTACAATTTCCGATTTTTTCCCCCCAGAAATGCAAGCTACTTTGAGGAAAACAATGAAACAATTCTGAGGAAAAACAGTAAGAATTGCAAGGTGTAAACATGAAACTTTCTTATTGAAATTTTGAGCTTATATTCTGAGACAAAAAAAGTCAGACTTCTGAAATATAAAAAAAAAATATGCTAACTATTACTTTTTTGTATATTTTTTTATTCCATGCCAGAAAAAAACTAGTATTACTAGTATTTAATGAAATAAAAAATATATAGTTACCTTATAGTAGTTAAAAAATAACTAGTAACATAACAACAGACGCTAGTTAATTTTAAGGAATAAATGTTAAAATAAACATACTGTGTCCTATTTTTATGAGCAGCAGGTAACCTTGTACATGCTGGAGCTCAGCTTGTGAACTGCTCCGCGTCCATTTTTAAAGGACAATGTGGCGATGAGGAGAAGGTACACGACTAAAATCAGAACACATTTGCCTGGGAGGTGTGTGTGACCATGTACATGTAGAGGGTGGACTAAAGAGGGGATGATCTGTTGTGTTTCTTTGGGGACATTCGTGTGCTGACTCCCAACCACAGACCTGTTAAAGGGAAATGATACATGAAATATCAGAGAAGTCATGCAATCTCACTTTGCCTTATGGTCAACTCAGAATTCAACTTTTATTTTTTTTATTAGAGAAGCTTTAAGCTGTTGGCGACCAGATATGCCAGACCTCGAATTGTATAAATTTCTTTAAATTCGATTTCTAGATCTATTATAAATTTTGTAATTGTTAATTATTTAAATCCTTGGGGTGGAAAGTTTTTTTTTTTTTTTCTGTATGCTGCTTGTACTGGCCTTTCTGAGCAGTGAGAGCCTGCAATGCTTATGTCTGCCTATAGGTGGAAGCCAAGTATTTGTAATCTTATTGGTGCACCAAATATCAAATAATATTAGATTTTTATTTAATTTTAATAAATACATAGATACATAAAAAAACATAACATTAACAAATAAAGAAAAACATGAGAACTTTTATTTAATAATTATTTGACATTACAAAGAAGGCAGTGCCTGTTTAAAAAAATTTCCTGTTCAGGGTTCCATCTTTATAATTCTCAATATTTACATTGTCCTTCTAATAGTCACTTTCAACCTGCTAACAAAATATTAAGACCATATTAAGACTATACTATAGGCTCAATATCTAGAGGCCACGTATTCAAAATAAATAAAGGTGCAGTTGGATGATGGCATGACTGAGTGTTGAATTATGGGATTTGTCGTCTTCATCCCAACAGCAGATGCAACCCAACAGGACTCAGAAATTATGTTTATGGATGAGCTAATGATATATTAACGTAGTAAAATGAAGCAGGGTGAGGCTGAAAGCTGTTGAAACAAAACAAGGCCACTGAATGAGCGTAACACACAGCTCGAAAGCAGCGGAGTCATAGTTGACAAGTTCACGTATTATACGCAACTTTTTTTGGGGCTTCTGTTTTTGTAAAGTTGCTTGAAAAAATCCCGGGTCACGTTTTTTGGGAGTTATTTAAAAATAAAATTTGGTTGCTTGTTAGGAA
Organism: Carassius carassius; assembly: GCF_963082965.1. NCBI lineage: Eukaryota > Metazoa > Chordata > Actinopteri > Cypriniformes > Cyprinidae > Carassius > Carassius carassius. Next base: position 4,420,893 of record NC_081804.1, on the reverse strand, counting down.
AAGCTGACAAGCAACTTAGTTTCATTTCATTTATGTTCACTGTATTCTCCAATGCATTGATTGACACTCTGTCTGCTCACAGTTATTAGCCAATCAGTGCAAAATAAAGTTCAAGTTCAAGTCTGCTTTATTGTCAATTTCCACATATACAGTACATACATACAGAGAATCGAAATTGCGTTACTCTCAGACCCCTGTGCATACAGATAACATTAACATTAAAGTCTAAAAAAATCTAGATCAAATATAAAATGTAGATACAACTATACAATAAGGGAATGTAAAAAAGGCATATAATAAAATTAAAAATAAAGTTAAATAAAGCAGTGCAAGGCAAATGACAGATATAGTGCAAATCACTGAAGTGAACAACAGTGCAGATAAAAGATTTTTAGTGCAAAAAAAATTAAGTCTGATTAAAGTGACAAGTGACAAAGGGTTCAAGACCAGTTATTTTATTTAACTGACTGATGAGTGTAACGATACTAACTCCGTAATCTTCGGGAAGAAGGAGGCGGGAACCGGCAGACAATCAAAATGAAAGCTTTAATAATCAAAATAAAGACAAATAATATAAAAACCAAATACAAAATAAAGTCCAGGCCTGGTCCTCTCTCGTCCTTCACTGTCGTCGCTCCAGTTTTATATTCTTCCATCTCCTCCATGGGACTCGAGACCGGTGGGTCGAACAGGTGTCGCTCATCTCCAATCACTCCACCGGCCTCGCTCCTGTTCCCACGTCTCTCGGCCCCGCCCCACTCGTCAAATACCCCCATCGCCCCTCGCAGGTCGGGGGGTACTCCCGAGACTGCGCTCTACTCCCCCCCGCTCACGGTGACCTGCGGGAACCTGGGGGTAGGACAGACGAGGCGAGAGAAAAGGAGATGGAATGAGGAGCGACAGAGACGAGAGAGGGGAGAGAGAAAAAAAATAATAAAAATCTGGTTCCCAGACGCACTGCTGCTCGGCCCTCCATCAGCTGGGTGATCTCCTCCGCGGTGCCTGGCAGTAGCACTGGACGGCCCTCGGCGGACGGCACGACACTCCTACGCTGCCCGGTGGACGGCGACGGCTCCTCCGATTTTGGGCAGCCGGCAGGAGTCCCCCGTTTCCTTGCCCCTCCGGATGCCTTCACGGAGGCAGCAGGCTCCGGCCCCCTGGCGAACGGCACCGACTCACGGACGGCAGCCACCCCTCCACATCACGGGCGGCCGGCAGCGAGCTCGCCCGTCCCCGGCAACTCACTCCAGCCCACTGCCTCGAGCGTCCATGGCGGCACACTCCCTCGTCTGCTCGATGGCACCGCGGATTCACCACAGCGGCGAGGGATCTTCAGCAGCGCGTCCCTCCTTCTCCCGGGTTTCGGCACCACTGTAACGATACTAACTCCGTAATCTTTGGGAAGAAGATGGCGGGAACCGGCAGACAATCAAAATGAAAGCTTTAATAATCAAAATAAAGACAAAACAGCGCGTCAGCCCCTCACGGATGACTGACGCACACAAATAAAAACCAAATACAAAATATTCAGTTTTATATCCTTCCATCTCCCCAGTGGGACTCGAGACCGGTGGGTCGAACAGGTGTCGCTCATCTCCCATCACTCCACCGGCCTCGCTCCTGTTCCCACGTCTCTCTGCCCCGCCCCACTCGTCACAATGAGGTAGTGGAATGACGTCAGTTCCATGCTGAATGAGGTAGTGAGCAGACCAATGCTGCACAGAGTGACTAGTGCATGCCATCATATAATTAGTGTGGGGGGGGAGGTCATAGTTCAGTGGTGCCTGGGGCAGAAGAGGGGAGGCGGGGCAAGTTCGGGAGTGAGTTCAGCTTCCTGACAGCCTGGTGGATGAAGCTGTCCTTCAGTCTGCTGGTTCTGGCCTGGAGACTCCGCGGTCAGGATGCTCTCGATGGTGCCTCTGTAGAAGGTATACATGATGGGGGGTGGGGCTCTGGCTCTCCTCAGTTTGCGGAGGAAGTAGAGATGCTGTTGTGATTTCTTGGCCAGTACTGCAGTGTTTTCAGTCCAGAAGAGGTCCTCTGTGATGTGCACACCCAGGAACTTGGTGCTGCTCACTCTCTCCACAGTCGCACCTTTGGTGGTCAGAGGAACGTGCTGAGTGTGTGCTCTCCTGAAGTCTACAACAATCTCCTTTGTCTTCTCCACGTTCAGAGAGAGATTGTTGTCACTGCACCACTTGGCCAGGCGGCTCACCTCACTCCTGTAGTTTGTCTCATCTTTGTTGCTAATGAGACCCACCACAGTCGTGTCATCTGCAAACTTAATAAAGAGGTTGGAGTTGTGTGATGGTGTGCAGTCATGGGTCAGCAGAGTGAAGAGGAGGGGGCTCAGCACACATCCTGGGGGGGCCCCAGTGTTCAGTGTGATGGTGCTGGATGTGTTGCTGCTGACCTGTACTGCCTGAGGTCTTCCAGTCAGAAAGTCCAACAGCCAGTTGCACAGCGAAGTGTTGAGCCCCAGCTGAATCAGTTTGTAAATGAGCTGTTGAGGGATGATTGTGTTGAATGCTGAACTGAAGTCTATGAACAGCATTCTGACATATGAGTCCTTTTTGTCCAGATGTATGAGTGCTGAGTGGTGGGTAGTGGCGATGGCATCATCGGTCGACCGGTTGGACCGATATGCAAACTGGAAGGGGTCCAAGGAGGGGGGGAGGGCAGACCTGATGTGGTGCATGACTAGCCGTTCAAAGCACTTCATGAGGATGGGGGTAAGTGCAACAGGACGGTAGTCATTGAAGCAGGATGGAGATGGCTTCTTCGGAACTGGAATGATGGTGGTAGTTTTGAAACATGTGGGAACAACAGCCTGACTCAGTGAGATGATGAAAATGTCTGTGAAGACATCAGTGAGTTCTGCTGCACAGTCTTTCAGTACATGCCCAGGGATGTTGTCAGGACCCAGAGCTTTGCGTGCATTGATCCTGCTGAAGGATCTCCTCACGCTGTCTGAGGTCAGCGTCATCACCTGGTCGCCGGGAGGAGGTGGAGTCTTCTGTGCAGTGGTGCTGTTTTGTTGCTCAAAGCGAGCGAAGAAGGTGTTCAGCTCGTTCAGCAGAGAGATGTTGTTGTCACAGGTCCGTGGTGGGGGCTTGTAGTCCGTAATGATCTGTATCCCCTGCCACAGGTTCCTAGTGTCTCTGCTGTCGCTGAATTGATGAGCTATCCTCCTGGAGTGCTGTCTCTTAGCCTCTCTGATGCCACGGGACAGGTTGGCCCTAGCTGTTCTCAGGCCCACCTCATCTCCAGCTCTGAAGGCAGCGTTCCGTGTCTTAAGGAGTCTGTAGACCTCCCCTGTCATCCATGGCTTCTGGTTGGCCCGGACAGTGATGGTTTTTGTGACCGTTACATCATCAATACACTTGTTGATGTAGGCAGTGACAGTCTCTGAGTACTCCTGGAGGTCAGTGGTGTTATTGCATGTGGCAGCCTGTTTAAACATGTCCCAGACAGTTGTGTTAAAGCAGTCTTGAAGAACCTCTGATGATCCTTCTGGCCACACTTTAATCTGTTTGTAAACTGGTTTGGCGACTTTAATGAGCGGTCTGTATGCAGACATTAGCATAACAGTGATGTGGTCTGAGGCTCCGAGGTGGGGGAGGGTGAGGGCTTTGTAAGCTCCTCTCTGTGTGGTGTAAACAAAGTCCAAAATGTTATTACCTCGTGTTGGAAAGTTAATGTGTTGGTGAATTTTTGGAAACACACTCTTTAGGTCAGCATGGTTGAAATCCCCAGCTATGATGAGAAAAGCATCGGGGTGTGCTGTCTGCTGCTCACTGATGTGCTGGTACAATTCATTTAGTGTGTCGTTCCTGTTGCTGATGATGTTGAACGGGGGAATGTACACCAAAATGAGCAGTATAGCAGTATATTTCCTCGGCAGATCGAACGGCCGGCACTTAATAATCATAAACTCCACCAGGGGTGAGCAGTGTTTGCAGATCACAACAGTATCGCGGCACCACGCGTCATTGATGTAAACACAAAGCCCGCCGCCGCAGGTTTTTCCTCCCGCGACGAGAGCTCTGTCCGCTCGATAGCACGTCAGCTGGTCGAGCTGAATAGCGCAGTCTGGAATGGTGTTGCTGAGCCATGTTTCCGTGAACACAAAAACACAACAGTCTCTTGCAGTCCTCTGAGTTGAGCGTAGTAATCGAATGTAGTCCAGTTTATTGTCCAACGAGTGTGCGTTAGCCAGTACGATGGTGGGGATAGATGGCTTGTGTGGGTTAGCCGTTAGCCTAGCCCGGATACCTCCGCGCTTACCCCTCTTCTGCTTCCTTTCACACCGCTTGTGGCGCCTCCGCTGTGGGCGAGATGCAGTAGTGGGGGTCGGTGATGGTGAAGGCCTCCGTAGCAGACCGAGATCCCGCAGCTGTTCCGCGTGCGCGGAGTTTAACTGTAAAAATGTGGTTCTGCCGACATCGAGCAGAAACTCGCGACTGTATTTGCGCTTACAGACAGGTAGACGTGACGACAACGTACAAAAACACTGCGACTCACAAGACAAAAACACGAAAACACCGTTCTGTCGGGACAGAGAGAAGCCGATGCGTGTGGACGCGCCGCCATCTTTTGGCAACTGAAAAGTGCTGTAACTAATTTTCCAAATATTCCGCCCCCTCCTCACACGCTTTTTTAAATGCTTTTACTTGGGGATTGGCAGCCTTGTTTTATACTAGATACATTTGAAAGTTCTGTTACAGCACTACTCTGTGTGGTCGTCACTGGTCTATTAAAACCAGACATGGGGACTTGTGACTTGGTGACTTGGACTCGAGTCGACTCGAGTCGCTATTTTTATGACTTGTGACTTGACTTGACAAAAAATAAAATACTTGAGACTTGACTCGGACTTGGAAGTTAAAGACTCGGGACTTGACTTGACTTGAGACACGATGACTTGAATGACTTGAGTGTTAATCACATTATGTTTTCAGTTTGAATATAAAATATATACATTATTTTTTTTTTTATAAAATTGATTACTCAGCTGGAGCGCAGGCTGAGAATCGCGTTGTCATGACTGGACCAGGACACTATCATCAGTCATGCCCTCTCTACCTTACGCAGACCACGCCCACTTAGATCAGATATCACATCACATCAACATCTCAGCTTGAGTGGTACCGAGGGTCATCGCTTTTGTCGTCAATAATTCGCGCCTAAAAACGCGTGGAAATCGCTAGTTGCGCCGCTTTCTCCTTGTTTCCAAAGCGCTCGGACAGTTGCGCCCCTGAGGCGTCGATCGTGTCTCACCGCGTGCGCGTCGCGACCGCGTTGCTTCCATTATGAGCGCGCATACCGGTGGCGCATACATGGTGGGATAGGCCACATCGTGCTCGGCTTGCAGACAAGACTCTCGAATCTTATATTTTGCAAGTGCAATACCTTGTAATAGAGGTAATGACTTACGGATGTACTCTGAGAGAGATTGTTTGTATGTATGTGTGTGTGTGTGTGTGTGTGTGTGTGAGAGAGAGAGAGAGAGAGAGAGAGAGAAACATACTCGTGCTTCACCTGATGAAGGAAACTCAAACTGAGTCTGACTCCAATCACAACCCCAACATTCAGAAACTAATTGACAAAAATCTGAAGTATAATTATGATGAAAAATGAAAAAATGAATTTGAGCTCCAAACCAAACTCCAGTGTTATTCGGCCCTAAACAGAACCACAAAACTGGCAAATTACTTATCACTCAAACAATTAAAAGAAAGACAAATCCTTTCAAAATATCTACTCCGTGATCATGATTTGGAAATAGAGATTGGTAGACATAAAAGATCCTGGCTATCGAGAGAAGAGAGGCAAACACTGTGAGCTGAATCAAACAGAGGATGAGAAACACTTCCTTCTTGTCTGTCCCAAATTCAGCACTACAAGAGAAACATTCTTCCCACAGTTTGAAGCTTTGAATCCTTCATTCTTGTCTCTAAATGACTCAGAGAAACTACTCTATATACTTGGAGAGAATGAGACGGCAGTCACAATAGCTGCTAAATATTTATACACCATACACACCATACGAAAGGGATAATTTATTATATTCAACTGTTTTATTTGATATTCTTAATTGTATATAATTACTATTATTAATATTAGAAATATTATCTGCTGCTGCTATTTTTATTTTATTGTATTTTATTGTAATCATATTTTATTCTGTATCTAAATGCTAAATTTGGCAATACTGTAACTCAAATGTCATGCCAATAAAGCAACTTGAACTTGAACTTGAGAGAGAGAGAGAGAGAGAGAGAGGAGAAATGTAAGAAAGTTTAATGTTGTATGTAAACTGTGTTTGAGGGGATGTCGTGGCCTAATGGTTAGAGAGTCGGACTTGCAATCGAAGCAATTGACTGCTCTGGGTGTGTGTTCATAGTGTGTGTGTGTGTGTGTGTTCACTGCTCTGTGTGTGTGCACTTCGGATGGGTTAAATGCAGAGCACGAATTCTGAGTATGGGTCCCCATACTTGGCCGAATGTCATGTCACGTCACGTCGTTTGAGAGAGAGAGAGAGAGAGAGAGAGAGGGGGGTGTTCAGAGAGGAGTCTGTTGGATGTTTAGCTGTTATTTGTTTTATGGACTCAATGTTGAAAATGTAAAACATTTCTGTTGGCAGAAGTGAAAAATAAATAATTTTATGAAGTTACAATTTTGTTTGATTCCATGATGTATTTTACTGAACATGAGTATTTACAATGCAAATCCAAATTATTTTAATTTACTGTTACTTATATCTTGTCTTTTAACTTTATTAAGATCAGATTCTGCAGGTAAAATTACAATAATAAGGTGACTTGACTTGGACTTGACTTGACTTGACATAACTTGTGACTTGACTTGCCCAAGAAAAAAATACTTGGGACTTACTTGAGACTTGAAGGTTAAGACTTGAGACTTACTTGAGACTTGCACATGTGTGACTTGGTCCCATCTCTGATTAAAACACACATCATATTAAAGCGTGTGTTTCCATGTTTCCTACAAAACAAAACCGGAAATCGTGGCTGTGTGACGTCATTGCCAGGCAACAGAGGTGGGTAGTAACGAGTTACATTTACTTCGTTACATTTACTTGAGTAATTTTTTGGGGTAACGAATACTTTTCGGAGTATATTTAAAGATGGGTACTTTATACTCTTACTTGAGTAAATTTTTGTGGAAAAATCTGTACTTTTACTTCGGTACTGTGGGCGACGCTCCTCTCGTTACTTTATCTTAATGCAATAAATGTTATAATGCTTCAGTTTATTCCAAACGCGCCGTCTACTTTTCTCTGGGCAATGAGCGATGCCCATTCGCGAATGATTCATTCTTTTGAGTCAATTCTGTTCAAAGGCTTGGTCAAACCAATTGGCAAACGAGTGAATTGGTTCATGAATCCGTTTGAATGAGTCGTTTAGTTCCCTGCCGCACGCGCTGAGCGTCTGAAGTGGTTCACTCGGAGTTGTAACGTTTAACATCAGCAGCGTTGAAAACATGGAACTGCACTGAATTGAAATCTGCAAAGGTTATTATTTGCTAGCGATGGAGATCCTTATTAGATGAACACCGCGTGTGCTGTCTACTGTTTAACAGGTAATAACTTGGGCTACATTCGATTACAGCACACGATACCACTGTGACATTAGCTTGTTGTACGTGTGTGGCTTATAACAGAGGGGAGTCAAGTTGAATGCAGCTTCCAAAAGACAAAAAATAGCCGATTAAGATTTTATTAATTTTAATACAATCACACTAGTGCAAGTACGTTCAGCGAGTCATATTATCAGCTGCTAAATTCAGATCTGTGATTGCTTGCTGGCGCTTAGCCAGAGATAGATGCGTTTATACAGCGCTGCGCATTATAACCAATCACACATGATTCTTTTGAGCTTATTAAAGCATTGGCCAATCAGAGGCGTTCAGATGAGTCATCGCTAAAATGCCGGTGCTTCCTTCACTCGCTCGCTGACTGGAGACCTCTTTCTGGCAAATTCTCTCGCAGGAACAACAAAGTGCAGATGTGTGTACGAATCTTTAATTAAGATATTGATTTCACAGTGTTAGCAGTTTCAGTGATTTTAATGGGAGTTTCTGAGAGTGATTGAAATCTAGACTGTCAGTGAAAATTATCTTTAATAATGTAAATGTTATTTGCTCTCTTTCTGAACAATGAAAGATTGATTAGTAGCAATATTTATATCACATTAACTTTCAATGTTAAATTCACATTTAATATAAAGTCAGTCGTATTAAAAATATGTTATGGCATGACACCTATATCTGTTACTTAAGTAAACAGACAGGGTTTTATAATAAATTACATAAATTGGAGTAAAGGCTGATGAAATATATACATTTATACACGCACACATACATTACATGCATTTTATCTATATATCTAAATAAAAATAGGCTCAGTACAGTATATATGACCCAAAGTAACTAGTAACTAACTACTTGAGTAGATTTTTTATCCGATACTCTTTTACTCTTACTCAAGTAACTATTCAAGACTAGTACTTTTACTTTTACTTGAGTAAATATTTCTAGAAGTACTTTTACTTTTACTTGAGTACAGTTTTTGGGTACTCTACCCACCTCTGCCAGGCAACACAATGACACTATGGACATGGTCCGTGTCACTAGTTAAAATTGCATATTTCTCTGGTTTTTTAACATTCTTAGAAACATTTGAGAAAATGTAAGTACAAAAGTCAATAAAATATATTTTAATAAAAATATATTACATAATGTGCCTTTAAGACCATATAACAAACTTTCTTTCTCTGATGAGCAAAGATGTGTGTTTGTGTGTGTGTGTGTGTGTGTGTGTGTGTGTGTGTATATATACTGTATATACATACATATATATATATATATATATATATATATATATATATATAACTAATAGAATAAAGCTGTTTGTGCAGTTGTCTTCAATATCACCAATAAACAAACTATCTTTGCCATACTGTAAGTGTCTTCAACTTCTCTCTCTAGAAACACCTTTCACTTCACAGAAACACATGTCTGGGAGGTATATAAACCAGTTGACTTATCCCAACCCTCTTACAAACTAACCACCAATAGACGATGAGCAAATCATAACCGCCCACCAGCCTCTGTGCCGTAGAGATGCTTAGTCCGACTCATTCTATCGAATCGGTTCTTTTGAACAGTTCGTTTCAAACAACCGGTTCAAAAGATCGATTCAGCTATTCTTTTACTTATGTAAGTCATCACGTGGTTATACGCCTATGTTACAGTTTGCGTTTTTATAAATTACATTTTATTAATAAGTGTGCTTATTTTAAAGAGTCAATTATTTACCAAATCAAAGTTTTTTAAAACCTAAATAATATTTGCACAATTTTTCAGTTCAAGCTAATCTTCAGATGTTTCGCGGTTCAACAAGTGAGTGCATTTACATGGACAACAGTAATAAAAAAAAATCAGCTCATTCTAACAATTAATCAATGCGCTAGCATGATATTTAAAATGTTGTGGTTAAAGTGTTTTTATGTTAAGCACATAAAAAAATGCGGCGAGAATGTCAGGTCACTTGTATGAGAAGTGAAATCAGTGTAATAAATAGGTCTGCCGATTGTTTTTTTTTTTGGTTAACCGTGAACTTTAACCGATGAAAATAACAATTCCGTGACTTACATTAAGACTTTTCGTTTAATTAAACATAATCTAAGTCAAAATGTTAATCACTCTCAGTTAGTTGTTGACTCGGATTCTATCCGTGAACGAGTCGTTCAGACTGGACTGATTTATTGAAAAGATTCGACTCACAATAATGATTCATTCATTTATTGGACATCGCTATCGTATACTATGGCTTCGCTGAAGAATGCGTGGCTCGTCTAGTTTATTTATTTCTACCACGTCAGCGGGTATTATGCTTATAAACCTACATCGACTTTTGCACCGTTCTTTCGGTGCCAGACGGCCGTTTCTAGCGAGTTTATACCACACTCAGCGGGGAGTCTATGGTTTCAGACCAATAGAGATTCCGGAGAAAGATGCTGATCTTCCGCAGATCTCCGCGCTTAACCAAGGTCCAAAAATTAACAGTTACATGCCTCTAAGATTGTCTATATTGTTATAATCTTAATGCTTTAGAGGTCCATAACATGCGATTTGGTAGCTTCTTAACGATGCATTCTTAAACTTGCAAAAATATTAAGAGATGCAAAGCAAGATCTGAATTCTGCAGTGCTTTAAGATGTGGAGTGTGGTAACACAAGGGTGTCTGATGTAAACAGATCATGGACTGGTAAGACTGGTGGAGGCCTATCGTGCACATGGACACAAAGTAGCTCAAATTAACCCCTTACTTCCCCAAACTCCTGTGCTGGACAGTGTGCCTGAGATCAGTCTGCTGAATGGAGTCGTTCATGGAGTCCTCAACACCACCGGTGAGTTTACTGGCACATAGTTTTGAAGTTGGTCGTTAAATGCTTCTTACATCTTACTAAACTAATGTTTCGGTTGCGAACGGTACGGCAGTATTTACTAGTTTTTTATATAAATTTGTCTTTTTTTAATTTATAAAATGTTTATTATATTGTATGTTGAATCTATGGCTGCCATGTAATAGCCTGTAAAGCTGATAAGGCAATACATTAAATACAACAAACTGTGGCAAATTGCAGCATGTCACTAAGCTTAAGTTGTATTTACCACAGAACATTATTTTAAAATAGTACTTCTTTAGTTGGTCCATTTATCTCCTTACATTTTTATTTCTCATCATTCCAGGATTGCGGCATTTTGGGAAAGCTGAGGCGACTTCTGAAGAGGTGCTGGCCTATCTGGAGAGAACGTACTGTGGGAGAATCTCAGTGGAAACCACTCAGCCCCAGAGCTTGCAGGAAAGAGAATGGTTTGCAGACCGATTTGAAGAGCTCAAGAAAGAGGCGTTTTCACCAGAGGAGAGGAGACAGCTGGCTAAACTGATGCTTGAATCACAGGTAACACAGACATTTGCATTTAGTCACTTTTATTTTGGATGCCTCGAAGCCTGTAACACTGAATAACATGTAAATCATTACACACTTGATTACACTGGTATCAGGAAATGTGCGTCTCCTTTGTTGTATTTTTAAAGGAATTTGACCACTTTTTAGCCACCAAGTTTGCCACTGTTAAACGATATGGAGGTGAGGGAGCAGAGAGCATGATGGGATTTTTCTACAAGCTGTTCCGCTCTGCGGTGTACAGTGGAGTGACAGACGTGGTCATGGGAATGCCTCACCGTGGACGTCTCAACCTCCTCACCGGACTACTGCAGTTCCCTCCAGAGGTTGATACTTGTTTCTTCTGGCTATATGTACTCTAAGCAAGATAGTAAACTGGAAAGACTGGCTTAACTTACAGTTTAAAACATGTCTAGGCAGCCTGCCACAGAGAGATATATACAGTCCACACATAGAAAACACATTAAACATTTAGTGATTTAATCCTGGAGATAAACAGTTTTAGTACACTGAAAAAACTCGTACAAAGAAATCATAATATTTGTTTTTATATACTTAAGGTAGCATTTCAAGGGGCTTTACTTAAGACAAAAAACATGACATGAAAATAAGAATAATAAATAAAACAGAATACAGTGTACAGCCAAGTAAAAGTCAAGTAAAACCGTTTCTGAAATATGTAACAAAAACACAAACAAGCAATTGAAATGCTACACTAATACACAATAATAAAAGTCACAATAATTAATCATAGGGAAACATCAATTTAAAATGAATTTAAAGCTAAGCTGCTAATATTATATCTTTGTAATGGGAATATTGTATTAAATTTGAAAATGCAAAGTAATATTTTCACTAGTGATCTCAGACTTAACTTATTTGTTATTTTGTTTTAAGTGATGACTCTTAAAGGGATAGTTCACACATACAAAAAAAAAAATCTTTGTTTATTCACCCTCATGTTGTTCCAAACCTGCATGAATTTCTTTCTTCTGTGGAACCTAGAAGATATATTTTGAAGAGTGTTGGTAACCAAACAGTTTAGGTTACCAAATTGATTCCTTGTTTTTCTTCCTTGTCAGTTATGTTTATGCAATCTTGGTTTAATTCCTCACCCATTGTTTCTTCTTATCATCTAATCCTCTGAGTCACAATCTCCACCTCTTCATACTACATGAATAGACTCATTCTCCAGGGAATGACAGTTTAGTTTGTAATGGTTTTGGGGGAACATTATAATTGAGTCATTGCCTGCAGCCATTACGAACCAAATACGTCTTAATTTCTTACTCTTAGCTCATGTTCCGTAAGATGAGGGGTCTCAGCGAGTTTCCAGAGAACTCTCCCTCTATTGGAGACGTGCTGTCCCATTTAACCTCCACGGTGGAGCTGGACTTTGGGGCGGGACACCCTCTTCATGTCACTATGCTGCCGAACCCCTCCCACCTGGAGGCCATCAACCCTGTGACGCAAGGAAAGACCCGTGGCCGTCAGCAAGTCAAACAGGACGGCGATTACTCCGCTGACCCTCACGCACAACCAGGAGACAAAGTCATCTGCCTGCAGGTCCTGAGCAGAGATGTTTCAGTCAATTTTAGGATGTCTGTTTTAGTTTCTAGTAGGGCTGCACAATATTGGGAAAAAATTACATTGCGATATTTTATTTTTCTGCTATATATATTTCGATATGAAATCTAATCTAATTTTTTCTTACAAAATACATTGTCATTTTAAATGATTTAAACATCAGAGTATTATTTAAATTAGAGTAAATTATTTGTTTGTAACTTTAGGATATGGTTTGAATTGTTAACATATTAACTAACATGAACTTACCACGAGCAATAATTTTGTTACTATATTTATTAATCTTAGTTTATCTTAAATTATAAAAACAGCTGTTCATTGTTTGGTAATGTTACTTCACAGTGCATTAACTATGTTAACAAATACTGTAATGTAGTAATGTAATGTAATAATGTAGTTAAATAGTTTAATAAATAGAACATTATTGTAAAGTGTAATAGATTTTTTTTTAATACACCAATTCAGACGTCTCATGAGTTCAGTGTTGGGCACGTGAGTTGTTTAAACCATTCATTAAATTGAATCGGTTCAAAGGAATCATTAGTTAGCGAATCAGACGTGTACATGCGTTGTGTAATTATCTCTGCAGTTTAGGATATCGCACAAGATTTGACAACACAGAAAACACTGGATAGTTTTTTTTTTTTGATACCACCGTGTCAATTGATTTTGATTAATATGCGCGAGGAAGAGATAGCAAGACAGTGCTCGTGTTGTTTGAAGATGGTGAAGGTGAGCGTGCGTGCGGCCGGGGCTCTCTCTCTCTCTCTCTCTCTCTCTCTCTTTCTCTCTCTCTCTTTCTCTCTCTCTCTCTCTCTGCTCGTTCTTATATGCGCCCTGTTAAACTGACAGGACTTAAAAACACATGAATATTATAAACTTTCTCTCTATGATGGTTAAGCTGTTCAATTAATCCGCGAATCACATTCGTCAAGGGCCGGGACGGGGAGCAGCTGGCCCGTACAGTTAATGAATTACGGATCAACTACGACAGCCTACATCGCACATCCTGCAATGTGACTATCGTGGATTTGACATCGCGATATCGATGCTTAAATGACACATCGTGCAGCCCTATTTTATAGATTAGTAAAGTTCACTAATAACAACATTATACACCATGCTTATACATAGTAGTTATGCTGATGTTATAACAGTTCTTTATCTGTTCTGTGCAGGTTCATGGCAATGCTTCGTTTTCAGGCCAAGGCATAGTAACGGAGACCTTCACGCTGTCAAATGTCCCCCATTTTAGAGTAGGTGGAAGCATCCACCTCATTGTGAACAATCAAGTGGGCTACACCACTCCCTCAGAGAGGGGCCGATCATCTCTGTACTGTAGTGATGTTGGTATGTACTTGTCAGGGTGCGAGTGATTTATTTATTTGTTTATTTATTTATTTTACATTTTTCCCCAGTATATGGATTTCCATATTTTCCAGCCTGAGATGTGTGACCCAAGATTGGCCTGTCGCGATTATTATTATTGAATAATTGTCTCAATGATTCTCATTTAATCTGATTGCAGTTATTTGAGATACTGTAACCACAATAATTGTGCAGTTTAAATATCAATCACATTTTGCCATCCAAATAAGGGAAATTATATAGTGGTTCTATTAAATTCTGAATTCATCCAACAGTATTTAATGAACATTTTTTTATTCAAACATTTTTTTATTCAACAGTGCAATAGCATTATTGCAATAATGATTTTTTAAAATTAATTTAATGTTTAAAAACGTAACTTATTATTATTAAATTAATTTTTATAATTTAAAAAATAAAGTATTGTTATTTCTATATATTTTTATATATTTCTGCAACAGTGTTATTTTTGTTTCATTGAGATACAATTACAGTTTTTATTAATATTGGAATTAGTCTTTACATTTATATTTTCTATTTTCATTTTATTTTTAGTTAATGTTGTTATGTGTTTTGTCTCATGTTAGTTTTTGATGTCTATATATATCTTTTTTTTTTTTTTTTTTTTTTTTTTTTTTTTTTTTTTTTGCTTTTAGTTATTACATCAAATTAAATTAAACAAAAATGAAATTAATTTTTTATTTTTTTGGAAATTAGCTGAAGTAAAATTATTTTGTATTAATATTTTAAACAAAATCTATTTTCTATCTAACATCTATTAACATTTTTGCAATTCTGTTTGTTGCTGTTTAGGTAAAATGGTGGGATGTGCAATAATCCATGTGAATGGCGATGATGCTGAGGAGGTCCTTAAGGCGACCCGGCTGGCCGTGGAGTACCAGAGACGCTTCAGAAAAGATGTTATTGTAGACCTGCTTTGTTCCCGCCAGTGGGGCCACAATGAGCTGGACGAGCCCTTTTTCACAAACCCCGCAATGTATAAAATTATCCGGTGGGTAACAGTCACGGTTTTGACAATTCTGATTTGAACGGACGGAACAGCCTTTATTTTGTAACATATTTCTAAAATGTTAGGTTTAATTTTACTAATTTCGTGGCCATTCTAGGTCGAGACAAAGTATCCCAGATTCATATGCCGACCAACTGATCGCTGAGGGTCTGATGACAGAGGAAGAGCGCGGACAGATCAAGACCACCCACTACGCCATGCTCAACGACCGGCTGAACAACATGACACTCTACAGCCCTCCGCCCACAAACCTCCAGGGGCGCTGGGGGGGCCTGGTGGAGGCCCAGGACAGAGTCTCATTCTGGGACACGGGCGTAGCTTTGCCCCTGCTGCAGTTCATAGGTGCCAGATCAGTAGACTTACCTGAGGAGATTCAAATACACAGTCACCTGAGAAAGACACACATGCAGGTAATGAAAGAACACCTCGCTTTTTTGCATATATCATGAGCAGCAGGAACATATACGATATAACGATCTAAACAGCCATAAGATGACATCACTGAAAATGTCTATGTGAATTAGGTTTCTCAGTAAAGAATTGATGCAGTCTAGTTGATTTGAACATGCCTATACAAATGTCTTGGTTTGTCACAGGCACGCCTGCAGAAACTGGAAGAGGACACAAAATTAGACTGGTCCACAGCGGAGGCCCTGGCGTTTGGCACATTGCTGTGTCAGGGTAAAGTATTCATCTCTCCTTCCTTGCACTTTTAAAACGTTCAAGAATAGTTTGTGCTTTTAAACTGTATCTTTATACAAATATTTTCCCAATCATTGTTGCCTTTAGGTTGTGCTCTGGTGATTTTGGACAATGTTTTTGAGTTTGACTATATTAATTGTGAAAAGTAATACATTTTCAAAATTTTGAATTTATGATATAATCAAGAAGTTATTGAACTTTACTGAAAATTCAGACATTCTTTGTCAGCTTAATACAAACAAAATATTTTCCAGATAATAGTTTATTAATTTCCTTTTGTGCAAGTGCAATGATAATATAAAAGTCAATCATTTTGCAAATGCAATGTATATTTTTGCAACTTTTTGAAATAAGTTATGCACAAATAATCAAATATTTGTGGATGATAAGTTTTTTGTAATGTTTAAAAAATGTTTCCCTATGCTCACCAAAAAAATGTATTAAAATACAGTAAAAACAACAATATTCTGAAACATTATTGCAATTTCTATTTTAATACATTTTATAATGTAATTTATTCCTCTGACGCAAAACTACATTTTCTACATCATTACTTACTGATTTGCTGCTTAAAAATTTCTTATTATCCTTGTTGAAAGTTGTTCAGTGGAAACTGTGATAATTTTTTTCAGGATTTTTTGATGAATAGAAAGTTCAAAAGAACAGTATTTGTTTGAAATAGAAATCTTTTGTAGTGATGGAAAAGTCACTTTGATTAATTTAAAGTATCCTTGATGAATAATTTCTTTCAAAAAGCTGACCCTAAAGTTTTGGTGTCAGTGTACATGAAAATATATTAGTAACGTTTAAAACCCCATTTTTATATATATTTAATGCAGGATTTAATATCCGTATCAGCGGTCAGGATGTTGGCAGGGGTACATTCAGTCAGCGTCACATTATGGTTGTGTGTCAAGAAACCAACGACATGTACGTCCCCCTCAATCACATCAGCCCTGAACAGAAAGGCCACTTGGAGGTTAGCCAAACCAGACAGACACAACAGACAACCAAACATGAGTTGTGCATTGCTGCAATCATTTATCACTTTTTTTTATTATGTGTTTTTAATAGTACATTAGTTTAGGATGTTTGGTTGATGGCATGTAACTAACGTATTAGCTTTGTAACTCGATACTCCAACTGCTCTTCATTCCTGAGCTGTGTGGTTTGCTTTTGCCACCTTATTTTACAGCATATAATTATGTTGTGTGTGTGTGTGTGTGTGTGTGTGTCCTCGCAGGTGTGCAACAGTGCTCTTTCAGAGGAAGCTGTTCTGGGGTTTGAGTATGGAATGAGTATTGCTCAGCCTAGACTGCTGCCCATCTGGGAGGCTCAGTTTGGAGATTTCTTCAACGGCGCCCAAATAATATTTGACACTTTCCTCTCTGGAGGTAAAAAAAAAAATAATGCAGTCTTAGTTTTACACAACCTTTGGTCAAATGGTTAAATACATCTTTAAAGACTAAATCCTGTTTTGTGGCAAAACTTCTTTAGGTGAGGCGAAATGGCTCCTGCAGAGTGGATTGGTCATCTTACTGCCCCACGGATACGATGGAGCCGGACCAGAGCATTCATCCTGCCGAATCGAGCGTTTCTTACAGGCGAGTTAATGCATGCTCTCTTACAGGGAAAGTACAGATGAAATCATTCAGCATCACTGATAATCTTCATAACTGCACTCTCTTCCTCTCACAGCTCTGTGGACGGTGACACAGTGAACATGGGAGTGGTCAATCCTACTCTACCAGCTCAGTACTACCACCTTTTACGGAGACAAATGATTAGAAACTTCAGGAAGCCATTAATCGTGGCCTCTCCTAAGACTCTTCTGCGCTTTTCTGTGCGTTAAGACATATTAATATTTTTCATATGAATTTCTTACTGAAAGAACGTTTGGTTTTGTCGTTTTTAATAAAGAATATTCCCTTCTATTTGGCACTAGGGGGCAGTGTCAAGCTTGGCTGATATGGGACCAGGAACTTTCTTTAAGCCTGTCATTGGTGATACATCTGTAAACCCTGCAAGGTATCTTCCTTCAGTCACTTTTTGTAAACACATTTTTGAAGTTTCGGTTTATTTGATGAAAAATACAGTAAAACAGTAATATTCTGAAATATTATTACTATCGAAAATAACTGTCAAAAAATCAAATATTATTTATTCCTGTGGTAGCAAAGCTGAATTGTCAGCATCATTCCTCCAGTCTTCAGTGTCACATGATCCATCAGAAACCATGATCCAAAATATGCTCAAGAAACAATTCTTGTTAATATATAACAGTTGTGCTGCTATTAAAACAGCATTTATTTAAAATACAAATATTTAGTAATGTAAATGTCTTTACTGTCACTTTTAATTACTTTAATGCATCCTTGCTGAGTACAAGTATTATTTTCCTTCCAAAAAAAAACAACAAAACAAACCTTATATTTACAGAAAGACTTCTCGCTTGCTCTTGTCTTGCAGTGTGCAGCGGATTCTGTTTTGTTCAGGTAAACATTACTACGCCCTGCGGAAACACAGAGAGACGTTACCAGAGACAGAAAAAAACACAGCGCTGATCAGGGTGGTGGAACTGTGTCCCTTCCCCACAGAAGCCCTACAACAGGAGCTAAATAAATACACAAATGCCAAAGGTGAGTTGCTCATATACACATCTTTTATTCATGGACCACTCAAAGGATTGTTGTACTTAGCATTTGTTTCTTTGGTATTGTGGGAGTTGCTCTCTGTGTGTTCAGATATATTTTAAATACAATTTAAAACAACTGTTTTCTTATTGAATATATTTTAAAATTTATACCTGTGATTGCAAAGCTGAATTTTCAGCATCATTACCTCCAGTCTTCAGTCACACGATCCTTCAAAATAAACTGTAATATGCTACTTTGCTGCTCAAGAAACATTTTCTTCATATTATCAATGTTAAAAATAGTTGTGCTGCTTAATATTTTTGCGCATATATATATATATATATATATATATATATATATATATATATATATGACCCTAACCTTTTGAGCAATAGTGTATATTTAATGCTTATTAAAGTGTTTTGTTGTAAGCTGTGAACACTGTAAACTGCAAACTGTTTTGTAAGCCGGCACATTTAAACAGAAAACATATCCAGCTTCTTATTATATTATATTGTATTATATTATATTATATTATATTATATTATATTATATTATATTATATTATATTATATTATATTATATTATATTATATTATATTATATTATATTATATTATATTATATTATATTATATTATATTATATTATATTATATTATATCAATTACTATATTTCCTTTTCCTTTACAGATTTGATCTGGAGTCAAGAGGAGCCACAGAACATGGGCTGCTGGTCATTTGTATCACCGAGATTCGAAAAACAGTTAGCCTGCAAGGTCAGGTCACCACTTCACGCTAATAGATAGCCTCTTAGCTTGAATTGTTGACATTCATCAGATGAACACTTGATTTATTGCTAAATGTTGATCTTGTGATTTGTTCCTTCAGTTGAGATTAGTCAGCAGACCAGCATTACCGGCTCCTGCCGTGGGCATCGGTACCCTCCACCATCAGCAGCATGAAGCCATCCTGACCGCGTCTTTCTCCTGAGACCACACAACCATAAACTTCAAGAAATGATCATCTTATTGTAGCAAACAAGCGATGACTGATACACTGACAACAAACGCCAAGTGTTATTTGTAGCCTGAGCACTAAACAGAGGTTTGGCTGTTTAATGCATCCCCTTATTTAGGTATAAGGGAACTTTTTGGAAGTATCATAAATGATATTTCAGAAGTAATATTTGGCACATAAAAAAAAATGTTTGTATAGAAGAAATGTAGAAAACGAACAAAGCATACATGCGTACTGTGTGTGTAATTTTTCAAAGCACTTTTCAATTAAATTTGATATCCATGCTGAAGGCGGAAGACTGGAGGCAAATAAAAAAATATAAATAATATTGAGATGAATATTGTGATGTGAACTAGTAGTGGCTCATGATCAAGATGTTGGTGCAATGTGTGCATAGGAATTAGATACATGTCTATGAATGTAGACTCAGAAATAACAGATTTTTATAGATTGTTACTTGTTTACGAAGTGAAAGTATTAATGTAGAATTTATAATACTGGTTTGATATCTAGTTTACATTGCTCAGTTTTTACCCTTGATGACAATCCCATCCAAAATCCAATTTATAATGTTGAATTTTAGGCATTGTTTTCAGTAATCGTAATGTTGTGGATAGATACTGAATTTGTACTTGAATAAATATTCTGGAGAAAAAGAATAAAATAAAAATGTTATCATTTACCATTAACATACTCATCTTGCAAAGCAAATATATTAATAATTAAACCTGTTTGTACTTTTCAATATACATTCCTAATCATACAGCTCAAATGAATTACAGTTCATGTCTTCTGAAGAATGTCCATCTTTCATTTAGACGTTCATGAAGAAATGATAACCTGGAAAAGTTCATTCATTAAAAAGCAACGGTAGGTGATTTCGTATTTTAACATCATTGCTGTGTTTTGGGTTTGGAATTAAGCTATTAATATTAAGGCAAGACACTACAGGAGAAACCATTGCTTATTTTTCATTCACTGGTCAATTATGAGATTTGGAGCTATTTTGCTTCCATAACATGTCTTCTTTCTGAAGTAAGACGAAAACATCCAAAATATCAATTTACGTGTTAATCTTGTTATACTTTATCGATTTGTGTCTTTTAAAGTTATTTTTTTCCACTCTAAAATTTTAGATTTTTTTTCCCGCCAGATATTTCCACTCAAGTATAGCAATTAGACCAAAATATGTATTTAAACAGAACGTTTATCCCAGTGTCTCCCTCACTCCACTGAGCCTGTATGGCTGATGATGAATGCAGTCTATCGCTCTTGATGCAGCAGGTGTACCGCTCCTGACGCAGTCTGTTCCGCCGTCTGCTATCAACCCTCATACGAGCTCACCGGTTATTTACCGGGCAACAGCTGCATCATTTTGTCAACCGGTGCGGTACAGCAGCCCTACTTTTATAATACCTCAAGAACACGGAATTACGCATTTGCGTGCGCGTTACACGTTGGTTCAGCTCGAGCGCGTCTCCTCGTCGCGGTGAGTCAGTGAGGCGGGATCCGCGGTGAGTCCGCGAGATTGGATTAGTCGCTGTGCGTCGGTCAGTCCTCGCTCTGTTGGCGCTACCGTAACCGGGCGTCATGAAACGGAATGCGGGCAACGTTTAAAGCCGGTCATACAGTCACAGAGACCCACACTCGCGTTCGCGGCTTTATCCGTTTGTGTTTCCTGTAAGGTTGGAAAGATTGACGCGTTAAGAAGGTTATTCGGAGGCAGCGCTCACCCTGGAAGCACCATGGCCAGGGGAAGCGAGGAATCTGTGAATGGATCGTGGAAAAAGCAAGTGGATGACATCAGGAAGATATTTGAGTTTAAGGAAATCCTCGGGACGTGAGTATGAATGATGCTTTGACATTGTGAATGACTGACGGCTTTTGCATATCAGAGTCAATGTTCTCTAGTTTTGGGTTCTCAAAGTTTGACCAATGAGAATATTCCGATGTTACAGACGAGTAAAATCATCACAGCAGACACATTTGCTGGGTTATAAATGGCTAAAAAAGTGAAAGCTTGTTTTCTGGCTTATTGCCTCACGAAAAGGTTTTTTTTTTCTCGTGATGTATATTTATATATGAAAATAAAAGCTAGTATATTGCATTTACTCTGCTTATGTATATTTATATTATTTATTCAGACTTAAATAGACCGGTAGAATTAAAAATAAATAAATGAATAACTTAAATTTGCACCCCCAGGTTATCGGTCAACCCTGTATACCATCATAAGTAATTACTAAAATTGAATGGAAATATTATATGTGTATATATGTGTTTATATTTATATATATTATGAAATCATAATACAAAAACATTCACTTATTTTTAGCACCATCTTGCATTTTGTAGGGTTTGTCAGTGAACCCTGTTACCATGATTTTGTAGGCTACAGTAAACAAGTGAGAACTGGGTTGATGTTATTATTCATTAAGATGTTATTAGATCGGTTAAATAAAAAAAAGACTTGAATTTGCGTCCCTAGGTTATCCATCAACCCTGTTAACATCATAAGTAATTATTAAAATGAAATGTAATTCAGTACATTTAAAAAAACCTGTCAGATAATCACAATTTTTTTGGGGGGTGGGGGTTGATCAGTTTCTTTAATCACTGTTTTACATTTTATAGGGTTTGTCAGTCAGCCCTGTTACAATGATTTATACAATGATTATTGACAACTGGATGTTTGTAAAAATATCATTCATCTTATAAACACTATTAGTCTCATAACCTTGAGCGCAAGACTAAATGGCTAAGTGAACTGTTAAACTGTCAACCCTGTTACTAAGGTGAAAGTGTATCCCAACATTCCTTCAACGTGGTCTGTATTATTGCATTGTATGTATGCATTTTAAATCCATACTTAACCTACTTGGCATAGCGGGTTTTAATGCAGGCCTTCTTCTGTCACTGTTAATATCCCACATCCTACAGCATGGCCTTATGTTGTCATGAACAACTGTTCCTCTTCTGTTGTAGCAGCATTGAAGTACTGGTTCACTGGGTTTTCCCTAGTATTTTCCTGAAATAGACCAAGAGATGTCTATTTATATGGTGTGCAAGGACCAAAAACAGGACAGGTATTTTTATGTCCCTTAGAGAGAGAAAACATTTTTCATTTCACCATTTGAAAACCATTTGGGTTTTATTTATTTAATTACTTGTCTTGTAAACTGTGATAGTCCCTTAACTGACATATTTAGCACCACTGTAAAATAAACTACACTTAATTTTCAAAACCATTAATAAAGATTCAATTGCAGTGCATCTGTGCTGTATCATAGTCTTTTGTTCTTTATTATTATTATTATTAAATTTATATTATATTTTACATTTAATCTTACTTAATTTTTCAATAGTGTTCCTGTAGCTCAATTGGTAGAGCACTGTTCCCCGGGAACACATGATATGTAAAAATTGATAGCCTGAATGCACTGTAAGTCGCTTTGGATAAAAGCGTCTGCTAAATGCATAAATTTAATTTAATTTAATTCACTCACAAGATAATGTGTATAAGGCAGTGTGTGTCTAGTTTCAAATTCCTGGGTGTCCATATCTCTGAGGATCTTTCCTGGACCCCCAACACCTCCACTCTGATCAAAAAGGTGCACTACTTCCTTTGAAAGCTAAGGAAAGCTCACCTGCTCCCCCCCCCCCAACACCCCCCCCCCCCCAACCTGGCCCCTAAACTTTTATTAATGCACAATTGAAAGCCTCTTAACAAACTGCATCACAGTGTGGTATGGCAACTGCACTGTCTTAGACCAGAAGGCCCTCCAACAGGTTGTTAAAATGACCCAACACATCACTGGTGTTTAGTTACCCTCCATCAAAGACAATTACCTCAAACTCTGCCTAGAAGCATTGTCAAAGATACCTCTCACCCCAGTCATGGACTAATATATATTTATATATATGTATATATATGCTTATTTATATACATTGGGTATATGCAATTCTGTTTAGATGCATTTCATCGGACCTGTACTTGTACTCTGCACAATGACAATAAAGTTAAACCTAATCTAATGACTATTGACAGGTCAGGCATAAATGATACATCACATTTTATTTTAATTTATTTCATTTAAATACATATTTTATATAAACATAGATTTGATTGCTTAATCTATTATTTTTCAATTAATTTTTAATACAGTGTCTATTCCAAATATCTTAAGATAATGTGTGTGTATATGGCATGTGAGGTTGGTCAGGTCAGATATAAATAACTAATAAATGTTTATTTTTTGTTATAATGTGTTTTTATATTTTTACTTAGATTAATTTTATTTTTGTAATTTGGTGTCACATCCCAACATCTGAAGATAAAGTGTATTTTATTTTATTTTTTTATTTTCCAAACATTTGAAGATAATGTGTCAGATGAGGTTGCTTAGGTCACAAACAGACATCATAACATGATGGAGATTTGTGTTACATAACGTTTATAAAATAGCACACCAAGTCTCATAAAAAAGGATTTACTAGCAGCTTTAGTGGATACAGACCAATCCTGACCTGTAAATGTTTCATTTCTGTATCAGGCCCTGATACTGGATTACATGTCAGTGGTCCAACAACAGGAATTACAGTAATGTTTGTACTCGTGTTGATTGTGGATTATATGAGGTTAAAAACTGTTTTTCTCTCTCTCACACTTTATGTTATTATGTATGTATGTATTGTGTGTGTGTGTGTGTGTGTGTGTGTGTTGTGCACACACTATTACATTAAGTCATTTCCCCCCCTTTGTTCCAGTCATATGCGTTCTTCTAATTTTAAAGATGATTATGATGCAATCATCATTCAGCATAAACAGCATGAATTACACCAGTGTTCTTCATATTTGCTCCTGTAGAACTGCTTCCTGCAGAGCTTAGCTTTAACCTTATCAAACACACCTGAACAAATTAATTAAAGTCTTCGGGATTACTTGAAAATCCGTAGCAGGTGTGTTGGAGTGGGTTTAAAATCATCTATTGTATAAGTAAGTAGGTACTACATTTCAATTTATGACTAAAAAGTATGTTCTATATCAGTGATCCTGGAGTATCCCATGCCCTGCACATTTTGTATGTCTCCCTCAGTCATCACACCTGATTGAACTCAGGTCATTAGTGGAGACTGCAAGACTTGAAGCAGTTGTTTTGCAGTAATATTTTAATTGGATTATCTCTCTAGGATTTCCCTTCCTGAAGATGACATAACAGATTCTCTAATACGCTTTAAACAAGATTTTACAGATGCAGCCTTCTGAGGCACTAAACAGACAAGCCAGATAAAAATGTAAAAAAAACATATTTCTTAGAAATCATAGAATTTGGCATGTAGATTATGGAAATCTATAATTATAATAATGTATAATGTTTTCTTGTATTCGTAAACCTTTAGACTAAATTAAATTAAATTAAAGCATTTAGCAAACGCTTTTATCCAAAGCGACTTACAGTGCATTCAGACTAACATTTTTTTACAACTACAATAAGACTACTATGGAAGAAATGTTGTTTATTCTTCTTATTACAGGTGCATCTCAATAAATTAGAATATTGTGGAAAAGTTCATTTATTTCAGTAATTCAACTCAAATTGTAAAACTTAAATCAATTATTAAATCAAAATGAATTAAATCAATTCAGTGCACACAGACTGAAGTAGTTTAAGTCTTTGGTTGTTTTAATTGTGATGATTTTGGCTCACGTTTAACAAAAACCCACCAATTCACTATATGAACAAATTAGAATATGTCAATCAGCTAATCAACTCAAAATACCTGCAAAGGTTTCCTTGAGCCTTCAAAATGTTTTCTCAGTTTGGTTCACTAGGCTACACAATCATGGGGAAGACTGCGGATCTGACGGCTGTCCAGAAGACAATCATTGACACCCTTCACAAAGAGCCACAAACATTCATTGCCAAAGAAGCTGGCTGTTCACAGAGTGCTGTATACAAGCATGTTAACAGATAGTTGAGTGGAGGGAAAAACTGTGGAAGAAAAAGATGCACAACCAACCAAGAGAACCGCAGCCTTATGAGGATTGTCAAGCAAAATCAATTCAAGAATTTGAGTGAACTTCACAAGGAATGGACTGAGGCTGGGGTCAAGGCATCAAGAGCCACCACACACAGACATGTCAAGGAATTTGGGTACAGTTGTCATATTCCTCTTGT
This sequence comes from Carassius carassius, assembly GCF_963082965.1. Taxonomy (NCBI): domain Eukaryota; kingdom Metazoa; phylum Chordata; class Actinopteri; order Cypriniformes; family Cyprinidae; genus Carassius; species Carassius carassius. The sequence goes on along the minus strand of NC_081804.1, from coordinate 4,395,378 downwards.
TAAGCCATTCCTGAGGCGTCTTACCTGGGCTAAGGAGAAGAAGAACTGGACTGTTGCCCAGTAGTCCAAAGTCCTCTTTTCAGATGAGAGCAAGTTTTGTATTTCATTTGGAAACCAAGGTCCTAGAGTCTGGAGGAAGGGTGGAGAAGCTCATAGCCCAAGTTATTTGAAATCCAGTGTTTCCAAAGTCTGTGATGATTTGGGGTGCAATGTCATCTGCTGGTGTTGGTCCATTGTGTTTTTTGAAAACCAAAGTCACTGCACCCGTTTAGAAGTTTTGAGGCACTTCGTGCTTCTTTCTGCTGAGAAGATGCTGATTTCATTTTCCAGCAGGATTTGGCACCTGCCCACACTGCCAAAAGCACCAAAAGTTGGTTAAATGACCATGGCATTGGTATGCTTGACTGGCCAGCAAACTCACCAGACCTGAACCCCAGAGAATCTATGGGCTATTGTCAAGAGGAAGATGAGAAACAAGAGACCAAATAAAGAAGATGAGATGAAGGCCACTGTCAAAGAAACCTGGGCTTCCATACCACCTCAGCAATGCCACAAACTGATCACCTCTGGAGAGACTAGGGGTTACGTTTCTTGCTCAGGGACACATTGGTGTCTCACAGTAGATTCGAACCCGGGACTCTCGCTGTTTAATACACAAGTTTCACAATTTGAGTTGAATAACTGAAATGAACTTTTCCACGACATTCTAATTTGAGATGCACCTGTATTATTCATATTAAATTAATTTGTGCCTGTTTATTATTCATCTGTGTGTTTTAGAATACCAGGCTATTCAAAGTTATGCTTTACAGTAAGTTTATTGTAGTTAAGGATGTTTAAACTGGTGTGCAATATCATGATTTTTGATAATGAACAATTAAAATATCTCCACTATCTGCTACAGCGGACAGTATTTCAGTTGCAGTTCTGGCGCCTCTGTCTCAATATACTGTACCACATGACATACATTCATATCAAATGTTCACAAGACACTGCACTTATTCACAGTTACAAAAGTACATTATTTGGATGTGCTTTAAAGCCTTGCTGGTTAAACATTTCATCTGCTGGCTGTTCTAACATGTGCCTTTTCTGAGCGTGAACAGCGCCTGATTACTTGACTAAGATATCTGTCAAAAACCCACAAGGTTTACATTTAACACAGTTGAGAGAAAAACAGATGTGTGCCTGTATATAAGATGCAGGTCTTAAAGTGACAGCAGACTAATAGACAAAAAATGCTGCCGCTTGTCATAACAGGGATAGTATACTCCAATTTATTTTAATTCTGTCATTATTTACTTGTTAATAAAACAGTAAAACACAAAGAGAAAAATTACTCACTGCTCTTGACTGAATAACTTTAAAACAGTTGTTTTAACATGAATCAATATATAATTTATACAGTAAAGTCTATATAATGTTTTATTTTTATACAAATTTTTATGCTAAATAAACCTATACTGTACCTGAAAAATAAAGCACTTTGTTCTATTTGTATAGTATGTGTATTTGTAATGTGTATCTTTGTTTTTATTTTATTAATTACAAAGATAAAATGATGACAAAGATTTTTATCTTCACCCACTTTTGCCTAAATATCTGCCATTCTTTTTTATTTTATATTTTGTTACCTTGTAAGGCTTTTTTTGTGTGTGTTTGTAAGTTTTTTTAATAGGGAAATTAGTTTGGCTGTACTGCTTAGACAACTTGGAAAATAGTAAAATAAACAACACATAATCGTTATAAAATCATGAATTGGGATTTTCCTGACAAATAAAAAATTATGATATGATATTTTTGACACTTCAAAACACTGTTGCTCTATTATATGTTCCATACAGTATTGGATGGAATCTGCATGCAGGCATGTTTTAAATTTGTTCAAAGACAGTAACACCTGTTGTTTTGGTTTTATGACTTTGGCCGCATATTATATTTCTTATCAGAAATAGCTCAGACTTTCCTACACACAATGACTCAACAAAAACCTACACACAATCTCCACCCACTCTCTATTGTTCAAACTCATTATACCGCTTTAGGCATTTCTAAATGAGAAAATATCATGTTTTTCCTGAATTCACCTTAGGCTGTGGTCACGTACATTCAGTATGTTATTGCTAAAAAGTTTTTTGAAGAAACAAAAATACTTTTTTGGTGGAATTATTCCTTTAAATAAATCTATTTTAGTAGATCTGTTATGAAATGACATTCCTTCACATCCCATAATATGTGGCTACACCCACATCTCATATGATTATATATAGACTTATCAAACTGACATTTGCTTGAGAAATTCAGCATTGCTGCAAAGCATTGAGGTCATAATCAGTCATGATAAATGAACGCTAGTTCCTTGCTGACCTCATGCTAATTAGGAGTGTAACAGGCAAACATATGCAAGCTTTCCAGAGAACAGCTTTGTTTCAAACTATACTTTACAGTCAGGTGCACGACAAGGAATGCAAAGCGCATAAAGGTCAGTGGATGTGGGTTAACGGTCATGCTTTCATAGCCTTATACCTGAAGGTGTGACACACACGGCACTGAGTTACTGTGTAAACTTCCTGTGCTTTGATGATTTCCTCTGCTGTTAGGTTCCAGACTGATGGCAAAAATTGAACTAGCTACTCTATTACACTCTACTGTATATTAGTTAGAATTAGTTTATTTGATTTTATTATTTGCTTTTTGTTGACCTGAATCACCTGAATTATGGTTTTTGAGGTTTTGTGCTTTTTGTTTTTGTTTTGATTTTCATGCTGCTTGTTGACTCAAGGCGTGCTATTATTTTCTTAACAATCAAATTTGCTGTGTTCTGATTTGGCCCAGTAAGCAGTCACATAGTAACCACCCATAACTCCCTAGCAACCACATAACAATGTTCTTAATACCACTCTTCATTTTATGTTATTATTATTAGTAATAGTCAAGTCAAGTCAAATCACCTTTATTTATATAGCGCTTTAAACAAAATACATTGCGTCAAAGCAACTGAACAACATTCATTAGTAGTAGTACTAGTAGTAGTAGTAGTAGTAGTAGTAGTAGTATATTTTCTTTGAATTTCGGGGTTTGTTTTGTTTTGTATTTTGGTTTGCTTTTAGTTTTAGTTTTGGTTTAGATTTGTTTGTTGTTGTTTACTTTCGAAACAATAAAATATGCTATGTTTTGTTTTGTTCTTTGTATTTATATTTATTTATTTACTTATTTGTGCTGTTGACTTGATGTGTGCTGCCCATAACTCCCTAGCACCCAATGCAATATCACTTTTTATTATTTTATTTTAGTTTAGTTTATTATCTGTTTCTTGCTAAATTTAATAATGTTTTCCATGCTTTTTTATTGAATTATGTTTTTATGCTGCTTGTGACTTGAAGTGTGTTATTACTTTCTAAATATCTAATTTGCTCTGTTTTTTGTTAAAAAAAAATTTGTGTGTTGCTTGTTCACTTGAGGTGTGACATAACTTTCTAAATAAATCAAACATGCTATGTTTTGTTTTGTTGTATATTATTTTGGTTTATTTTTTGTTTTGCACGCTGCTTGTTGGTGTGCTATAACTTTTTAAACAATCAAATTTGCCATGTTTTGTTTCGTTCTGTTCTGTTTTATTTTGTTTTCTTTCTTTCTTTCTTTCTTGCTTTGCTTGTTCATACGAGGTTTCTAAACAATCATATTTGCTATTTTCTGACTTGGCCCAGTAAACAGTCACCTGTCAAACTATAACTCCCTAAAAACCACATAGCAATGCACTTCATACCACTCTAAACATCTGAACTAAGTTGCCTAGCAACTTCCTGGCAACCATCCATAACATTTTAGCACCGTTTGCACCAAAAAACTCCATTCATGTTTTCCTGTGAAAGGTGTCTGAATTACATATGTGTTAAATCTGGTATTTAATGCACTCTGTGCAACCCCACACTGTTGTTTTTCTTTTTGTTTAATTCTTTGCAGAGATGAACGCCACACCCACTGCAACCTCACATGCTTATATGAACACAGCTTACAAAGTACTCAACCTGCTGGGTGCTTGGCCAATGAGTCACTACATTTCAAGCCTCCCGAAGTGCTTATTGTTTCAATCGAGATGAGAAATGAATTTTACAGTTTAAGAAACTGATGACAAATGCTTCATTTTGGCAAAGCACCAAGCCCTATGTTTGATGAAATGGTTCAGAAAACCTTTTGACTGAAAAACTGGCTTTTGTTCCAAGCTTTCTGAATTGTGGCGATGTTTGTAAATGACTGTGTGTGTGTGCCGAGAGATTAGAGCAGATTTTCAGTGACCAATAAAGGCTTAGCTGCAAGCCACATTGGCCAACTGATTACACATAGTGCATGTGATACAACATCCCTACACAGATTCACAGCAGACGTGAATGTGTACGTACAGGTTTGGCATTGGTTTAAACAAATATTTGAAGAAGTCCAGACATTTGAAGTGGGTCCTTAGTATTTTAAATGCTCATAAATTAGTCAACTCAAATGATTTTGAAGTACTTTTTTTTATTTTATTTTATCTCATGCTTCTGTACCTTTGTAGACTAAGGCAGTATTATTTTTATTTTGTATTTTCTATGCTTCTGCCCCTTGGTAGGCTGTCTAAAGGACTAGTCATTTTAATTTTATTTAGATTTGATTTTGCTTATGTCCCTTTGTAGGCTGTTAAAGCACTATTATTTTATTTTATTTTTTACTTCGGACTTGGACTCCTTTGTAGGCTAAACTACAGTTTTTTTTAAACAATTTTATGTTATATATTTTACTTTATTTTATGCTTCTGTCCCTTTGTAGGCCATCTAAACCACAACTTTTATTTTATTTTATTTTACATTCTGTTGTCCTGTTGTTGACTATTTGTTGTTGTAACCTGTTGTTGTATTTTATTTTATGTTTTTTATTTTATTTTGTTTAAAGCACTATTTTATCTTTATTTTTATTTTCATTTTATTACTGTATTTTCAGTGTTGTTTTAGACTATTAGACCCCACTATATTCTGCTTACCTTTCAAGCACCTTATTTTGTCTATGTCCTCTTTTATATTCAAAAAAATGTTGAATCACCATTTTACTCTTAGCTTTTCTTTTATGCTTTTTTCCAGTGGGGCATTTTCTGAGGTGGTCCTGGCCCAAGAGAAGGCCACAGGAGAGATGTACGCTGTGAAATGCATCCCAAAAAAAGCATTAAGAGGAAAAGAGAGCGGAATAGAAAACGAGATTGCAGTGCTGAGGAAGTAAGTATTCTAAAAGCTCCTGGAAAAGGCTTAAAATAACAAACCCAACACCCATTACATGCTTTACACAAGTTCCTCTAGCTACAGACGAAAACCCTAAAGTTCAAAGGCAGCTGTTAGTGGGAGTTTGTGCTTTTCTTCTCAAAGGGAAAGATGACTCAGCCTTTACAACACACCCCTCTCAGCCTCCTACCTTTACTGACTCCTACCTGTCCCTGTCGAAAACGGCCCGTACAAATGATTCATGTGGCCTCCGCCACAGACCTCGCTATTCACCACACGTTGAGGCCGAGCGCAGGTCCACGGTTGTCATGGTAAAAAGGCGTTCAGGCAAGGAGGCGAGGCAATACGTTGGCGGGTAAAAACGCTGCTGCTTGCATCTGGATCGGAGATGCAGTGGTCAGAATGATAGTAAAGACTGTAATGGTTGTTTAGCTACTTACATATGGGAATTCCTTATGTTTTCATCATCTGCATGAATAAAATAACTCAACATATCAGCTCAGAATTTATGCAAAGGTGTATGGGAATGTGCAATCAGTACCAACGTCAAGTACCATCCGAAACAAAGCCTTCAAAATCCACTCAAGTGCAACTCCACTTCGTTGTAATTGATCAAATATTTCATGTGTTCTTTTCAGGATCAAGCATGAGAACATTGTGGCACTGGAAGACATTTATGAGAGCCCCACTCATTTATATCTTATTATGCAACTGTGAGTAGAGTCTGTTTGCTGCTTCAATTAATGCTTTATTTAAGTCTTTGAAACAGAGCCAAACTATGTGAAGCTGGTTAGCAAGATGGAAAACATAAAGTAATTTGTTCTTGTTGTGTCACTGTTGAATTTATTTGAATTTGAATCCAGGAAATTCTTCCTGTCGTTCCAATTCACATTCCAATTTGACGTCCTGTGGGGCGTCCAACCCATGACTTGAAAGCCAGTTCTTTTTCTCATTTATGTCCAAGGCTGCTGCTGTTGTTTGGGAAGATTGGAGTATTAAGTGTTTATCTTTTTTTTAATTTTATTATTTGATGGTTGTTAAATTGAATCACCTGAAAAAGGTTAGGGGTTTTTTTTGTTTGTTTTTTGCTTTGTTTTGTTTTCTGTATGTATTTTCCCCTTTGTTTTGGTTTGGTTTGCTCTTTATTTATTTATTTATTTATTTATTTTTATATTTACATAATTGTTTGTTTGTTTTTTTGCTTTGTTTTGTCTTGTTTTTCATGCTGCTTGTTGACTCGAGGTATGCTATTACTTTTCTAAACAATACTTTTTTTGCTTTGTTAAGACTTGCCCCAGTAAACAAATACCTATGAATGAACCTTTTATTTTATTTTATTTTATTTTATTTTATTTTAACGTATTAAAATAGATTATAATGACGTATAAAAAACTAACAGGAACAGGGTTTTTTCTGCAAGGAATGAATACTTTTAAGTCATCAAGATTGCATTACATTTTAGTGACAGTAAACAGTATTATATATACGTTTATATAATTTTGACTGTATATTATATATTACTGCAATAACTATATTTATAAAAAACATACATTGTTAAAAACAGATTTCTTTTTTTTTTTTAGTGTGTCTGGCGGGGAGCTGTTTGATCGTATCGTAGAGAGAGGTTTCTACACGGAGCAGGATGCCAGTGCGTTAATCAAACAGGTTCTGGATGCAGTTAACTACCTGCATTCACTGGGGATAGTCCACAGAGACCTGAAGGTGATGATTTCCCTTGACTGATTTCCTTCACAGCAAAACAAATCGATGTACAGATAAGTACAGTTTCATTATACAGTGTATAGGAAGTTGGAACATGAGAAATGAAAGGTCACCGCACAGCAAACACTCACTTCCACTCCAGTGGAAACAAGACGTACGGTGTGAATAACTCCCTGTGACTTTTTAACCTTATCACCTTCTCTCTCATCTCCTGACAGCCAGAGAATCTGCTATATTTTAACCCACATGAAGAATCCAAGATTATGATAAGTGATTTTGGGCTGTCCAAAATGGAGGGCGCAGCCAGTGACATCATGTCCACAGCCTGTGGGACGCCGGGATACGTGGGTAGGGCTGTCGATCCACTAAATATCAGTGTGAATCTACACTGGATCTGAATATTTAATAAAATGATCATAGTTTTAATGGTAAAACTGTCAAAATGCTGTAGTAAAAGCCTTTTAATTGGTAAAGTAAACTCCTTTACTCTGTACTGCGAAAAACTGTAATAGATCTATAATTTTACAGTACAATGCTGTTAAATGTAAAATTTTATGAAAGTGAAAAAGAAATACTTTATACTGGAAAAATTATTTTTGTGAGAGCTCACATTTGATGGTTTTTCAATGAATTGACTAATGAATTAACTTAAACTGTCTTCTACGTTTTTCTTATCAGTTATGTACATTAGGGTTTTATGCTACATCTTATGAGAAAAATACTATTTGATCATTTATGCACCTTCATGTGTTTCAAATCTATATGATGTTATTTCTACATTTATATTTTCCATATCCATTTACTCTGGTGAAACAAATAAAACAATTTCTATGCAAATTGTAGGCTATGGAGAGTCCATGTCAGTCAAGTCCACAAATGCACAATAAAAGTGGTTAGAAAATGCCAATTAGGAAACAAATTTTTTTTTTTGCAATTGTTGAATTTTCCTCAAAATTGCAAGTTTATACTTCGCAATCCTGACATTTTCTGAGAATTGTGAGAAAAGGTCTAAACTGTTTGATAAAAATGTATTTATTTTTTATTTTTGATCTGTGATGGAAACAAGCTTCTACAGACATGATATGATCAAAATTTGTTTTGGGGTCATTTATCTTTTAATTACCCTTTAACAATTTATTAAATGTAATTTCATTCAATTTCTCTCTTTTTTTTATTTCTTTAGCTCCAGAAGTATTAGCCCAGAAACCTTACAGCAAAGCTGTGGACTGCTGGTCTATCGGAGTTATTGCTTACATCTTGTGAGTATTTGTATTTATTTTTTATAAAACACATTTGTTTTGTTTTTTTCAAACTATTTTTACATTCATCATTTCGAAAAGAAGTCTTTAGGTTAAAATACTGAGCACTGTTGAATCCTCGACCTCCTCAGGTTGTGTGGATACCCTCCGTTTTATGACGAGAATGACTCCAAACTGTTTGAGCAAATACTGAGGGCAGAATACGAGTTCGATTCCCCGTACTGGGACGATATTTCAGACTCAGGTGTGTATGGCGTTGGAAATCACTGAGAAGTGGATCATATATTATAGTTAAACAGACAGTCCACCCAAGAATGAATATTCTGTTATGGTTCACTCACCCTCGTGTCATTCCAGAGCACAAAAGAAGATATTCTTAAAAATGAAAGTGACTCATTGGCTCCCATCGACTTCCAAAATATTTTTGTCCACACTAAGGAATCTAATGGGACCTGAAACTGTTTAGTTTCAGAGAATTTTCATTTTAGGGTGATTAATCCCTTTAATGACAGCTTGAAGTATAGATAAAATGACACCCTTCTTCACCTCTTTTTGTCTCTTCTACCATCATTAAGTATGACTTGGGTTACTTGTCACTGACAGTCACGACTTTGTTTTCTCCCATGAGCAACACTTTAATAAGGGTTTATCAAAAGTAACACTGATGTATTGCAGCCAGATATAAATCAGCAGTTGAACTAGCGCCAGGCGATTCGGCATCGTATGAAAATAACAGCTCGACACCCACACCACAAGCTGTTCTCTGCTGTCTGGGGAAGTGTAGGAGGGTGTCGTTTTTTTTCACAATTAGAACTGCGCCCTTGTGTAACTGATTCGGGTTTCTTTATTTTCACATTTGTGTTGTTTCATAGCTAAAGACTTCATTATTAACCTGATGCAGAAAGATCCAGAAAAGAGGTTGACTTGTGAAGAGGCTCTTCGGCATCCATGGTAAGCGGCCTTTCTCGTGAAAAACCCTGGTGTTGTATCAGTTGCTGCAGGTTTAAGGTTTTAATTGTTCTCTGTGACATTAAGCATATTTATAATAATCCTGAAAAGGCCCAAATCAGCATATTGGAATGTTTTCTGATCATGTGACACCGAAGACTGGCGTAATGCTGCTAAAATTTAGCTTTGCATCACAGGAATAAATTACATTTTAAAATGCATAAAACAAAAAATATTTTACATGTATTTTAGATCAAATAAATGCAGTCATGGTGAGTATAAAATATAAATATATATAAATATTACTGTAAATATATATATATATATATATATATATATATATATATATAATTACATATTTTATATAATATTATTTATTAATTTGCAATATTATATAAAAATATTGTAATAACCGTAATTACACTCACTTCATGCAGTAATTGAGTACAACAGCATTATTATAGTTAACTAAAACTAAACTAAAACATTACAGATGTAATGTTAAAACATATATGCACACAATAAGTGCATTGTACCAAATCATTTATTTAAATGTAAGTACAGTATAGTAGTTAAGGCCACTTAAAATAAAGTGGGACCAAAAAAAAAACATTCAAAATATTAATGAAACAATAGCATCTCAGTGATGCAATGTACGTATACTCATATATCAGTGGTCTCAAACTCAATTCCTGGAGGGACACAGCTCTGCAGAGTTCAGCTCTAACCAGCTCCAAATCACACCTGCATTGAAGTTTCTAGTAATCCTGAAGACCTTGATTAGCTGGATCAGGTGTGTTTGATTAGGGTTGGAGCAAAACTGTGCAGAGCTGTGGGCCTCCAGGAATTAAGTTTGAGACCAATGTCATATATGGTCACATATCATAAGACTCTGCCTCCTCATGGATGCCTGATGATATTGCAGGAAGTCCAACCGCTGACTTTCTTCTGATTGCAGGATAGCTGGTGATACTGCGCTCTGTAAGAACATCCACGAATCAGTCAGCCGACAGATGAAGAAGAACTTTGCCAAAGCTAAATGGCGAGTAAGTGACCACTTCCTTTTCTCCTTCAGAGAAGTTTGATGTAAGATATTCTGAAATTCTGTATTCAATTTTTTCTTCTCTCCTCACAGCAAGCGTTCAACGCTACTGCAGTGATCAGACATATGAGGCGTCTTCAGCTCGGCAGCAGTATGGATTCCTCTCAACACAGGAAGCAGAATCTAACATCCATGCAAGGGAAGAGTCAGTCGGTCGATGTTTCCTCAGTCCACCACAACGACTGTAAGCTTTTGCCTTAATACTGTATATTTCATGAAACCAGCTTGATTGACTCATCACCAGTGATGTGCTGTGTGTTGTATTATGTCGTATTGTCGAACAGCCCTTGAAGAGGGTGTTATCTTTGTCTAGGTTCACCCATGCAAGCGGCAAACTCTTCCTCGGGGCCATCCACGGTCACTACCATCATCACTGGCTCAAAATGACATCACTTCCTGTCAGACTGCTCACTTGACTGTTGCACTTTGTGGAAAGACATGTTTTCTTCTATTTAGCAGTAACTTCCATTGTTCACAGTCGAACTAGTTTTCCTTTCTGGAAAGCCAGCGGTGTGCTATAAAACAAGACTGATTCAGAAAATAGCGGCCTGTGTGAATTTCAGAGACTGTTTTAATGAGTAAAGCTCATGATTTGGACGCTTATGTGGCTGGTGAGTGGGGTTTACAAACATCTACTTTTGAGTCTTAGACGGTGTAGATAAAAGAGTCTCATTCATTCAAAAGTTGTTGCTGCTTTATTTCAACCTGTTGCTGTTTTGAACAACCAAATGATAAAGGATGTGATTTACGGAAGCTGATGTAGTGAATACAGGCTTTAAACCAATAGCCAGGTTTACTGACATCCAATACGTATAAACTTGAATTTCGGATGCATCTGGCATGTATTAATGTGAGAACGAAGGATGTGAATATTGCATAAACACATGGAAATGTGCAGTTGAATGTTTTTATCAGCATTTTGTTAATAATAATGGAGTGATTTGTGTTTCAGATGTTTTTGGAGGTATAAAAGGTCGGCGAAAACGCACTATTTTGTGTATGTTTTGCATTTATTTTGTAAGCTTTGATTTTTTTTTATTACTCTTGGTCACACTTTACATTGAAGTGATTATGTTGCATTGTGCAAATTCAAGTATTTATTGCTATTGCCACTCAAATTACTATTCATAGTACATTATTATTAAATATATGTAATATAGACATTGTAATGTAAAATGTTATCATAACTGTGTTCTTTTAATTGAGAAGACTGATGAACACTTGACCAGTAACGTGTTTGTTTTTATCACAGATCAATATGAAAAGTACCAGCTTCAGTGACGGTGATCTGTATTTGCTGATTTTGTGTTTCAGTGAAGTGAAAAACCAATGCAAACATCGCAGTTTTCCAGTTTAACTGAAGCCGTTTTTATATGATGTGTCCACTGATATATTATACGACCGTGAGAGTTTCAAACTGTTCTAGATCTTGCATGTCATCCTGGTCTTCATACCAGCTCTCTGAATTTAGCAGCCGAGTGCTGGTTCTTTCATTCAGGTCGCAGAAATGATGTAAGCAGTGTTTTCTCTTTAGTAGATTTGTTCTGTGGTGAGTGTTTTTGGTTGAGTGTATGGATTCAAATTTTCATTAAAGACAAAGATACCAGTAGTTTTATTGTTGTTCAGACTCATTCAAAACTGAAAGAACTGTTACACAGATATACATGCCTGCTTAAACTGCAAATATTATTTGTATTAAATATGTAACGCTTTACATTCTCCCAGCACAAAACGAATAAAATTCATCAGAAGTGAAAGAAATTCTATGAAAAATAATACTAATTTTAAAAAAAAAGTGTTACAGATTTTCTGTAACTTGTGCAATGACTTGTGTCATTAAAGTGTGTGACGAAATGTAGGCTACAATACATTTAAAACTAGCCATAAAAATAATAATTGGCGAGTTATTAGTACAGCCTACATATGAATAAATGTACATCTTTTTAGAGAACTATTATACATGGATTACATATGTTCTGCATGCATGAATACACAAATAAGACTAGCTCTCTACCCGTTATCCTCTGTTTTAGACCGTGTGTCGGTTGTACTCATAAGATGGGTCAAGGCCGTCGTAGTGAAACTCTCTCCACTGCTCCGTCTTCTCTCTGGTGCGCTCGTCTTGCTCTGGAGGAGAGTAAAAATGAAGGAATTTAGATTTTAACTCTGTATTCAGATATTTACACATAGGCCTACAGAGTACCAGATATAATATGTGTAAATATTGGATGCTATACTGCACTAACATGACCATGTACACAATTAGCATGTGCACTATATAAACATTAAAGGCCGAAATATTTAAATAAAGCTTTATTACATGCTGTTAGTGTTGTATTATGTTACATATGATAACTGAATATGAAAATATTCTATTATATAACCTGTATATATATATATATATATATTTCCCCCCATTAAATTTAAAAGTGTAGGCATGATATTAAAACTATATTAGAGTAAATAGTGGATTAATTTGATTAAATTAAACCAAAAATGATTTTTATAAAAAAATACATTAAAAAAACTTGAAATTATTAAATACGGCATGCAATGTTATAATAAATAAATAAACATTAAAATAAAAGCATAAGTCAATAAATAAATGTATTTATTAAAGATACCACCTGAAATTAAATATGCCTTGAAATGAAAAACCTCATGAAATACGAAAATTAAATACACCTTGAAATAAAAAGAAAGCAAACAATATGAAAAAAGAAATCAATCTATCACAAAATAACTGAATGTATAATAAAAGATTGTAATCATGCCTAAAGAAAAGCCAGTACAAATAAATAAGTTGGGTGTGAAATATATGTGGACCACAAAACCAGTCTTAAGTGTCAATTTTTCGAAATTGTGATTTCTACATCATCTGAAAGCTGAATATATAAGCTTTCCATTAATGTATGGTTTAATAGAATCGGACAATATTTGGTCGAGATAAAGCTATTTGACGATCTGGAATCTGAGGGTGCAAAAAATATAAAAATACTGAGAAAATCGCCTTAAAAGTTGTTCAAATGAATTATTAGCAATGCATATTACCAATCAAAAAATAAGTTTTGATATATTTACAGTAGGAAATTTACAAAATATCTTCATGGAACATGATTACTTAATATCCTAATGATTTTTGACATAAAAGGAAAAACGATAATTTTGACTCATACAATGTTTTTGGCTATTGCTAAAACCCAAGCGACTTAAGACTGGTTTTGTGCTCAAGGGTCACATATTTATTTACGTGACCTGAAACATGAAAATTAACCTTAAATTGAGTTAAAAAAATTTTTTATATATATATATATATATAGACATAATTGATTATATTTTTATCATTTATTATTTATTTATAATAAGTTTGTTTTATTCATATAATCATTGTTTTGTTCTTAATTAGATTTGGTAAACCTGTTTAGTAAAATCCTACAAGGTTCAGCTAAGTTCATGCGTAATCCTGGGTAAATGATCTCAGAACGCTACTAATGCTGCTTGATCCAATATGGCCGCCAGGTGAGTGATTTGAGTTGCCTCGCTGTACACTCACCGTCCTGCTCCTCTTCAGCGTGACTCTCAAACTCATTCCTCTGCTCCTCATGATACTCCCTCCTTCTCTCATCTGCGGCCAGCCTCTGTCTCTGCTCAGCTAATAAGACAACAAAATGTGAGAGGATAATAAAAGAAATAAGTGAATTATAATGTTCAGAAGAACTTTTTTGTCGTTGTTGTATCATATTTGAACTAAATATGGTTTATATAAAATGCACGGTTCATTTTCACTATTCATAATGAAAGGCTGTTTGTATTACATAACAGGATCACCTGATTTGGAGTGACAGCAGCAGCGAATTATAAAATCCCAAACTGCATACTAATTAATTTTATTTTATTCTAAGTCCAAAAAAGCTATTTGTGATTCAAATCCTCTTGTCCTGATCCTCTCCTCACCATTTGAATACACAGACTTGAATTCCCACAGGTGAGTCAAACATAATTTTTGGTGAGCCCATAACCATAAACTAACAATGTCAGACCAGGTCTAAGCCAAATGAAAGGCTTGAAAAAAACAGCAGAGCCCCTCCTCCGGCACTGGCAGGAGTTGAAGACTGAAGGCTGGTTTTCTCCAGCCTGTCCTGTGGTTCCTGCTATGTGCTGTGGTTCGCCGTCTTTACATTCCTGAGCTGGCTCAAAACGCAGCACCTGTGTGGCCAGTGCTAGTCATGACTAAAAGGGCTCTTTATTACTGTTTTACACCAGCAAACCTGACCAAACATTCCTAGAAGCCACAGAAGTGACTTGATTGATGACAATTTACTTTGCAAGACTTCAAATTGTGGTTTAGTAGTTTGTGGTCATTAAGATTTATGTAAAGTTTTTGAATGAATTCTCTTTTGGTCACTAAAGCAGATTTTATTACATTTTTTGGTAACATTATAAATTTATTCACTGTCACTTTGGATCAGTTGAATGCATCCTTGCTGAATAAAATAAGTGATTTATTTCAAAATCTGTAATTTGAATATTTATATATATTAATTTTTATTTTGTATTATTATAAATATAAAATCCCCATTTGTACGCAGTCTCTCTACATCAAACATTCTGGAATGTCCATTGTAGTTGACAGTTGCTCTAGGGGTTGCGCTGGAATTCACATAAGGAGTTTTCACATAAGTACAAATAGCCTCACCGTTTATCTCATCTTGAGTTTTCACAGCCCTCCTGCCGCGTCGTTTGATGAAGCTGGAGGCATCTGTCTCTGGCATGAAGATCTTCCTCAGTGCACCTTTGGTGAAGAAGAACATTGATGAGGAGTAGAAACTCTTGACAAAGATCTAAAGCAACACTGTGAAGGTTTTTGTTCACCTTGAGGACTGGCTGCCTTCTTATCTGACACAGCGGTGCTGTCGGCTCCATGGAACACTGTAACAGAGGAAACACGTCTGAGGTAAGTCCAAAAGATATCCCACCCTTTCAAGGGACTATATGGTTCCCCACACTGGTAAATCAACACTTCCCTTGGTGAGAACAGTAAACCACAGTCTGGTTACTCACAGTTGATGATGGACAAAGCAACGAGACAGGTGAGAAGAAGAGGTCGCGTCCAGGACATTTTTAGATTTAGCCGAGCAAGAGCAAAGAAAAAGCTGCTGATGTTCTCAGGGACGTCCTGCCTGAGATTGGGGATTGGGCTTGTGGTGAATGGAATTTGACCAGGAGGGTGAAGAAGGGGTGGAGTCGTGTTGTTTTTGAGGTGGGGGTGGCACCAGAAAGAAAGGTGGCTGGGATCAAGCTTTGCAGGATCTCACTTGAAACCAAGAAAGGACATGGGAAGGGTGCAGAGGTTTTTCTTCACTTTTGTCCTTTTTTTTTTTTTTTTGGCCTAATGACGTTTTTTGGCAAGGCATTACTGCATAGGAAATGTATTAATAACACAGTTTTTTTAAGGAATATGGGTAAAAATAAGGTTAGTAAACTAGCAATAAATTACTTGTAACTCCTTGATTAATCTCAGTTCATATTAATTGCAACATTTACTAATACTATATTAAAATTCACCGTTTTATTTGTTAATATTAATTAATGGACTTAATCTAACATGTGTTTTTGTTAATTAACGTTAACCAGGATTAATAAATACTGTAAATACTATTAATGTGTTAATTCATGTTAACTAATGAACCTTATTATAAAGGTATTTTGTGGCATGATTCGAATATTTACTTATTTGTTTTTAAGAATACATTGTTTTCTTTAAAAAATATATATACAATTTTTTGTGATAATTAACATCATGCCACAAGTGCATTGTCATCTGTTGTCTTAATTTGCTTTCTGATACCAAAGTCTTATCTGTACCCAACTACCTTATTTTACTCTTTACGTTTCCCTTTATGTCCAACCCCAATAATATTCAAACCCTAAATAACATTTCCCCCTTATAAGAATATAAACATTTCAGCAAATTAATTTAAGACACGTTTCTGGCTCCAGAGCTCCAAAATATGTAGAGTGTGATCTAACACAAGGGGCTCCTCTCATGCCTCATGCCCCAGGCTGGAGCAAACGTCTGCGGTTCTGTGTTAACTTAGGGTTTTTTTTAGCTGGAGTCTAGCCAACCGCCGGACATAGTGAAAGACGAAATTGTGATGGCCTGTTTCAGAGTGCCTGGGGCCTGGAGAAAACTGAGATGTGAGATAATGTAACAGAGAGACTTTTAGAAAGACATAATATGTGTGTATGTGGTTAAATGGATGACAGAGAGAAAAGTTTTGAAGATGCTGCCAGATTATGTTGCACATGCCTGCTTAAAATATTCCTCACCGTCACCAGACAGTCATAAACATGCCAAAATTCCCACCTTTTTCTGTCCCTCAGACTCAAGGCTGTTGCACTGGGTAATCTTTGAAGTTACTGATGCATTGTAGACTTTCTGGAAGCTCAATGAAGGTAATATAGACAATAAATGGTTATTGAATATTTGTTCTCAGTATATTTTGATCACTAAATGATTTAAAAATGCAAATAACATTAGTTTAGGGCTGATATTGCCAGCAGCCACGCTCATTCACTGTCTGTCCTGGAGGGAGCGCTAACTGTCTAGAATGACCTGCTTCTTCATTGAAAGCTGTCTCAAACAGAATTGAAACAGCATAAATTACTAAATAATTTAAAAATTCAATAATTTGGAACATTTAATCAAATACTAGGATGTGTATGTGAAGGAGGATTATTTTATTTACAGTGAGATACCAATTATAGTTTTCATTCATATTTAATATATTTAGTTTTCATAAATATTCCTGTGATGAATTGACTGACATTACTGAGCCGATTTTGATTCGGTCTAATATATTATTATTTTATGTCACTCTAGGTCTGGGAAGCCCTTTATATCCTGAAAGAACTCAAATGCTGCTTGCACTGAGGATCAATGTTTTGGTCAAAGGGCTCAGCGGGGTTTCACTGGAGACGCTGCACAGCATGATCCAGGCCTTCAATGGTACATTAATGCATCCCTCATTATTTTTACTAAAGAGAGTACTGTTGGGGTTTTTGGTTCCTTTGGCAAGGCATATGAAACATGGTGTGCCATTTCAAAGATTACTTTTATGTTAGTTGGCTTGTCTTTGAAATAATTTTAGCAAAAGGTTTCTTTGAAATTCTCCCTCAAAAGAGTTTTACCAAAGCTGATATTTTACCGTTTTCTTTCATTTCTCTTACCATCCTCCTGTTTATCGTATGTCCCAGAGAAGGGTACGGTGGGTGCGAGCGGAGATCTCGCCCTTCTTTCTCATCTCGCCCTCTGCCTCATGGGAGAAAGCAAAATGTGGTAGCCCAAGAGCGGCTGGGTGGATGCCAAATACGTTAGCACATATTCATTGGGTGCTTTGGTTGCAAAACTTTGTCCTAATGATAATGAAAGCAATGCATAAACATATTTACTCCTCATTTAGCCTTTAAAGTCACATTTTACCTTTGTATTGCCTGCAGGTTTTGAAAGCACATGGTCTGAAGCCCATATCTGAAGCCCCATATCTGAAGCCCCATACCATGGGGTGGCGTTGGCGCAGTGGATAAGACACATGCCTTTGGTGTGAGAGACCTGGGTTTGAATCCACTGTGAGACACCAATGTGTCCCTGAGCAAGACACTTAACCCCTACTTGCTCCAGAGGCATGCGACCTCTGACATATATAGCAATTGTAAGTCGCTTTGAATAAAAGCGGCAGATAAATGTAAAATATCTCTGAAGCCAAAGGAGGTATGTCTAATCCCCCCATTGTACAGTCAATATGTTTATCACTGTTGTCTTCGAGCTCTTTTGTGGGTCAGAAATGTTGTCTTTGACCTGCCTGGTCCATTTTAACAGTGGAGCCCCTCTTAGAACATACTGCAACCATTAGAACAAGTCATTTGTATTGTATAGCAACGTTTAAAAAAAGAAAGATTTTATAAGCTATATTTGTGTGCTAGAATGTGGTTGCATCTTCAGGCTGTTCTGAAATGGTTGTTAGGTGGTGATAGACAGAGAGTAAATAGATTAATAAATAGATTGATTGACAGACCAGGTCAGTGGTTCGGTAGTACTGTGGTAAAAGATAAAAGGATTGTTTGTGTTTATCTCTGTCCGCAGGTGCTGGCTCTGATCAATGGGACTCAGATGATCACTTCTTTGGGAGCAGAGGCTGTGGAGAGACCCGAGGCCATCTCCCGGCAGGCTGACATCATCGCTGCATTGACCCTGGAAGTCCTTAAGGGGACCACCAAAGCCTTTGATAGTGGTGAGCTCGTGTAAACAAGTGACTGATGTTTTGGATGTGAGCAACGTATTTAGACGCTGTTCTCAGTTCTGCAGACAGAAACTGTAAACACTGCAGTAAGCTTTCAGACTTGTCAGACAAAACATATTTGTGTAACACTGTCACACATATTAAGTTACAGTCCCTTGTCAGTAATGCAGACCTGCATCAGTTCTCTGAGAGTTTTGGGTTATGCGAGCCCAGTCTCATAAAAATGCATATAAATAATACGCCAGATAAAAAGAAAACTCATAGTATTGATACGCAAAAATGGACTTTGGCATATACAGTATGATACTCATCTACTCCACGGCTCTTGGTTATCATTACAAAGTTCAAGAGAGAATAACTTTCCTTAACCAAATACTAGAAGGTTTCATTTTGACTGCAGTACTGAAGTCATGTTAACCATGAGCTAAAACAGATAGGTTTCTTTCTGTAGTTTCAGAGAACAAAGTGCTTTTCCACGCCTCCTCTATTGACTCCCTGTCCACTAGTGCAGCCACGGAGGACCACGTGTCCATGGGAGGCTGGGCCACACTAAAGCCCTCAGAGTGGTTGAGCACTTCAATCAAGGTCCAAAACCTGATATCAGCCTACCATTTAGCTCAAATTGTTACTATAATGGTGGTGCCCCTATTGGATTACCAAGGCACGAGAGCACAAAGTGTAGTAGTACTTAATATTTTCCAACAGAATCTCATCATGGCAAGTCATAACTGGTTTATGTTAAAGGAGCTATGTGGAGGTTTTTACTTAAAAAAAATCTTTAAGATAGAGTTTTCATTTGTACATGTATGAGCCAACCATGATGTAAAATAAAGAATGACACCTCGACTGTCCACCACGGTTGCCTCTATCAGCCTGTAGGCTTAATTGTGTGTGGAGGAGTCGGGCCCGAATTAGCGCAAAAATTCACAAAATGTGACGTCATGTGCGTTCTCGTCTACTTGGGCGTACAACCGTACGGCATGCCAGCCATTATAGTAAGCAGCGGCAATAGTGTTTTCAAATGGACTCTGCGGATGGAAAGAAGCGACCAGCCTCCAGCACAATTCAGACACCCACGGACACTCCTCGTAAGTAAAAAAAAAAAAAAGGGCGTGCGCACTGAGAACGAGCGTGAGGCTGGCTGCAGTTCCTCTAATGGCCACTGGTGTCAGTAATGGTTAGAAATTTCAGAACCTACGCAATGCTCCTTTAAAGTGAATTGGTGGCATATTTCATAATCTCATTCATATATTTTCATACTACTTACTCCCATTGTGTGGTTGGGTTTAAGGGTGGACCTGCTTGCTTGCTTATTTTAACTGAATACATTTTTTTTAATGAACAATCATTTTGTGGCTAATTTGTATGAATTTGTATGATCTTATTCATATGTTTTTGGATTCTGTTTATGCCCCATTGTCAGTTAGGTTTAAAGTGATAGTTCACCTTCATTTGCTGGTCCCATTGACTTGCATATTTTATTTATTTATTTATTTATTTATTTCCCATTCTATGGAAGTCAATGGGGACCAGCAACTAAAGCTGAAACCTAGGAATATCTCACTGGCAATTTTTCAAATTAACATTATATTTTTTTAAGCATTTTGCTTCTAATATATTATTTTTAAAACATGATTTTAAAAAGCTTTGATTATTTAAATTAGATTACTGTGTACATAATACTTTTTGTAAATACTGCTTATAAACCATGTGCTCCTTCAATTATGTTATATACTAGAATTTTTTACACTACAGTTTAAAAAAAATAGTGTCACATGATGCTTGAGAAATCATTATAACATGCTGATTAGGAGCTGAAGAAACGTTTCTTATTAGTATCATTTTGTTTTGAAAACTGTTGCCGCTTAATATTTTTGTGGAAACTTTGATGCATTTTTTTTTCTTTGATAAATAGAAAGTTCAAAATAACTTTTAAAATATTTTTGCTGAATAAAAGTATTAATCTCTCTAAATAAAACTCGTAATGACCCCCAAACTTTTGTATACTGAATGTATGTTATATATAAATATGTAGATCTTTATACAGTATATTTATTACAATTTATTATTCAAGACAATTAGTATTCTCACCCCATATTGTTTCTTTCCTGTTTCTTTCAAGTGTGGAGCATTGCTGGGCCATGCATTGAGAAAAACTGTATGGAAAACATCCCAGAGTCCTGCCCCTCTTCCCCAACAGCCTTTGCTCTGGAACTGCCCCCATCACCACGGAAACAGGTCAGGCTGGAGTGACAGAGGATGGCATCCTGCTGACACTGTCCTATAGTCTCACATTCAATGCATTATGATGAATTTATATATATACCATTTAAACTGTCTGCACATTTCAGCATGGTTCTCACAATTTACTGCTCCTTGAATGAAGTTCAAATATTCCACTTCTGCTGTAAGACTTGGTTGTATTCTTCCATCTGTTGGTCCTTATGCAGTTTTTCCTTTTCTGAGTGAAATGAATAAAGGTCTTGTTATATCAGTTTTGTGTTTCTTTTCCAATTTCACCCCCACTGACAGCAGAACAGAGTCTGTTGTTGTTTTCAGTAACAGTATATGTTTGACCTTCCACACACTGTTTTTGTGACTCCTGGTCAGTTCCGTTTTGGCATTTTATTCAACATATCTATTTTAGATTAAATTAGTCTTGCAAGTCCATTGGTTAATTTTTGGGATAAAATGTGTAAAAAATATGTTTCTGTAAAAATTCTTTTTGTGTTTTAAGATGAGTTGTCAGTCTATATAAATGTTAATTTATTATACAGTTTGGTTTAAGACTTGTAATATACATCTCAATAAATTAGAATGTCGTGGAAAAGTTCATTTATTTCAGTAATTCAACTCAAATTGTGAAACTCGTGTATTAAATAAATTCAATGCACACAGACTGAAGTAGTTTAAGTCTTTGTTTTTTTTTTTTTATTGTGATGATTTTGGCTAATATTTAACAAAAACCCACCAATTCACATCTCAACAAATTAGAATACTTCATAGGACCAATAAGTTTTTTTTTTTTTTTTTAATTGTTGGCCTTCTGGAAAGTATGTTCATTTACTGTACATGTACTCAATACTTGGTAGGGGCTCCTTTTGCTTTAATTACTGCCTCAGTTCAGCATGGAATGGAGGTGATCAGTTTGTGGCATTGCTGAGGTGGTCTGGAAGCCCAGGTTTCTTTGACAGAGGCCTTCAGCTCATCTGCATTGTTTGGTCTCTTGTTTCTCATCTTCCTCTTGACAATAGCCCATAGATTCTCTGGGGTTCAGGTCTGGTGAGTTTGCTGGCCAGTCAAGCATACCAACACCATGGTCATTTAACCAACTTTGGTGTTTTTTGGCAGTGTGGGCAGGTGCCAAATCCTGCTGGAAAATGAAATCAGCATCTTCAAAAAGCTGGTCAGCAGAAGGAAGCATTGCACCCCAAACCATCACAGACTGTGGAAACACTGGACTTCAAACTACTTGGGCTATGAGCTTCTCCACCCTTCCTCCAGACTCTAGGACCTTGGTTTCCAAATGAAAAACAAAACTTGCACTCTGTTAACAGCCAGCTTCTTTGGCAATGAATGTTTGTGTCTCCTTGTGAAGGGTGTCAATGATTGTCTTCTGGACAGCCGTCAGATCTGCAGTCTTCCCCATGTAGCCTAGTGAACCAAACTAAGAGACCATTTTGAAGACTCAGGAAACCTTTGCAGGTGTTTTGAGTTGATTAGCTGACTGACATGTCACCATATTCTAATTTGTTTTGTGAATTGGTGGGTTTTTGTTAAATGTGAGCCAAAATCATCACAATTAAAAGAACCAAAGACTTAAACTACTTCAGTCTGTGTGCATTGAACTTATTTTATACACAAGTTTCACAGTTTGAGTTGAATTACTGAAATAAATGAACTTTTCCATGACATTATAATTTATTGAGATGCACGTGTAAAGTAGTTGATAAATGTCACATGGACACATTTTTTGTCTGTTTTTGTCATAATACATGGTAGACAGAAAGGAGGTTATTATTAGTGTTTAGCTGCGATCTAGTGATGAAAAGTGTAGTATTGATGATACTGAGGGCCGCCCAGCAGGCGCAGGGATGTCAGGGGCAGCTGCTGCTGTGTGTACGAGATACTGAACGTCTGTAACAATACTGCCCAGCCTCCCTCTGTATGTCTGGCTCAATTTCTCCTTTTTCCTTGGAAAGATGATTAACTGGACTCGCTGCAACAGCAACAACTTGTTACTGCATTAAAATCTTTTACATTTTTGTCTGTGAGTGCATTTTAATCAAAAACAAAAGGGAAATACTTGCAAAAGACAAAGACTGAGAAGATTTACATCTAAAGGTAATGATTTCTCTTGATTAAATGGGACACTGTGAAACTTGTAGTCAGACCCAGATTATTGCTGAATTTGCTCTAGCTAACATTTGTCTGTCTGTATGTGTTCTATGTTTGTGTATATAGGCTATACATATGTATATAAATATATACACAGATAAATATATACTGGTCTATAAATACATAACACTACATATATTATTCCAATATATGCTTTAAAATTATTATTTAATAATAATGTGAGTAATGTGTATTTTTAAACCATTAGATGCATACATACATATATCAGTTATTCTAATTTAAACCATTATTTACACGTATAGTTATGCTAATATTAAACTATTCCTATCTAGATAAATATTGCTTTTGTCTATTTGCTTTCCGTTTTTAAAATGTAACCATGAGAACAAATATTAGTTGACTGGTAACATATTAAACTTATCAGACTTTCTTTTCAACCACTCTTCTGATGCTGTATGTTACAATTGTCTGAAAAAGATATGTCTCCCGCAAAGTGTTGTTTACATGTACGTAGTTATGGATTAAATATGATTCTGAGAGGACAGTGGGAATACATTTGTCTTATGAATTGATACTGTTAATACAGTGTGTGTGGACTGTGTGGAGCAGAGACATGAGTCTAGAAGAAGACACACGCTGGCTGGAGTGGGTCACCAAGCAGTTTGAGAGCATTGCAGGAGATGACAAAGAAATCGACCTGGATGAGTTTAAAACAGCTCTGAAAGTAAAAGAGGTGAGCTTACTGATCCCCATTTATTATCTTATTCAAAGATCTTAATTTGATCATCTTTTCTCTCCTGTTTTGTTGTTGTAGTCATTTTTTGCGGAGAGGTTTTTTGCCTTGTTTGACTCTGATGGCAGCAGCTCTATCAGTCTGGATGAACTTCTTGAGGCTTTAGAGCTTCTGATCCATGGTAGCGAGACAGACAAACTACACTTCCTCTTCCAGGTCTATGATGTGGATGGTAAGGTGGACAGCACATCATTTTAGAATTCAGTGGTAAATTGTATTAGATTAAAATTATAACTAGAATAATTGAAAACAAGTTTAAATAATGACTTAAAGAATTAAACAATGTAATATGATTTCAAATGTTTAACTGCTAAAAATCAAGAGTCTGCATCAAGGAACTTAAATCATTGTTACATATTTATATATGTTCTTTCTTTAAAAAAACAACAATACATTAACATGTGACGTTAGACGTTACCTACCAAAAAATATCCTGGGGGAATAATCACGATTAATGTATTAACAGCTCATAGCACAAGACAATTAATTTTTGAAAAAAACAATTTTATTAAAAATTATTAAAAAAAATTTAAGAATATTAACAATAGAGTTACAGCTGAGTTTGAGAAGCGCTCCCATTATGAATTTTTGTCTTACAATGCATATTTGGTTATTTTGAAATCTTTTAAGTAATTGTGTTTTCAAAAAGTGATTTACACAAGTAAAAAATTTTCCTGGTCCACATACGTTTTGACCATTTCTTATTCGTAAAGGAATAAGAAATTGAAAGTTTTACTGGGCAAAAATGTTTTGTGCAAAGTGGTTTATTGCTTAATTTGGCTACATTGTGTGTTAACACAGTCAAGCTAATTAAGTACTTCAAATTGAATGTACTTATGGGTTAAGAGAGAAAGAGTTATTCATGTATTGGCCTATATCTTGCTGTTCATGGGCACAATATTCCTCTTGATTGGCTGACAGAAATTTTGTGCCATAAACAACAATGTTGATCCAGAAACATGTTATTCTTGCCTCTTACCCAAACAATCTGTGGTAAACCATTAATTCAATTATTGTGTTGACTTGTCATGTAGGCAGTGGTTCTATAGACCCAGATGAGTTACGTACAGTTCTGAAATCCTGTCTGAGTGAAAGTGCAATCTCACTCCCCGAGGAAAAGCTGGATGACCTGACGTTGGCGCTGTTTGAATCTGCCGATAAAGATAACAGCGGCTCTATCACGTTTGAAGAGCTGAAGGCAGAGCTGGAGAACTTTCCTGAGGTTATGGAGAACCTCACCATCAGGTGAGACATGATTATGCAATATCACAAGATCACTGGTTTTCTGATCAATAGCACAACTGCGAATATATTTTTCATATTACAGTTCAGCGAGAAAGATGTTAATACTATTACTAATACTACTATTATATTTTGAATACAGGTTTGCCAGTTTTTTTTTTTTTTTGGCAACAAAAATTGTATCAAATAAGTCAATTATTGTACATGTCTGAGCAACACAATAGCGGTGTTCCATTAATGAATGATTGAGTGTTTCGAATGAATCGGCTGACAGAATGATTCAATGACTCACTCATAAAAACATGTTTAGATCCTGAATGAATCAGCATTTTTGAATCATTTGAGTGAATGAGTCAATGACTCTCTCATTAAGACACCCCCCACTGGCATAGAGATGTATAGGTGCCACAGTCAATAACTTATTGACTTACAATGTTAACTTGCTAAAAGCAAGTTTAACAGTGATATTCCTGATGAAATAATACATTACCCATGATTCCACCGGTCAGAGAATCAAAGCAAATTGTGCCAAAATAGTGCCCATCCACTCCCATAAAGCACTGTGAATAATATGATATAGTTAGTCTATCTTATAATCGCATCTGTATCCATAAACATATTTGCAATAAACAAAATATGTTGTTTATGTATACACAATATCATTAAATCAATAATTTAACATGTATCTTGTCATTTTTAATTTGCACTGATTTATGGATTGTAGTTATTTCTCTCATTAAAGCTGTTACATAAAATCTTTTTGTCCAATTTTCAAATATTGTTTTGGTTCGAATCAATGTTTGCAATGTTATGATTCACCTCGTAGATAGTAACTCTTTACCAACTTATCCCTATGTACACAAAAATAATGCTTCAAAATGTACCAAATTTGTTACCAAGACTACCAAAAACTTTTTTTCACTCAGTGCCGCCAACTGGCTGAAACCTCCTAATCTGGAGCAGAAAAAATGCAAGACTCCTCGTTACCTGACGCGGGCGTACTGGCACAACAACAGCCGCAAGCTGCTCTTTCTCTGCCTGTATGCCGTCCTGAATGTGCTCCTCTTCATCATCGCGATGCTGAAGAATGTGCATGGAGGCCCCTGGTTCATGGTGGCCAGGGGCTGCGGCCAATGTCTCAACCTCAACTGCACTTTTGTTATGGTGAGTTGAACTCATGAATTCATCTAATGCTTCATTTTCCTGTAGTGAAAAGGTTTTGTCTTGCAGGTGCTGATGTTGAGGCGTTGTCTGACGTGGCTACGTGCCACTTGGGTGGTGAGGGTCTTACCTCTGGACCAGAACATTCTACTGCATCAGATCGTGGGCTACGCCATCTTGATCTTCAGCATTGTACATACTGGTGCTCACGTCATGAACTTTGGTAAACTGTAATAAACTTATTAACAAATTCAGTTAAAGGAATAGTTTTTAGGGATATTTTGAAAGTTGATAGGGCCTGAACAACATTGGACTCCATTGATGTTCATTCTATAGACAAAAAAGTAAACATGAAGTAAACATGAATTTTAATTACCTGTAATACAACTTATTACATTGTAATAAATGACAATAATAAATATAGATCTCATACTCAAAAAAGAAAAGCATTCAGTCCGGAATTAAATATGGAAAAATTTGTAATTTGTAACAGTTGCTGATATATTTATGGCCAAAAATTAAGTTACAATTCTGATAGTCTGTATTGCAAATCAATGAGGTCTTAGTAACAGTATATCAGACTACTTACATAAAATGCATAAAATCAGTTGTCACTGTTTATTTCCCAATAATATAATTCATTTCTTAATAAGCTGATATTTAAATACAATCATATTTAATAAATCAAAAATTATGCATGGATAATTAAGTAAGCCTAAGTTGCTTTAGTCTAGTATTCGTCCTGAAATAAAAGATTGCATATCATGTATGATACTGTAGGATTTATAGGGTTAAATTGAGTGTATAAAGTCTATAACTTTTTAACAGAATGTAATAAAATTAACATAATAATAAAGAATATTTGTCAACATCCTTTCTCTCTGTTCTTAGCCCGAATGTCTCAGAGTGATGGTATGTATCAGCTGTGGGAGTATCTTCTCACCATCCGTCCTGGGATTGGGTGGGTCAATGGCACGGCCTCCATCACAGGCGTCATTCTGCAGGTTCTCATCTGTTTAATGGTGGTGTGTTCCAGCACATTCGTCAGACGCAGTGGTCATTTTGAGGTGATGGCTTGCTGATTGAATTTTTGAGAAGCAAGAATGTGCACATGGCTGCTTCTGTGAATATCTGTTGATTTGGAAAATGTGGAGCTAAAAAATATGATTATTTCAAGACCAATAAAATCAAGTTAGCAAAGAATCCTGTTTGCAAATTGCAGCACATCATTTCAGCCATACATACCAACAAACAAATACCATTCAGAAGTGCTTTATCAAAGCATATGTTCAAGGAAAAGGTTTGTTTTTGTGTAGGTGTTCTACTGGTCCCATCTTTCTTACATCTGGGTTTGGGCCCTGTTGATTGTCCACTGTGCAAACTTTTGGAAATGGTTTGTGGTGCCAGGAGTGGTGTTCCTCATTGAGAAAATTGTTGGAATAGCTGTGTCCCGCATGGGTGGGCTATACATAGTTGAAGTCAATTTATTGCCCTCAAAGGTACAAATCTGAGCCAATGTACATATTTTGGTGTATTTTGTTTACTGGAACATTTAGTATGTCATCAATGCTGAAAGCTTCACCTCTTCTGCCATTTATTTGCGTTTTGAAGGTAACACATCTGGTAATCAAGAGGCCTCCATTCTTTCACTTCAAACCTGGGGATTATGTGTATATAAACATTCCTGTTATCGCCAAGTATGAGTGGCATCCGTTTACCATCAGCAGCGCTCCTGAGCTACAAGGTAAAACAACTACAAAGCATACAGTTATGTTATTCTTGCACCCTTCTATTAGATTGCAGATTTTTGCCTATATTTTAGTTGTATGTGCATTTAAATGAAATTAAGATGCATTGCAGAAAAATCTTTTTTGTCAATGCTTTTTCTTTCTTTCTTTGTTTTACACAAATTTTACACAAAACTAAGTTTACACAACAAAGCAAAGGTTTAACAAAATAATTTTTTTTTACAAAATCTGAGAATAAAATCTGTCTTAAAAGATCAAAGCAAAAAAACTGCACATAAAAATCAAATGTTTAAAACAATAAGATTTGTGTTTTTTTAAACAAATCTGAGACTTGTTTTCAGACATTATGTCTTGACTTAAGTTTATTTTTCTTAGAAAATAGGACAATTTTTATAACAAAACAGAACAATAGTTTTATACAAAACAAATTTACACAACAAAACAAATGTTTAACAAAATAAGAATTTTTAAGCAAATCTGAGAATAAAATGTCTTAAAACAACAAAGCAAAAAAATAATTGCAAATGTTTAAAAAAATGACTTCTTTTGATTTCTTTTTTAAGTTTATTTTTCTTAATAAAACAATACATTTGAAATAAACAAACTGCATGTAACTGTCTGCAGTGATTAAAGGTTTCAAAGCTGAATTATATTCCCTCAAACAAACAGATATGCTGTGGCTCCATATTCGTTCTATGGGCCAGTGGACAAACCGTCTGTATGAGTATTTCAGACAGCCAGAATGTCAGACCATTAGCAACAAGAGGCTCACCGCTAGCCTGAGGAACAGACACCACGAAAGCAGAACGCAGGTCTTGGCTTTTCTACATCATCCACAGAAGCTGTGTGTGACATTCTGTCAATAGTGACAGAAGTTCATTAGTTCTTTATAGGTGGGGTCATTTTGTAAGCACATCATTGATAATATAGTACCAAGACTCTCTTTCTTTTATTATATCATTGGGCTTCTCTCCAGTATTTGTTTGGGGAAAAAAATATTGCCATTTAATCTTATGGAAAGACAAGTTCAAATTGCAAAGTAAGAACTTCAAACAAGTTTTATAAAATAGACATTTACATGTCGTCATCTTCATGTCAGTGTTATTTTGTATCATTAAGGTACTATATTATAAGTTTATTTGAAATTAGTTTAAATTTTTATGTTTACAGTTTTCATTTTCATTTAGCTGTATATATATATATATATATATATATATATATATATATATATATATATATATATATATATATATATATATATATATATATATACTCAAGTAATGAAAAATAAGTTTTAGTTAACGATATAAACTCTTTTCTCCATGCAGAATGAAATTTTTAAGTCCACATGCTGCAACAAAACTGTGGCGTCTAATAAGGATGATGATGTTGAACTGACCATGTACCGGACAAGTGGAACACGAACAAACTCCCAGACGCCCGTCAGTGACCCAGTAGCCCAGACAGAACTGGGAGATGCCTCTCTGGCTACAAGAGAAGTGAGTTTCTGTCTGAACAAAGCAGAACATATATGTTCCATTACATGTAAGATACACATTAGCCTGGCTTATTTTCTGTTGTCTTCCAGCTTACAGCTAAATTAAGTGAAAACCACAGATATTGTAACATTAAGGTATGTAATTCATTTTAATGTCTCCAGTTCCATGGTACTTGATTCCTAACACTCACCACTTATTTATTTAAAAGTAATTGTCTTACAAGGAATTGTAAACCTTTAGGAATGTGTTTTTTGTTTGTTTGTTTGTTTGTTTGTTAGTGCTATGTGGATGGACCTTTTGGCACCCCGACCCGACAGATCTTTACATCTGAACATGCAGTGCTTATTGGCGCTGGAATCGGCATTACTCCCTTTGCATCCATTTTGCAGAGTATTATGTGCCGGTGAGACTAAAGTTTTCTTTGCATAAAAAAACCCACATGCAAAATTGTTTAAATTGTATGTAACATTTATTTTATTTTTATTTTTTTCAGTTATCACATGAGAAAGCAAAACTGCCCCAACTTCAACTATTCCAGGTGTGAAACCATAAAAGACAACGAAATGAAACTGAGGAAGGTGAGAGTGGTGATCAGTCAAATGGAAACTAGAATAAAAAGCAGAACAAAAAAATATTTCAGCAAATTGTCATTTTTTGGGACAACTATTCCTATAAGTTCAGATGCTGTCTTAAATGATTAAGTAATCAATCTGGCTGTACAAGTCAGTTCAACTCATTTTTTTAAATCTTGACTTGTTGATTCTCATAGTTGAAATTGGCTCAATTAAAACATGCATATCTATACATTACATAGATAGCATCAGAGCTAATAAACATGAACAACTTCAATTTTATGAAGTTCGTAAATATCTTCTAACTTCCTCCAGGTGGACTTCATTTGGATCAACCGAGATCAGAAATCCTTTGAGTGGTTTGTGAGTCTCTTGACCAAGCTGGAGATGGACCAGGCAGATGAAGAGCCAGAGGGTAAGAGAGAACCGAAGAAAGAGGGAGATAGGGTTGGCACTGAAATGGCCAATCATGCTTGTTTTTATGTTTTCAGGCCGTTTTTTGGAGATGCACATGTACATGACATCAGCCCTCAGTAAGAATGATATGAAGGCCATTGGTCTTCAGATGGCTCTGGACCTGTTGGCCAAGAAAGAGAAGAGAGATTCCATCACCGGGCTTCGCACACGTACACAGCCAGGCAGACCCGATTGGGCCAAAGTATGAAAAGATATTCTGTTCTATTCTGTTCTATTCTCCCTAATATCTTTCATTATCAGTGTTTAAATGCATTTCCAGGTTTTCCAGAAGGTGTCTGAGGAAAAGAAAGGAAAGGTTCGTGTGTTTTACTGCGGTTCTCCTGCTCTGGCCAAAGCCATCAAGGCCCAGTGTGAGCATTTCGGCTTCAACTTCTACAAAGAAAATTTCTGAAGAATTTACAACATTTCATTTGCTTAAAATCTAACAAATAATAAGAAATAATCTGATATTCTGTATCTAATCTGATGTTGCCGGTGTGTCTGATGTTGTACACTTTGCAAAGCTCATATTATGTTTTCATTTATTGCAGTGTTTTTGTAAGTAACCTTTTAACACTTTTAATGAACTTATATTTGCTTATTATTATTTTTTATTATTACTATTATTTTAGAAATACCCTTTCTGATTATTATGCATCATGTAAAAGTTTTTTTTCTCCAGTATGTTTGTGTCATGTAAATAACAGTATGAAGTAATTTACTCTAGAATGTACAGTAAGAAATATTAGTTACTAAGATGTTAATACAAATAATGAAAAATTGTTACTTGACAAAGTAAAATATTTAACTGCTTTGATGACATAAACAGTTAACATTGCCAAGGCATAATAATGACAAAAACAACAACTTTGGATCATCCAGTTAACAACACAGTATTTAGAATCAAGCATATGCAAACTTTTGAACGGGGTCATTTTTATAAATTCAACCATTATTTTTATATATTTATCTTATTCAGGTGAGTACTAAATAAAAAAAATAACATGCATTTTGTATGATCCCTCTCATTTTGGAAAAGTAATTAACATTTTTCAGATACTGCAAAGTGCATGTAAAATTTTGACCACAACCTATACACAATATAAGTATTGATATTTTTCATTACTTGTACTAATTGTACTGTTTACATCTGTGTTTAAGTGTTTTTGACTCTGTTCTTTGATATCTACCTTAAGAGACATATAGGATACCGTTTCTCAGTGTTAAAACATTTGCAATCGTTAGAGATCGTAATAGATAGAAACTTGTTACACATACCTGTTGCATGGTCCCCGTTCCTGATTTTTCAAATAAACAAACTCAGACGTGGATTCACTTGGTTTACAGAAACATCTTGTAATATGTTCAGCAACGCAACACAAGCAGCACTATATGGACTTTATTTATCATTCAAATTTTCAATAAGATTCTGCACAGACAATCTTTTTTTGTATTTGTATTCTTTTTAATTACCCCTTGTATTGGTCAAACATGCGAACAAGTTGAATTTTACATTTATTTTGAGTGTAAGCCTCAACCATATGATTTCAGGATACCAGTGATCTTGATGGTAAGATTTTATATTTTGATATTGTGGTTATTATAAGACAAAATGGTGGGACCCATATTTACCTCTGTCCGCAGATGCTGCACCTGAATCGCTCTAACAGGACCGTAAGGATTTCTAACGCATTCTCATCCCAAGGCGTCATATACTGACCCTTGTGACATTTCGTCAACATCCTACGCATATGGCACCCTCTAGCGTCAATATGAGACACAGATTATGGGTTAGGGTTAAGGTTAGGGTTAGGGTTAGGGTTAGACCGCTAGGTGGCGCCTTCTGGCCCATATTTATCTGCGCCTAATATTGATGCTAGAGGGTTCCATGTGCGTAGGATGTTGACGAAATGTCAAAAGGGTCAGTATATGACGCTTTGGGATGAGAACGGTCTGGGATTTCCTGAGATGTTCCACTATCACCGCATGGCTGTGATGTGACAATGTCTGGTGGCTCACATCAATCACAAAACTCTGATTGTCATCTGTGCTGTGTTTGCTCTCATCACTATACTGCTGTGGAACAAGTGCTCCAGTGACAAAGTCCTACCCACACAGATCAGACCTCAGCTGGAGTTTGCACCCACCCCAGAGAAGGACGAAGAGAACGGGCAATCACCTGAAGCACCGCCTGGATCCAAAGAAGTCACTTACGAGCAGATTGACTGTCTTATCAATGAGGCATCTTGTGCAGTTTGATGGGATGGAATGGTTTGAGTTCTCCCACAGTTACTCACAGGTGTACGCCCAAAGGGAGCCTTACCACTCCGATGGGGTCTTCGTGTCCTTTGAGGGCTACAACGTGGAAATGCGGGATCGGGTAAAATGCATCAGCCGTGTGGAAGCTAGTTTGCCTAATATAGGCGTAGTCAGCCCTGTTCATGTAGTACTACCATCCTGCAGAGTTCAGCTCCAATCCCAATCAAACACACCTGAACCAGCTATTCGGGGTTACTTTTTGTAAATGTCTAAATGACATTCAGAAACTGTTTTTGAAATGAATGAGGAACAAATAAACACAGATGCCAAAAAAAACTACATTTATTTATTAAGATTGATTTTTTTAACATTTGGCATGCACTGCACGTAACGGTGAGCAGCCGCAGACCATTTATTCACATAATCTATACGAGTCTAAGCCCCTTTTTGCACTAGTGCGTTTTTGTTTTAAAACAGTTTTAAAATGAAAACGATCTTCATCCATACTTGCATTCCAGAAACTATCTCCGTCCACTCTACACAACCCGAACGCATGTCACATGACCATTCATGCAAGTACAACCATAGATATATATACATGGATGCCTCATTAGCGACTGTTTCTATGGGCCACTATACGTAAGCTGTCTGCCATATTGTAATGGTCAACTTGAAACATTCATCATAGTAATCACTGAATATTCGTAAGATGCCACAATCCTGCACAGAATGACTCAATCAAGTTGACCGTCTAAGATGGCGGCTGCATCTATGTGCCGTGAGCGGACGAATGAGGCATCTATACATATCTATGGTTAGAACAATGAGCATGATATTGTTTACACAGTCATCAAGGATACACAGAGCGAATGTTGGCTCGTTTTCAAAAGTCTACCTTTTGGTCCCTTTACATTGAAACACAACCCCAGAGTTTTTAAAATAAAACGGGGTCTGCAGCGTTTTCGAACCCTCAAAAACTGAGACATTCAAAAACACTGCAGACCCAGTTTTAGTAGTCTGAACGACAGGTGTAACCATAGCAAAAGTTAAAATGAAAAAGCACTATTGTAAAAGTAGCCTAAATGTTAAAAGCAGGGGTGCTCAATCCTGTTCCTGGAGATTGACCTTCCAGCAAAGTTCAGCTCTAACTCTAATAAAATGCTCCTTAACCAGCTAATAAAATTCTTCAGGAACACTTGATAATTACAGAGAGCTTGTCGTCCCTAAGGGTTGCACACTGTCCAAGCACCAGGATCAAGGTCGTTTTGGGTTTGCAAACCATTTTGACACAGCAGGTATGAATTCCTTGTTAAATTTTAGTAGGTGTGAATTCAGATGAATCAGCTGTTTTGCTATGATGATCATAGATGATTACTTTGTTGTACTTTCATAGAGAACTCTGATGGTGTGTCTTTGGTCTTGGACAATGCAAAAGGTTTCGTCCTTACCTTTGATGTGAAGTTTGTCTCCAATGGTAGCATCTCTGTGGTTCTGGAGAACACAGAAATAGGGCCTCCTTACATCATCCATTACATCACTAGTCCACTCCTTCTTTCCTTTAAAGACCGAGAGGTCATCTATGGCATCGGCTCTCGAGCCTGATGGAGTACCGTCAGTCGCGATTTAGTGACAGATTTGTGTAAAGGAGTCGGTTTGTCCAACACCAAAGTGGTGAAGGCAACCAACATGCCTTGCTGTGTGGTCCAGCTGGTTCTTAGAGGTTCTGGATTCATCAGCAATATCATTGTATCTTCCACTGCAGACATGGCTGCGTTCTTTGCCGTCAGTGATTGGTTTCTTCATAACCAGGATGAGAATGGCGGGTGGCCGCTTAAGGTGACCCGTAAGCGCGGAGTGGGTTTCAAGAGCTTGGAGCCCAGATGGTACTCCGCCATGGCGTCTGCAATTTGGACTCACATGGAACCAGTCCTGACAGATATTCATTTAAAGTTTCCAAAAGTTGATACTATTCACTTTTGGTCAGACGGCCCCAGCAAGCAATACAAGAACAAGAAGAACTTTTCTCTCCTCTGCAGTGTCCCTCCAACTCTAGGTTTCAAGAGAACAACCTGGAACTTCTTCCCCACCTCACATGGGAAGGGAGCCCCAGATGGCATTGGAGGAACTGTGAAAAGGACTGCAGACAGCCTTATACTGCGGGGGAATGACATTGTGAATGGGAACATCTTCCATGAGATGGTTGGCAGAAGCCTCTGCAGCACTAAGCTCTATATCATTACTGAAGCTGACATGCAGCCATATGATGCACTCCTTTCTCAACCACTAAAACCTGTACCTGCAACAAGGAAACTCCACCAGGTCACACCGACATACAGAAATGACTCTGAGATCCACTGTAGATCACTGTCCTGTTTCTGCAGTGAGCCACAGATGTGCGAGTGTTTCAGCCCAACAATATTCCAGTTGACTGCCAATGCACCCAGGGTACAGGTCGAGGATGACAGTCCTATACCAGTGCAAAAGAGGAAAGGTCCTTTGGCAATGTTGTTGGAGGAAATGGAACGAGAGGAAAGTGAGCAAGAGCCAATGGAGCAAGAATCACTGACCAAGAGTGGTCCTGATGGGACAGTGACAGATATATCTGCTGATGTAGTTCATTGCGGAGACTGGCTTGCAGTCATTTATGACCAGAACTGGTGGTTAGCAAAAGCTGTCACTGTGGATGCTCATCATCAAGATTTGGAAGTGGAGTTTTTCCACCCTCATGGGCCTAACACACGATTCTATCCAAAAGGAGGTGGAAAGGATATGTGCTTCATACCATTTGACCATATTCTGGTCAAACTTGTGGAACCGTCATCACCAGGTCGTGCAAGCAGGACAAGGGAGATTTACAACCTGTCTTCTGAAGTCATGGACTTCATAGAGGAGAAACATATACACCATATACTTCCTGATAAAGCTACATGAGTGGTGGAGTGATGTAAATCAGTCAGGGAATACTCACATGAGTTCACATTTGAATTATTAATATTGTTGTGCCAGATGTTTTTTGTGGTATTTACACAGAATGCTTTCTGTATTTTGCAACATTTCAGTTTATCTATTATTTCAGTTTATAGTCTAGTTTACATAAGAATTTGATTATATTATTTTATGAGTGGGGGGCACTACATGATAGTTAAATCTGAGGTCAGTGATGAATTCTATCTTATTGCTACTGGTAATGATTTCTTTTTTTACTTATGATGATTATTAAGGGGTAGTGCCTATTAATGTAGTGCCTTTTATTAATGATAGCCTATCGCTAATTAAACCTATATGTTTCTTATTGAATGTTTGCGACTGTGCTGTTACAATTGTTGTTATCTGTTCTTCACGTCCAATATACAGTTTACAGTCCAGTTTTCAGAAGAATATAATGTATTATTTTATGAGTAGGGGTCACTAGATGACAGTTTAAGATGATGTCAGTAATGCATCATTATTCCTACTGGTAATGACTATTTTTTACTATGATTTTTTTTTTTTTACTTTTTTTTTTTATAATTGATGACATGTAGGATGTGGTACTTTTAGATATTGCTTAATTGTACCTTATATTCCTTGAAACATGTTTATCACAGTGTTTAGGATTGTTATTTTTTGGACAAAATAGTTAAATAAAGTTGGAAGCAGGAAGCCATTGACTTGAGTGGTATACATTTTGGAATTGTATGTTGTAATGAGGCCACTGTCACCACCGTCAGATTAGTATCACCACCGTCAGAGGGAGTTGTATTTGTTTTAAATGAATATGCTTACAATATGTTTCTTCAGTGCTGTTGAGTTATTAAAGAAATAATCTATTTTAATACAAAAATATGTTTGTTAAATAAAAAAACATTACTTTTTATATTTAGGCTTAAAGTAAACGTTATATGATGTTAGATCTTTTAAAGGAGTGTAAGTGAAACAGTATAAAAAATTTTTACAAAAGTGAATATTCAACATTTAACAGCATATATGTGTACTAAGAATGCTACTTAATTATTTAAAAACTCTAAATACATATTAGACCAAATAAATAAAAAAAAATATTAGATTTATATTGTGTCTGACGGTGTCAACAGAAACAAAGTAATAACTGGAAAAATACCTATTTTATGAAAAAAATACAAAATGGGGAGGTTGCACCAGGACATTGCTGAACAGCCAAGACCTTGTTCTATAATGATATACCTTCAGATTTTATAATTTAACTAACTTTTTATTTTCTAAATTAAATCCTGTTTTATCCAAATTCTCAAGAATCAGTGAATTATTGTTTGAGAATGAAGTTAACTGAGCATTAAAGCATTAGTTCACCCAAAAATGAAAATTATGTCATTAATAACTCACCCTCATGTCGTTCCAAACCAGTAAGACCTCCATTTATCTTCCGAACAGAGTTTAAGATATTTTAGATTTAGTCCGAGAGCTCTCAGTCCCTCCATTGCAACTGGGTTATTTACAGTATGTAGCCTAATTATTTAAAGCTTAAAATAAATGTGCTATTTGAGCTGTTTTAAAACTGTGTGAACAATCATTGCTCATTATTTGAAGTACCTCGAAGTCCCATGTAAAACCCTGGCAGGTGAATATGGTAAACATTAATCGTTGTGATATATATCAAAATACCATGGTGTTATGATCTGATACAATCACTGTAACTTGTTCTGCCACAAGGACTTTGACTTTCTTTTGACTTTGGTTTCCTTCAACACAATTTAAATGCCTTAAAACCTTATAAATACTATTCTTTCTAAGTTATGAATACATATATATATATTAAATAAATGAATTCCAATAACCTGTAAATTATAAAATAATAGCACAATCTACCTGTCGTTTTCTGAGGCGATCCACTCTGCATTCGATTAACGGACCTAAAGTAGTTCAATGCAGTCAGCTCTCGATTAGTATGCCTACCTACGCAGAGCTACCCACAAACCAGTTAGCTAGTATTATTTCTCCTATAGCCACCACAATACAAGCTCTCAATGTCCCGATAATCCAGACTGTTTGATTGAGATACTCCTAAATGACATGAATGTAATCCGCTTGGTGCTTCGGATCGGTGGGTTGTCAATCCAGGTCGCCTGATAACGACCCATCTCGGCTAACAGGCTAAGAAGCTAACAGCGTCTTCGATGACATTTCTGTGACAAACACAACAGGACAGGTCTGTAAAATGTCGATAAATTGGCTGTTTAATCTGCCTTCCAACACAATCTTAGTGTATGTGTGGTTATATGTTTGTTAGAACCAAGAAATGTGTAAATAAACGTTTATAGCGAATAAATGATAGCTAACATAGTGGCTTAGTTCAGTTTCCATATTTGGGCAGACACGGCAATGAGTTATTGTTAGTTGCACAAATTAAATGCCTTTATTAATGCTGTTAATGTGCATGTTTTGTGGTCCGTGGTTTGCTGTTGTTTAAATGTGAATGAAGATTTCAGTGGCATGGTGTGGATTTAAATGACTTGATTGTTTACATTGTTCAGAACATCTAATAGGACTTTAATTGTCCACAGCAACATCAAATTGTATTGATCTGTCTTTAAATATATTAAATTACTAAATCAAAGGCAAGTTTTGGTGTAATATCATTGCAAAACACCCACAGGGTTTACTTTTGCAAATCTGTTGTCTAAAGGATGGTAGAGTGATATTTCATGGACTTGATAGCTGGGCCCTATAACAGAATAAACGGATTACTGTGTTTTTTGTGAAGATACATTTAAAACTGTTAAAACTTTGAATCAAGGGTTTTGTTGCATGATCAGTTGGTTTTGTACAGACATCTGTCTGGAGACGAGCTGTCATCAGTTTGCAAGTCTGCATTGAATGAGCAAATGAACTTGATAATTTGTATTTAATCAGTGAATACTCTCATAAGTATGCTTCTTTTAAATGAATTGCTGATAAGTGATGTTTCTTACAGACCTGTAGATTATTGTTTGTTGATTTAAGCTCATTTCTTTGTGTATGTCCACTAGTCTGTATGGCCGAAGTGCTGCTGAGTTAGTGTCCGGCCTGTGTGCAAGGAAGGCTGGCTGGGCTGTGGAGCACTAGAGAGGAAAAATGGCAGGGCAGAACAGAAACTCTGTGCTGATCCTGTCAGGTCGAGAGCGAGGAGCTCGCATGCTGGGCTCCCAGCAGCTCCTGCAGCAGCTGGTGGAGGACCGCACGCGCTGGATGAAATGGCAAAGCCAGGTAGGGTATAAATCTTAATGATTTTGATGGTTCAGTCTGGCCTACAGTCAGCAGATGTTTCTATATAGACCAATTTTCAAAATATCACAGTCAGAATCATGTATTAATTCAACATTGTGCAGCAAAGAATATTCAAAGGCTTCCACACCCATACAGGCCATCAGCTGAAATTGTCTTGTTATTAGATGTTTTCTTATAAATTTATTAATTAATCAATCGTTATTAATCTTAAGAGTGTTTTGTATTTAATGTGCATGAAAGTGACGTGACATGTGGCCAAGTATGGTGACCCACACTTGGAATTAGTGCTCTGCATTTATCCTATCCTGAGTGCACACACACAGCAGTGAACACACACACACACACGCTCCATGAACACACACCCGGAGCAGTGGGCAGCCATTTTATTTTTTGTTCTGGAAAAATTGGGAATATTTTACAATTAAATGATTTTGTTTTCAGGGTTGGTGGCGTATCTTATAACAGTTATATTAATATTAATGTTCTTGTTTTAATGTAGAATAATAATGCAATAATTTGGTCATTGTGTGCGTTATAAAATATACAAATTAGATTCTTTGACAGTTATTGAGAGGCTGAATTCAAAATTTGTAGCACAGTACAATAAAACAATTGTCACATCAAGTTTATGATTTATACAGATTGAATGCATTTTTAGCAGATTTAGAATTTTTATGGTTAATTTATTTTAAAATAACAGTTAATATTAATGTAATTAATAGAACTTAATTGTTAGATTGTTAGATAATTTTTGTTTATATAGTCTTTGATTAACCCTGAAATTTCACTAAGGCTTCATGCCTGCAAATTATATTCTTTTTGTGAATTATTTCTACAGAAAGTAGAGTTGCCGGAAAATCCACGATCAACCTTCCTGCTGGCCTTCAGTCCAGATAGGTAACATTTATATTTTAAGAGAAAAAAAAAAAAAAATGAAAACACTAGATGTTAAAAACAAACTTCTGTTTCCCTTGCTTCCAGAGATTGTATTTACATTTCTTCCTTTTCTAGGAACCTTGTGGCCTCAACCCACGTCAACCATAACATCTACATCACAGATGTGAAAACAGGAAAGTGCCTGCACTCTTTAGTGGGCCATCGACGCACACCTTGGTGTGTGACTTTTCACCCCACCATCCCTGGCCTAGTTGCCTCTGGGTGCCTTGATGGAGAAGTCCGAATTTGGGACCTGCATGTAAGCGTCAGTTTATTTTAATGTTTTAGTTATTCCTAATATGTGCGGAGCTTCCCCTTTTGCAAACATTGTTATCTTGTGTGTTAGTTACTTTGTGTTTGATTTCCATACCGTTCAGTAGCAGCTCAAGTCTGTTTTTCTGGTCTGATCAAATTGCATTATATACTCGGCATTAGAAACCCAAACGTTGCTGTTTAAATGAATGTTTTGGATGTTTTTCCCCTTTACCCAGGGTGGAAGCGAGAGCTGGTTCACCGAGAGTAATGTTGCCATCGCTTCTCTAGCGTTCCACCCCACAGCTCAGCTCCTGCTCATCGCCACCAACAACGAACTTCACTTCTGGGACTGGAGCCGGCCAGAACCTTTTGCTGTGGTCAAGACTGCCAGCGAGACCGAACGTGTCCGGTGTGGAAGCAATCCTGTTATTTCATAGTGGCCATTGAGAAATAAAAATGTACCCATTATCCTTCCAGTAATCTTTAAAACACTTAATCCTAACTTTGTCTTTTTTGACCAGGTTGGTGAGATTTGATCCTCTAGGTCATAATCTTTTAACAGCTATTGTGAACCCATCCAACCAGCAGGTTAGAAACAACCTTTTTTCCTGCCAAAATAGCTATTCAGTTTTTTCCTGTGTGCATTTTCCTTTTAGAAACATAATTTTATGAGTGTTTTACTGTGTTCCTGTAGAATGATGATGACTCCGAGGTCCCCATGGACAGCATGGAGATGGCTTTGTTCCGCCAACGTTCTCTTTTACGCTCTCCACCTGTACGTCGGACGCCAATTCTGCACAATTTCCTGCACATCTTGTCCTCTCGCTCTTCTGGATCACAGGCTGGTGATCAGTCCCGCCCCACTCCAGAGCCCAGAGAGCCTCCCAGCATACCTCGGTTCCAGTACCCGGTGCGGACGGAACCAGGTGACCGCTCTGCCTTACAGGGCTGCACGCAGCATTTGGGTCTGGGCTGTCTGTGCAGTCGCTGCGCTGCATCGCGTAACTTATTCACACAGAATCCGACAGGCCTCCAGCCTTCGGATTTACCTCAACCGCAAACTCAGTCAGGCCCCTCTGCCTTCTCGCCCACCCCTAGCCAGACCCGCACCTCCACGGACCGACCTTCTGCTTTTAGCAGTGTGTTCAGCGGGGCTGCAGGGAACTCTGCGCATCAGGGACTCTTGCCTCTTAGGACTATAGATCCCTTAGTGTCACAAACACCTGGTCCTCTTGAGGCCCCTGGGCGTCTCCCTGGGGCTGATTGGTCGGGCAGTCTGCTGAGCACGGGACATGAACATGGGTTAGGTGCGATTGGGGTGGAAAGCAGCACCGGAAGGGGTGTTGTGCCCCCTCCGAGGACGAGCTCCTCTTCTATGGATCTCCTCTCCCTGCACAGGTTCCCCGATGGTTCCTCTTCATCACCCATATACACGTCTGCTACAGAAGGGCGAGGCCTAGTGCTGCCTGGGACGGAGCCCAACCGGGGAAGAGCCAATGACGGCACCAGTAGTGGCCATCACCCATTCTATGACAACACCCAGCACAACAACCCCGCCTCCATACGCAACGTCTTGCAGTGCAACCTGAGCCGTTACTTTATGGAATACGAGCGAATGCAGGAATTGGAGCGACCTGATGGCGGCCGAGAGGTGACGGGTGGACCGGGACCCATGCAGGAGCTCCTCAACCGTGGTATGGACACAGAACGTCCTGGGCCTTCGCACAACGGCTCTGCCTACACTGGAAACGGAGGCACGGTCGCCGGCCCCTCTCAAAACCACCCTAATCGTTGCCGTTCGTGCCACAACCTCCTCACCTTCAACCACGACACCCAACGCTGGGAACGTTCCGGTCAGACCTCTTCTTCCTCTTCCTCACAAGACGTACCATCATGGCCGCTTTCAATGCCTCCGTTTGAGGACCCTGGTCAGGGTGCACGAGTGGAGGCCGAGGCCCCTGAGATGAGGCCCATGGAGTTGGGCGAGGCCTCCTCTGGTCTACAGGGCCAGCAACCTATGGGTCTGGTGTACAATCAGGAGACGGGGCAGTGGGAAAGCGTGTACCGGCAACCAACGGCAAGCGCTGCTTCTGAGGCAACACAAGACGCCTTAAACCCAGAGGTGCCTGTTGATAATCCGGATGAGGACTCACTCAGGAGGTGGGAAAGAACAAGAACTAAATTTGGTTTTTAAGGAGTGGTCACATTAGCAAAATTTCAGTAAAATATTGCAGGCAAAAAAAGGTGCATTGTCTGTTGTCATTTCAAGTAATCAAGCAGATTTCTGCTGGTCAGCATGGTAAATCAGCATGTCTGACTTGAATCTGTTGTGATGGCAAAATCATTTACCCTTATATGAGGTTCCCGTTCACGTGGATTCCTCTTGAAATGATTGGATTTTCTCTGCGAATATCCCAGAACAATGGTAAATGTCATCGCACGTTTACATTTGCCTTTCATGTTACTTATTTGTTTCCTCCTCAGGAGGTTGTTGGAATCGTCACTGTTTCCATTCTCTCGATATGATATGTCTGGCTCCAGAGATCATCCCATATACCCAGATCCTGCCAGGTACCTGTTTGAAAGCCTATATGTACAAAGTCGAAGCTGATTATTGGACTTTAAATTCAGAGTTTGACCTTTCTGTTCCTCTTCCACATTTCCTAGGCTGTCTCCAGCTGCGTACTATGCTCAGAGAATGATCCAGTATCTGTCTCGGAGAGAAAGCATACGCCAGCGTTCCCTTCAGAATCGCCTACGGACGCTGTCAAACTCTCAAGCCGACAGCCAATCAAACAACCCCTCCTCCATGCCACCAGAGGCCAGTGATGGAGACTATGAGGACATCGAGTGAGTCTGATCAAACTCATTGAGTCCTCACTCATTCATGCATTCATCTTTATTACTGTACAATTGCAATTACAGTTTTAGTAATCCTGTGTTCATCCCAGTGGTTTTGGATTTTGAGTAAGTATTCAATATTTCTTTTCGCTTTCGGTCACAGGGAGCCTGGAGACAGGACAAGACATCGAATGCCCCGCAACGCTCGAATGTCAGCCCCCTCTCTTGGGCGCTTTGTCCCACGGTTAGTGACGTTTAACATAGCCTGTCATAAACTACTATGCAAAGGTTTATTGTTTAAAATGTATTTTGTGAGAAGTGTTAGGCTCATCAAGGCTCCATTTATTTGATCAAAAATGTTAAATA
This sequence comes from Carassius carassius, assembly GCF_963082965.1. Lineage (NCBI taxonomy): Eukaryota > Metazoa > Chordata > Actinopteri > Cypriniformes > Cyprinidae > Carassius > Carassius carassius. Next base: position 4,352,092 of record NC_081804.1, on the reverse strand, counting down.
TTATTACTATTTAAAAGAACTGTTTTCTATTTAAATATATTCTAAAATGTATTTTATAACTGGGATGCAAAGCTGAATTTCCAGCATCATTACTTGAGTCTTCAGTGTCACATGATCCTCCAGAAATCATTCTAATATGCTGATTTGGTGCTGAAGAAACATGTTCTTATTATCATCAATGTTGAAAACAGTTGTTTTTTTGTGGAAACTGTAAAACATTCATCTTTGATGAATACAAAGTTCAAAAGAGCAGCATTTATTTGACAGAAATCTGTTGTAACATTATACATGTCTTTACTGTTACTTGTAATCAACTTAATCCATTCCTGCTAAAGAAAAGTATTAATATCTTTTTTTTTTTAATGTTACTGACCTTTAAAATTTGAATATTAGTGTCCAGAGTGAAATATATATATACTATATATACCGGTATATGAAATATCATTCTGTGATGATATTTTTGGTGGTTTATTTCTTTAGATAAATTTATAAATTAATTCAGATATACGAGTTAATGTTTATGCTAATAATGTATCTGTTATGTCTTATTAATGTATACGTTCTTGTTATTTTTGTCTGAAGGAGGTTCCTGTTGCCAGAGTACTTGCCCTACGCTGGACTCTTCCATGAGAGGGGTCAGTCAGGCCTGGCCACTCACTCCTCCATTAACAGAGTATTAGCAGGTCCAACAAGCAGTTTTTCTATTTCTTGCCATTTCGTTTCACATCTTTCTCATTTCGTTTAATTTCCAAAGCACTTTCAATCATTTTTATCCCATAGTGTCAGAAACACTAGAATAGTGAATTTGAAACTAAGTGAAGATAATTAAATAGATCTACCCATAATGCTCTGTTGCAGGTGCATCTATAGGTGATGGGCAGTCAGCTGTGGCCAGTAACATTGCCAATACCACCTACAGGCTGCAGTGGTGGGATTTCACCAAGTTTGACCTTCCAGAGATCAGTAATGGTACTACATTCTTCTGAGTACTATTGCTTTTTTTGTTTGTTTTCCTTTCTGGAGTTTTTGCACATATAAACGGCATGACATTATCAGAATATAGGTAGCTTGTTTCACTTGTTTAACTTCTTCAGAAGCTACAAAAAATTGTTTTTTCTTGTTTTCATCTTAGCCACTGTGAATGTGCTCGTTCCTCACTGTAAGATCTACAACGATGCCAGCTGTGATATTTCAGCAGACGGGCAGCTGCTGGCCATATTCATTCCCAGCAGCCAGCGGGGTTTTGCAGATGAGGGCATCCTAGCCGTCTATTCCCTCGCTCCCCATAACCTGGGAGAAATGCTGTACACCAAGAGATTTGGTCAGTGTTGTCGAACAGTACCTCAGCAGCTCATTTTAGCAGTAACACTCTGACCATTCCTGTTATTAATTTTTTTTTTTACTTTTTAGCAAGAAATTCCCCTTTGAGATTTGTTTGTAACCTGCATTTCAGGTCCAAACGCAATCTCTGTGAGTCTTTCCCCCATGGGCTGCTATGTGATGGTGGGACTGGCCTCCAGACGGATCCTGCTCCATCCCACCACCGACCACATGGTGGCACAAGTGTTTCGTCTACAGCAGCCACACGGAGGAGAGACCTCCATTAGAGTAAGAGTTTTTGATAAACTAAAGATGTCTGCAGTAATGTAAAAATTTATTTATTTTATATCATAAACTGATTTTTAAAGGTGAGTTTTTTTTTCCCTAGACCCACCAAAGCTAACAAGCCGTAAAAAATTAGACTGTATTGTGACTAAAACTTAGTTTTTCCGTTTTCTGTGTGTTTGATTGTCTGCTTTCTCTTGGCCTCCTGCAGATGATGTTTAATGTAGTATACCCAATGGCTCCAGACCAGAGGAGACACGTCAGTATTAACTCAGCCCGGTGGCTTCCAGAGCCAGGCATGGGATTGGCGTACGGAACCAATAAAGGTGACCTGGTCATCTGCAGGCCAGTGTAAGTAAATAACAGTCACCAAGCAGACCATCTGATCCACATGCATCTTTAGTCCTTCGCAAATTTGGATGTCTTTATCAAATCGTAAAACTGAATTTTTAATTTTTTTAAGATTTATTTTTGGCGTTTTATGCCCTTTTTTATTTAGATAGGACAGTAGGTCGACAGGAAGTGAAGTGGGTGAGAAAGAGGGGAGTGGGATCAGGAAATGTCTGCGATCTGGGACTCAAACTCGGGATTTTTCTCATAAATCTAAAGTTCAAATGAACAGCCTGTCTTTGAAATAGAAATATTTTGTAACATTATAAACTACTTGACTACTTTTGGTCTAGTTAATGCATCCCTCTGAATAAAAGGATTAATTGCTTCCCAAAGCACATTACTGTCCCCATACTTTTAAACAGTGGTTTATGTCATTTATTATGGATTAATTAACATTAAATATTCACCATTTCTCTCATATTTAACATGAATATTATGCCTCAACATATTTTCTTTGTTTCGTTTTACATCTAAGTGCATGCAAAGTGATAATGATAGTTTGTTATAAAAGTTTGTTGATATTATTGGATGGTACCAGTAACTTTATGGCTTCCAGCCCAGATGTTTTACCAGTACGCCACACCACCCAGCAAGACAAACAAAACAAGTGCCACCGTGAAGCACAGTAGCTATGGAAATTACAGATAAACCAAACACAGTTTATCAGCGCAATGAAAAAAAAAACGCATTTTTACAACCAGTAATTTCCCTAGACGTGTTCCAGAGCCTGTGTCAATATTGACTTGCTGAGTTAAACATGCCAAAGATTCAGAGTTGATATATTATCTGTCTGTCAGCAGTTCATTTTCGAGTTCCTGATCCCAGATCAGTGTCGGTTTTCAGATACGAGGACTTTTGATAGACCACCGTGTTACCTGAAGCCGCCTTTCATTAGATTATCTTCTTCATTAGTGGCAGGAAACTCTGGTGTTCGACTGGAAAGAAGCAATTATTGTTTTTTTTTAACAAGGTTACAGGCCACATTACCCCTGTGCCCCATGAATTTTGCAGCTCATCGCTTTCAAGGAATTCTCCTCCATTCTGATGGCTTTATAATCAGATCACAGCCCACGCAGACAGATGGAGGATGTCACAATAATTCCATTTCTTCTTTGCAATTCAGTTGTTCAGTTTTGTAATTTGGTCAAGTCTGGGTGTATTCTTGGTCTTAAACGCACATTCCGAGATCTGCATGGTTTGGAATACTTGATTCTGATTGGCCATTCTACAATCAACTGTTTTTTGTATAATGATGCTAAACTGTACAATCGACCGTGCTCTGATTCAACGGATGCCCTACATTGGGCTGCAAGATTGATGGATTGCAACACTCTGCAGTTTCCTACTTCTCACAAGATAAACTATGATATTTAACGTCCATTAGTTTATTTATACTGTGTGTTTGCTGTGTAATAAGTGGGATAATGTATAATCAGCCATCGTCAAATGAATCCCTGACATGAAGCATACATTGCCGTTTGGGTAGGTGTTTAAACAAGATGATGAATAAAGTCTAAAATATCTGTTTTGTTGTCAGTGATTTCCGCAGTGATGGAGACAGTTCGTCGGATCTGAACTCGGATTCTTTGTTTACCGTGAGCAGCAGCAGCCGAACCCGCGGAGTGGAGCGCCCAGGGTCAGAAATGAGCTGAATCTGAAGTCACAGCTTGTCATAATCCTAGATCCAGAATTGCTCATCTGTTTTTATTTCTTACAGCACCAGCAGGTCCGGCTGGCGAGTTGACGGAGACATGGGCCTTATGAACGCTATTGGCCTGCAGCCGCGTCAGGCCGCCCCTTCTGTGACCTCACAGGGGACGCAGACACCAGTAGTGCGACTGCAGAATGCCGAGACGCAGACAGAGAGAGAACTTCCTTCAACCAGCCCCTTCCAGAGCACACACACATCCAGAAACAGTAAGACGTTTGTATAAATGTAATTTGCATAAAATCCACTTATTTAAAAACAAGAATATACAGTTAAAAAAAAAAAAAAAAAACCTAGGTAAAAATAATCATATATAAACTAGATTATAACCTAATAAAATCAGATTATGAAATAATTTTTATTTATATGCACCAATATAACATGCATACAAGCTAAAAAGCAGTATTTCCCTACATATTCAGCAGGATCCAAAAACTAGTGAAACCTTTTTGTTTTTTTGCTACAAATCATATTATTATAAAATATATTTAAAACAAAATGATACTTTTAGAATTACAATTTTAGTGAGAAATGAACTAAACACTGACATTTCTTATTTTGTTGGACCCCCTTTTTGCTTTCATGACATATGCACCAATTAATTTTTGTTGTAGTTTTTTTAAAAACCCTGACACTTTTTTTTCTTGTATTTACCATATTAAATGTGATCTTAAACTCCAGATCTTCTATATATTTTTACTGAAATAAAATATTTTAAATTGTACAAGGAAATGTTTGATTTTTACAGTTTTTCTTTAATAAATTGAACTTATTAACAGTTTTAGGATACATAATAGCCACATAATCAATATATTAAGATTTCTTATTTTTATACAACCAGTAAAATCATTTTGAATATTCAATATATATATGGCCCAGATGTAATGACACTAAGGCCCTGTCCACACGGACACGGGTATTTTTATAACCGTGACTTTTTTTACGCGGTTCGGCCTTTCGTCCACATGAAAACGCAGTTTCAGGGCACCGAAACCGAACATTTTTGAAAACTACGGCCAAGGTGAGCATTTTCAGAAACGCCGGTTGCAGTGTTGTCGTGTGGACAGTATAACCGGGGTTTTTGTCTTGCGACGTCAGAGTGTGCGCCGTTTTCCGCTGTGTTTGACATCAGATTGTGTGCTGCTGACTGCTTCTGATTGGCCAAGGTGACTTTACGATTTGGGTTATATTGCTGCCTGCTGGTGTGGCATGCTCTTGACAGCGCTTGATAGCATGTTTTTGCGTTTTCATGTGGACGGGATTTTTTTTTTTAAACGCAGGAGGAAAAACTCTGGTTATAAAAATACACGTGTCCGTGTGGACTAGGCCTAATGCTAAAAAAAAAAACCACACTGAAGTGTCTTGCTCAAGGCCACAGGGATTCTAATGGATATCTATAACGCTCCAGTTCATTTCTCTGAAACCATGTTAAGTAATATTGATTATGTCCACTCAGAGCTGCAAAATGTGTTACTCTTGCAGCGGTTCAGACAGCCAGCACCAGCACTGAGAGACACGCACACTCTGAGATGACACGCACACTGTCACACACACCGGTTCAGGCATCGGTTTCAGAGGGACCGCTGAACCGGACCAGCTTGCCCACCACATATCAAGGTAAGTGCTTTGTCTCACTCTTTCTCATCCTGTCTCTTCCTCTCTCGTCGGACATAGGTAATGTAGTGAAATAGATTGATCTCTCTGAGATCTGTGTTGTGTCCTGCCGAGGGCTTTACACTGTTATTACTGTTTCAAGTGCTTTATTACCTGCTGTTAGCTGGTCTAATTAAATCTGTGCCCTTGATTTAATTGGACCCAGTGTGGACACATGGAGAGTTAATAGATAACTCTCTTACACGATGTTGTTGTTGTTTTTTTGATCATTAACAAAAAAATCTTATTCCACTGTATATTTAATTTCATATCATGATTGAAACAATTAATTTTGCTGATAATTCAATGCAATGATATTTTTAATTTAAATATTATTGTATATATTTTAGTTTTAAATAACCTAGGTGTTTTTGGATAATCTAGTGAATTTAATACATCAAAAAAAAAGGTCCTTCATCTCAAGTGATTTTTTCTTCTTTTTTTTTTACTTGATGGATGCGACCCCCAAAAAATATTATTTATAAAATAATATTATTATAGCTTCACATTACTTAAAGCATCTGAGTTGAAAACTCAGTAAATAAGTTCTACCTTGTAATGTAAAGCAATCCTGTCTGCTAATGTTTGTGCATATTTCTGCAGCAATATAGCAACATTTGTTTCAAAAAGTTATAGCAGCCAGTGAAATGGGATCGTTTAGCAACATTTCTGATTTTCATAAAACAAACAAATTTCTTTTTTTTTTGTTTTGTTTTGTTTTACATCTAAGTGCATGCATTTGGCAGACTATTTTATACAAATCGCTCTCCCTGGAAATCGAACCCAAAACATTGGCATTGCTAGCTAGTCAGTTTGTGCTACAGGAAGGATTTTTATACGCAATCTGAATCTTGAAATTTTTTTTTTTGCTGTTATCTCATATGAGCATCTCATTGTTCTGTCTGTTTTTTTCTAGTGGAGTCAGTAGCCGAGCCCGGCCTGGGAGAAGACGCGCTGTCTCGGATTCGCCGCCTAATGGCAGAAGGAGGAATGACGGCCGTGGTCCAGCGGGAACGCAGCACTACTATGGCCTCTATGGGTGGCTTTGGAAACAACATCGTGGTCAGTCATCGGATTCACCGTGGCTCACAAACCTCGGTCAGGACGACTCCGGTGGGAAACCCAACCTCGGAAATGCCTGCTGGACTCGGTATTTCCACTCTTTTTCACACTGAACCCTTGGTCGACTCAATAGAAGCTCCTGGGCCTTCAGGGTCGAGTGGTGTCCCACTTCCATCACAGTATACAACTCGTTCTGAGTTTCCGAGGGCATCTCCTATTGTTGAGATGCACTTGTATGGCGATCGTCAAGTTGATGATGTGCAGCACCACCCATCCCCGAGCGGTTTGAATATGTCCAACCATAGCAACAACAATAACAATGACCATAGCTACAGTGACAGTCGGAGCCGAGATTACCCTGATGACCTGTACGGCAGATAGTCCTAAGTCTGGTTTTCACAGAGACGGACATCTCAAAACTGGTCTGCATGGTGCTGGAGCATTTCATGGTGGATCCTTTGTTACATATATGACATAGCATTTAGGGCGGGGCCACTGACCTTCCGTCTCAGTTCTGACTCCTCCCACTCTGGCCTTATTTGGGATTGAAAGAGTGCCAAGTTTTTCATGGCATCTCCCTAACCGGGAGACGTCATCCTCACCCTTTCTGTCAAAACGACAGATTCTTGCTTTGGGGAAGTATCATTATTGCACTTGCGCTTTGCACTTAAGTTATAATTTTTCTTCCTTTCAAGGTTGAGTCTCAGACTTTTCATCATTCCATGCGAGAAAGGGCAATATACTTGAATCCTTCCCCTACTGCAGTACGGAATTAAATGGTTGTAGTTAGCCACCGTTTCAAGCTCCAGGAAAAATGATCAGCCAATCGAAGTGCCAGATGAGGCTGGAATTCCTTTGGATCCCATGGGGTCCGTTGTCTCCAGGACATTTCGGTTTGAGGAATTGTAAAACAGTATAGACTCTTCACAGCTAAACACTAACTCTAACAACATCCTCTAACGGTTTTTGCGTTCAAATTCAGAGATTATGCTTGACATGATTGTTTTTTGTTTGCGATAAATGGACTTTCAGTGGTCAAGTCTTTCAGTTGAGCAGTATCTAGAACAACGTCTGCTATGAAGTTCTCAGACTGGAAAGTCCCACTAAACTTCCAGATGGCGAATTTTATGATGGTTTTTAATTTGAATTTATTTATCTGTCGTTTGGAAAAAATACACTTCTGAAAGCATGTCGTCTGTAATTGTCTGTCGGATAAAAAAAAAGCAGTTCAGGAAGCCTCAAGTTGGTTCAGATCTCTCATCGCTGAACGTGTGTCCAATTCCAGAGCTTTTAAACAAGGAGGCGGACCGAATGCAGAAGGCAGAGCTTAAGCAAATTAGCATGTAGGCTGTAGAACGCACATGCATATCAAGTGAAATTTTGGTACGCTGAGCAGCTTTTATTGGGCTTTTATTCATTTGTGACTGTTAACTTGTGTGTATGAGTCAATTCACGTTCATTGTTGCGATTAAACACAATGTATTTTTTACTAATCCTTCTGATACGATTTCCCCCAAAATACCTTAAACCATTAAAATTATTGTGCCAGATCATTTTCATGCTTCAGACTCAACACTTTTTGCTCAATTTAGCCAATTCGACATTAACTCACCTCAAATCATCTGATTGGCCGACTGTTCCATTCTATCAATCACAACAAGCCTTTTATGACGCGTAAGCAACAACTGGCAAGTGATTGCACTTAAGAACCCTTTTGTCCTTCCAAACTGCCCCGACAACAGCATTATAGACAATAAACTAGAGGTATCTCTATCATAAATCTGGATTATGGTTGATAATCACACTTGAATATCCCATAATAGAGTATTTCTTGGACACTGGACACTTAGGAGAAAAACACTCTATATGCACGCACACTGCTTAGAGTCACTAAAGACGGACACTGTCTGAATGAGTATATGTGTTGATGTGTATGTCTGTGAGCGTGTGCCACTAAACCTAGAGTGTTTAATTATAAATAAATGTAGCATTGTAAATGTAGAGCTGATAAATCGAGGAAAAAAACACTTAAATCCATATTTCAGGGTGGGGTTTGTTCTTTTATGACATGTACGATTCCCATGATTCCCATGTACGATTGGTCAACTCTAGCGATTTGAGTTGTCAATGCATTTGCATATGCACAGGCCTTTCGTTAATAAGCATTTATGTAATTATCTCCCTCTGCTTTTATTTGTGTAAAAAAATTTATTTTAGCTGCTTGGCTTAAATTAGTATCTTTTTGTAAAAAAAAAAGAAAAGCAGTCCCCAATATGAATGGTTTGTGTTTTGAAGGTTTTGGATGTAAGATTCTGATGGATTGTGTTCTCATCACAAAAAATGGCAGCTGAGGAACCTCTCAGAAACCACATACCCTTTGGCATTTTTCCATGAGTTCAGTGCCTTGGGGAATCTCCTCCTTACTGAACCACAAAAGAGGTGCGACAAAACCAGAATAGCTTCTACATAAGCCTTTTGACCGTTGAGTGTTTTAGTTATTGGTAGAAATATTGGTAACTCTGAAGTCGGGTTGTGTTGGCTGTCATTTCGATTATTTATTTTACCCTTTGTGTGAATGACAAGTGCAATCCTGATTTTAAAAAATGCTTCTATGATAAGAGAGAAAGACCTTTTTATGTTATACTCCATCAATGACTCATCTTTTCCTGCATTTTATTAATTTCTGACCATATGCACACCTTATTTTTATGAAGTCATTTCATGCAGGGTATATTTTAGATTTTTAGGTTTCTCAGATGAGAATAGCTGATGGCGACAGAAAGTGTGACATTTTAAAACTGTAATTGTGTTCTTGTTGGATGTGTGGTTATGTATATGCTCTCACTGCTGGATCGGTACCGTAGCTGAAGTCATGATGGTGGAAAAGACCAGAATTCTACTTTCTCTCCTGACCAGACAAGGGGGTGTGTTGTTATGACTTACCATAAATGTGCAGTTGGATCTTTATTTAGTGATAATGAGGATCAGGTGTTGTAAAAGAATTTTGTGGGACACCAAAGATCCTGTGGTAATGACGATTATGAGAGTTTTAATAAAATGGGAATATGGAAATAAATTCAGTTGTTTGTTATATTATTTATTTGTATTCATTTAAGTATTTTATTCCTTTAAAGATATGCTGACAAACATGATTTAGAATAATGGGAATTACAAAAAAAGAAAGATTAAAAAAAATACCTGGACTAATACCGAATAAATTTTCCACAAATTTGTAGTATTATTTTGCATATTTAAAAAAAAAATATATATATATATATATATATATATATATATATATATATATAATGTTTTGTCATAATTTTTTATGACAGTTAAAGGGTTAGTTCACCCAAAAATGAAAATTAGACTGTTTTACTAGTGAATTACATGAAGCATCCTAGGTCTATATGACTCGTCATATAGCTCTATTATTGTAGTCAGCGGGTGTTGCAGTTGAACAGTCCACAAGTCGTCAAATAAATAGCGTGCATTCATAATAAAACGTGCTTTACATGGATCCAGTGGTTGAATAAAGTCCTCCTGTAGTGAATCCATGGGTTTTTTTTAAGAAAAATATCCATATTTCAAATGTAATAAACACTTGTCTCTTACTTTTGGTATCTGTCATTATGGTGAAGCTGTTCCGGCGGATGACGCAGCACGTATACGCAGCGCATGCCTCTGAGATGTGCTAGTCTCGCGAGTTTGTTTATAGGAGTTTCCTTACCTTAGCAAAGGAAAACCAGTCTCATCTTGGTTTTGTTTTGTTCTCTCTCCACATTCATCACTAATCACGCAACAATACCGTCGTCCTATGTCATCTGCCGGAATCGCTTCCGCGTATGACAAATACTGGTAGTGAGAGAAAATACGGATATTTTTCATGCAAAAACAATTGAATTCTCTACAAGAGGCCTTTATTCATCCCCCGGAGCCGTGTGAGGTACGTTTTTATTATGAATGCACGCGCTTTATTTGACGTCTTGTGGACTGTTCAACTGCAACCCCCGCTGACTAAAATGATAGAACTTGGAATAGCCAGGACAATTTTTAATATAATCGACTGGATTCGTCTAAAATAAAGTCACCTAGTATACACCTACTATACACCTAGGAGTAAAACATAAGCGAATTTTCATTTTTGGGTGAACTAACCCTTTAATCACACTTTTCCCAAATTCTCCTGAAAATGGTCGCAATTTAAAATAAAACTTCTGTAACACAATCTGGTCATAAAAATTTGAAGAAAATTTGCTTATTTGTCAAAGTTTATTTGTCTTCATTCATAATGAAGTTTCTTCTCATTGACATATATTGCAGTGTTTTCATGAAACTTACTCAGGTCCCTGCATCCTCATTACAACTTTTACCTGTGTAAACATCTGTGATTGTTGTAGTATGTGTGATATTAAAAATGTTAAAATAGAATCAGAATAAAATGAAAAAGATGTGAAAAAGCTGTGGAGCTTCATTACAGGTCAGGTAATTCGATTCCATCCCTTATGTAACTGCTGCCTTCCTCTTTAGATGACAGGAACTGCATTAAGCATACATGCTTTAAAAAAAGCAGCACGGATCTAGGAGGAATTCAGCAGTAATATGATCGTTCCACACTACTTGGATTATCTTCCAGTAAATTTAGTGTATTGATGCAGCCCTAAGAGGAAGGATGACCTGTATTCGGAAGGTGAAGATGGGTGTTACTGTTTGAGGAATTAAAAGTCCTCCCAGTCGTTCTCTCGTACAGACGGAGCAGGAGATCATGGAGACTGGATCTGTCGCTTTCTCTAGGGACTTTGAATCATTTGTTTCTAATGGTAAGTTTGCTGATTGGATCGTGTTAGGGTCATAATTTGTTTGTCTAATTTATATCTTCATCACTATGTACAACCGATTAGAGTTGTGTATTTTAGCATTAAAAGTGTATTATGTACGGTCTGTAGAGTTCAATTTTCAAGTTGTTTGCTCATATGTCAAGTTAATCACTTCTTGATTTATGAAAAATTTCTGTTTTCTTGTCACAGGCTCCTCTACAAATTCCTCCACCACGCTCAACAGCAGCATGCAGAGTCCTTTGCCCGAAGAATCATACCTGGTGTTGAGGAAACCACGTCATTCGTTCGGGACTGTAGGGGTGGTCTTCATCATACTTATCACTAGCTGCATCAGCCTGCTAACAGTCCTGGGCAACGTCCTGGTTCTGCTTTCATTCAAAGTCAACCGCAATCTCCGAACCATCAACAACTACTTCCTTTTTAGTCTTGCTTGTTCGGACCTTATCGTCGGTGTTTTCTCCATGAATCTCTACATTGTGTACGCCGTAAAGGGATATTGGCCTTTGGGACCGCAGATGTGTGATTTGTGGTTGGTTGTAGATTACGTGGTGAGTAATGCCTCTGTGATGAACCTCCTGCTGATCTGCTTTGACCGGTACTTCTGCGTGACCCGGCCTCTGAGTTACCCAACCAAACGTACAGCAAGGTGGGCTGGGGTGATGATTGCTGCGGCTTGGTTACAGTCTCTGCTTCTCTGGGCTCCAGCCATCCTGCTTTGGCAGACTGGGCGGGACAGGAGCAAGGTCCCGGAGGGACAATGCTATATCCTGCTCCTTGCCAACCCTGCCGTTACCCTGGCAACCACCATCCCAGCGTTCTACATTCCCGTTGTGATAATGGTGGTACTGTACACACGGATATCCCTGGCCAGTCAGAGACGAGTTCATAAGTTAAAGCCTGAATTCGCAAACCTGCTTGAACCGTCTAAGGCAAGTGGAGGAACGTCAGCTGCAAACCCTGACCTAGTGAGTGACATTAAACCCAATGAAACATGCTCATTTAAACTAGATTCAACGCTCATTAGAATGAAACACCCTTCTTCTGCAGAGTTCAGCAAAATGGACTACTCCTTGGATTCAAGTCCTGATGCCTCTGCGGAAGAGCTGGATGCAGAAACCTCGAGACGGAAGACCTTGACAGGGTGTGCAGAAACTAGCAGGACAATGCAACCTCACTGTCTTCAAAACCATACTACTATTCAGGTTCAAAGTCAAGCATCCAAGGTTGTCTCCAAGAATGCCAGACAGAAGGCTCTTAGAGAAAGGAAGGTGACAAAGACCATCCTTGCCGTTCTTTTGGCCTTCATTGTAACTTGGACGCCTTATAGTGTTATGGTTCTGATTGGTACCTTCTGCCGCTGGTGTGTCCCTGAAATTCTATGGATGGTGGGTTACTTTATGTGCTACGTCAACAGCACGGTAAATCCAGTGTGCTACGCGCTCTGTAACGCCACCTTCAAAAGAACCTTTAAACGACTGTTGATTTGCAAGTTCAGAAATCTGGCATCAAAATGAGTCAGACTTCATTCTCTTATCAATGAATCCTAGCGAACCAACGAGGAACCTGATTCACTCAAACGTTTCATGAATGTGAAGCTGTTTTACTAGAGCCAAAAGTGAAGTTGGTTGACGTTATTGGTGTTTATCATGTTGCTGATGTTGTTTGCGAATGTATTCTCACGCCAACAGTTGCGAATCAATGCAATAGATTAGAGAATATACCTATTCTAATTTTGTGAGCATGATGCTGGTCTACTACAGGGTTCCTACAGGTTTCTTCAAATTAAATTCAAGTCTTTTTAAGACCTTTTTTAGACCATTTATATAAAAAATTAATACCTATTTCACGTCCCTACCAGCGAAGAAAAACTAAATCCTTGAACTTGTGTTCATTTATTTTTCAAATGTGGAATGGGTAAAAGATAAGGCAAGCAGGTCTGAAAAATAAAAACATTTCAGTAGGCCACAAGAAAGTTTGCCGAACAATGTTAAGTTGTTTTTTAACATTAGCTAGCTACTTATTCCATGATGGGAATATGGGGAACTGAGAGACCCCTGAACAATAAACATCGAAAATTAGAACTCAACAATACATTAAATTAAGAAACACAGTCAACTCCTTAGCTCTTCACTCAGGGCAGCAAGCTCTTTATCAAGGACAGCCAGTTCCGTCAACTTCTCCTTTATCGTGACCGCAAGTAAACGTTTTAGCGATGTCGAGTCAGGGAACATGCATTTGAAAAGCTCTGAGATACCCTCATTTCCATTGTAGGACTGGTGTTTAACGATTGTGTTAAGAGTCCACAACACCTCGGCTTTCATTGTTGGTGTGGACCCAAAAGCTGTGTGCAGATCCACTCTAGTTTCAGTCATAGCTGGAGGGTCTGCAGCGCTAGCAGCAAGCTGGCTAATGTTAGTTGGTTGAAACACGCAGGCGATGGAAGGAGTTTGTTTTTGTCCATTGAGAGCGTTCATGTGCTTGGACAACTTGGCATGAGACTCTAATGCCTTAATTCCCCTTTGTACCTAGCTGAATCCTTTTTTTGCATATGGTGCAAAAAGCGTCAAAAACGTTGCTGTCCACTGGTTTTAACCAATGACGAAAAGAGTTTTTATCCAGCCACGCTTCATTAAATTTACATTTCCCCATAGCCTCAGAATGAAATTGGTAGCTAGCTAACGTAAAATCAAACGTTAAAAATCTAACGGCGTCAGTCAACCTTTCCTGTGGAATGCTGAGATTTTCTTTTATTTTTTGCGCTTCTCCTTTGCTTGTTGCTTGAGGTCTGTGTTGTGTGTTGTGTTGCTGTAGCACGTGATCTTCATTTACTGAAGGCATCACATGTTCGCAGTATTTTGTGCTGTGACCCGGGGCTGCGTTGCATTCTCAATTATTGGTTCCGCCACTCTTTATTTATACTACGTCATTTAATCAAAATAATCGTGGTTGACAAATGAAACTTTTGAGGGAAATTACAATAAAGAGAAGTTACATACAGCACAATTTTTAAGACCCAGACATCAAAATTCAAGACTTTTTAAAGTCTTTTTAAGGTATTATTTCCAAATTAATAAATGCAATGCTTTTAAGGCTTTTTAAGACCCCGCGGGAACCCTGTACTAGAGCCAAAAGTGTAAATAAAGTGAAGTATGTTGTATTCATTAAATGTATCATAAAGTCATTAAGTTCTTTAAGTAACCAAAGTAAAAAGTAAAACAAATGTTTGTATTTTAATATTCATCAGGGCACTATGATTGCATTTGTTCTAAGAATTTTATGGCACATCGTAAAGCTTTTATTTTTTTATTTTTTTTACTTCAAGTTACAGTTTGTAATACTATTATTGTTTGCACAATAAATTAATTTTTAGAAAATTGGGTAAATTGTCAATACTTACATTCTTATCGATAATTCGTAAGTTTGTCTTGAACAATAAATGCGTGAACTTTGCTTTTAAAAAAGCACCAGAAAGTATTATTGAAAATACACTTTAATTTATTCACAACCTGTCGAAGTAATCAGTTAGTATTGTAAATTTGATTGTACATCCATCAAATCTAAAAACATAAACATTTATAAACAGATACTTTATATAGGCCGTTACTTCCAGGAGCGATGTTCATTTAAGCATTCAGCTTACATGTTATAAACGTACAGAAATAGTCTTCATTCATTTTGTTGTCATTTACAAATACTTTCATTTAGGGGCATAATTAGGGTCTCGCCAGCTTTTCTCTTTAGTAAAGAAAACTTGTTAGACAACAGATTTGCTGCGGCCTATTTTATACATGCAAAGTCAATTACAATTACAATTCGCTACAGAGATCAAATTACAACAGCATAGACACATACATTTACTAATTACAAAACAAAGAAAGTGGACATAAAAACAACAGGTAGGGCTACAGTTTCTTTCCTCTCAGCATTCACCTTTTGGACGATTTGGGAGTGTCACATAGGAATGTACCACTGAGTGGGCAATGGGGCAGTTGGGGTGGTCTTCAAGTTAGTTTTCCTTCCCTTTGCCTTTCTTCTCGCCTCCCTTGAGTTTGGGGGTCTTTGGGGTGCAAGGTTTAGACACTTTAATGGTGGACTGACATTCAGCGTTAAACAGTGCCTTCTTCAATGTCCCAGACCTGCTTCTGGTTCCTGTAGTAGTGTCACATTCAGCCCAGCGTCCAAACTTGTACTTGCAGTCAGCTAAAATCCAAGCACAAACTAGAATGAATGGCCTGTCTAAATATGTTTTTCTTAGATTCACATCCAGACATGCATTCAGTGTATTCATACATGGTGAAACTCCTTACCGCCAAAGTCTTTCTTCCAGTTGCATGGGACTTTGCACTTGGTTTTCTTTGTCTGTTCATTGCAGGTCGCCTCCCGAATGCCAGCGCCACAGTCGCCGCTGTTGGGCACGCATTTCCCATACTGCCATTCACTGCACTCAGCATCTGCTTTGGGCTCTTTGCCCTTTTCTGTCACAAAATAGAGAATGATTATTAATGATATCACACCAAATGAATGTGCATGCCATAATTTTAAGTAAAAAAGAAATAAGAACCTTTTTTCTTCATACTGGCTTCCACGGTGATCAACACCACCAGCAGCACAAGCGCTATAGAGAATAAACTCCGCATTCTGGGAAAAAATACAGCTGACATTAATCTCAAGACAATTATGTAGATGCACAATGTGAAGCAGATTTATATCTATTATTATGTATAATTTATTAATACTTTGAATAAGCTTGTGCTTGTAATGTTCTTTTGTCATTTTTATTATTTTTTATATTTAATTTGATATTTGTTATTTACTATATATATAATCATTAATCCTAATATAATATAATCCTAATCCTTATATTTCATTTTATCTCTGCATTAAATCAATTATCAAAAACATAGAAGACCGCATCCAACCGGGTGTCCACCATAATCATCCGTTGATGTGAGTTCTTGCACTATATTATGTGCTATATGTATTTAATATTTTATAAACATATACAAACATATACATACACCAACATATATATTGTGTTGTATTTGGTTGTATTCATGCTGCTCAAAAACAATCCATTTTTATTTATTTTTTATACTTTGTTGTTTTCAAGGCTGGTTTAATTTGTTTAGTTAATTTTTCACTGCAAACCGATTAACTCGAGTAACTAACCATCAAAAGTCCTCTTTTAGAAACACCAAGATAATTACACATCAGATATGAATGTTTTGTTTGTACTGTCTGAATTAAAGACACTGTGTACATAATATCCTCTGCCATCCTAGCAGCTCGCTGTGTGTGACTCCATAAAAGAGCCTCTCTATATTTTCCTCTTTCTCGCAAGAAAATAAAAAGCAATTCTCATTTTCATTCTTTTCCTGCCTCCATTAAAACAGGCTTCTTTCAAGGCACAGCCCACGGCACGGCTCCATTCTTCAGTCACTCATAAATGTGAAGGGCTCCTCGGGGTCGGACTTTTTGTGCGAGGAGAAACAGCGGTCAGCAGGGGTCCCCCGCCTCCGCGGGGAGAGAGGCCAAGTCCTCAAAGACGTTCAGCTGGGCCTTAGAGGAGCCTGATTCACTGGCTCTGAACAAAGCAGGATCTCGCCCGTTTTGCTTCCCTATCTGAAAGGGCCCAAACACAGACCCCATGCTGTGTCTTGAGGAGGAGGGGTTGGCCTCCTCTTTGAATGTAAGCCTATTAGCATTGGTGGACAAAACCCGCTCTGTTGATGCAAGCGGGGACGTGGGATGCTGCCTTTGATAAATGCAGAACTGGACATTTTGAAAACTTCCTCGAGGAGCACAAAGTTCACCGTTGACCGCTTGACACCCCAACCGCAGGCTCTCTCGCATCTGGAGCTCTGGAATGAAACCGCAAGGCCTGATGGTTGTGATTTGGAGAAGTGGGTCAGCAGTAGCTGGCAGCTGGTCCTCTTTGGCACTTCAGAGAGCATCATTTTCTCTGACAGCATTAAAGCTCCCTTTCGCACGAAAACACAAGCTCCCTGACTCTATTACAGCAGGAATGCAACTATTTAAAGCCATTAAATCAAGTTTAATAAACAAATTTATTCCATTTAATTAGCGATAGCTAGTGTCGCCGTCCAGTTAAATATGATAGCTATTAAACGTAATTTATGCAAATTATAGTCTAAAATAGTAGAACCGTGCTTTAAATTAAACTCTTCATTGACGTTCAGCGCGTTTGTTCTCATGACACTGTGAACGCCGCCTTACATTTATCATGTCATACTACTGTATATATCACATCATGAACACACTAAAGACATTACATATTTACACACATCCTATTATCGCACTAAAACGCAGATAAAAATGATAATATAAGCATATCAAAATAAATCCGGTTAATCGCAGATATGTGCATTTATCACCAACTAGTAGGCTGTATTTCAAACACGCAGCGTCGTGAAACAGTTTAATAATAGGAGCTGTTGGGTTATGATCATGATGATGATGTACTTGCCTTATTGCTGCGAATATGATGCTGTGCTGTGAGCGAGTGTCTGTGTTCAGCTCTCTCTCTGATCTCTGCTGCTCTTTGTGTTTCTCTGAACTAGTTTGAGCTGGTCACATAGCTGTGCACTTACACCCCCCCCCCCCCCCCTCTTTCTCTCTCTCTCTCTCTCTCTCTCTCTTCCTTCCCACGTGATCTATCTATCTATCTATCTATCTATCTATCTATCTATCTATCTATCTATCTATCTATCCTATTTCATGTTGCACTGTGCATTTATTCAGATGTTTGCTGGTAAAAATAGAATCTACTATAATGTAATGACATTTTTGTATATTTACAAATTAATAAATAGTAAAAATTCTGAAAATGCAAGATGAAATGGAAATACATTTCTATTATTTAATTTATACATTTTATTTACTTTTTCTTATTTTTGCCACAAACACACACACACACACATATGTATATATATATATATATATACTTTTTTTGCAATTATAAATACATAAAACAAATAAACAAACCACAACATAATAATGCACATTTATAGAAAGACATTTCTCTTTTTCAGTAATGATTTTATTTTACTTATTTTATTATTATTTATACATTTTGTACGCATATTGGTAAATAAATAAATAACGTACTATAATATAATGAGCTTTTTGCAATTATAGATACATAAAACCAATAAATCTAATATAATTATAAAATTATAAAATTTAAAATGATGATCATGCAAAATGGGGAAAATACATTTCTCTTATTTAATAAATGTGTATTTGTCACCAATATTTGTCACCTTTTATTTAAACACATTTATTTTTTTTTTGCAGTTTTTTGCAATCTCTTTCCTGATGTACAATTTATCTTATTTTATTAGCTGTTTACTTTATTTGTTTCCTCCTCATTTTATTTATTTTTAAGACCTTGTACCTTTAGAATATATAAAACATTTTGAATTGTTTTGTTTTGTTTCTATTTTCCCACAGTTATTTTTTACTCGTTTTTTTTTTTTTTTAAGTATTTTGAATTGCTTTTTTATAGGAAATATGCTAAATTATCCAGTCTATCTGTATAATACATTTTATGATTTCAGTGATTCTCTGTTCAGATGAGTTTGTGTGAAATGTTTCTTTGACTTAACATACCATCCAGCAAATTTAAAATTAGCTGAGGTTGAGCTGAGGTTAAACTGATTTAAAAATACATTTGCGTCCTTTCCCTTCTCCAGAAATGGAGCTAGAGCAGGAGAGAGAAAACAATAAGCTTATCTCCGAAATGATAAATGAGTCACAAATATCAACACATCCATCATTACCGGTAACTCATTCAGACATAAAGACCTCGTAGGGAGAGACAGAGCTCACAATTATACACAGTTTACCACCCGGCGCTCCAAACCCTGAAAACACGCCATTGCTGTGCGTGTGTGTCCACCAGTGCACTCAGTCAATGAAACCAAGTACACTCAGTAAATAATGCAAAAAAATAACTTGTTTTTAAAGTCTTTATTTGTTTCTTTTCCCCAAGTAAACAGTGACAATCCAAAAATCTTATCTACTTTTATAAATAAAGCCTTACCTAAGTTCATATCACATACAAATGAAAGACCTTTATATCAGTACAGATTGTTCACACATTTTTAAAATGTTTGACGGTTTATATACATGTATCATCTATTTGGAATTGCATAGCAACTCATACAAAGCACTGACAAAATACATATTCATAAATCATAATGACATCTCACCACAAACACACGATGGCAATACTGACAACACAGCGTTGTCAAATGGCTGCTTTGTTAAAAAATAGTCAATTGTACATGTACATAAAGTGACCGGGTTGTATATACACAAATTTAAGCCACACACCATGATATAAATATATCTGTTACCCAGCCATTTGTCAGTGAAAATGTGATATATCATCTTAAAACTCTGCTTTGTTAGGAGAGTTTTCTGCGTATTTATCGAGATCAATTTGATCAGAAACCAAAACTAACAAGTTCAAGTTGCTGCATGACTTAATAAATTCTGTAAAGAACCTAAAATCACACTGGTGAGAAGAAATTTTCATTCAAATTTGTAGCAGTCAGTGCAAGCAATGCTAAAAGATACAATCCCATTCCTGAAGGAAACTTCATTCATTTAGGTGAACATTAAAGGCAAATCTATTGACTAAGACACGCTTACAATTTATAATATAATGGTGAATTAAGAATTGATTTAATGCTATCTAAGGTTGTAATTAATGGAATGTTTTCACAAAGTTCAAGCATTTACCACAAAGAGAGTAACTGGCTATAAGCAACAGCTGAGGAAGCATTCTTAAATGCAGGAGGCTATGAAAACAACGTCTCTGTCTCGAATCAGAACAAACATGTGAAGTGGAAGCCAGGCTAGAGGAAGTTTCCAGTGGATTACAGTCACATAAAATCTGTAAAACCTTTAGATATGCAATCAGAATTTTTCAATTCAGACATTCATAAATGTAATCAGAAGCAGTGGAAACCTCTCCTGTTAATCTCTCGTGAGGTTTGTCTGGTTTTCTTTATAGTAGTTTAGTAAAAGCCACTTTCATACATGGTAATTCATCCCTGAAATTCCCAAAATTTTGCACATTGTGTCCTAAGGAGCGGAGTGGTGCAGTTTTGTGTAGAGCTGAAAGCTGGACGTGACGTAACAAACTCATGCATTCTGAAACATGACACTGTCTTTTTGGCACTGCAATCAATTCAGAGAGCAACAAGCTTATTTCTGCACACGTGCTGCCTCATAGCATCACTAGCGTGTGGCCGCTAGAGCAGATAAGACTCTGTGGTTTGGTGGTGGATGGAAAAGATAGTTCCAGAGGCCGGTCACACAGCCGTCTCATGGTCCTCTCTCTGGATCATCTGGTGGTGTTGTCGGTTTTCCAAGTATGCAGCCAACTCCATGTCTTGAGCTCTTTCTGCGTACATCTTTGGAGTTTCACCCTGCAGAATGGCAAAAATATTTTTACTTATTTAATCAATTAAATTATATTTATTTAATTAGACTTTATTTTGATTTTAGGAATGGCTGACTGATTTTAGGAAGGAAGGAATGAATAAATAAATACATAGAGAATTAAACAAATTAAATAAACAAACAATTATGATAATGAAGGAATATTATTACTAAAATACATTATTTCTCTTATTTAATGCAATATTTCTATTTATTCATTTTTTAGCCAATAAGTTTTTGCATTTATAGATCAAACAAATCAACAAAATTATGATAAAGTAAGATAAGGGAAAGACATTTTTCTTATTTTTTTGCCACCTTTTATTTATACACATATTTGCCAGTATAAATACAAATAAATAACTGACATTATAATAATAATACAATAATAAAATGATAATACATCATTTAACTGAGTTTCAAACGATGGCTGTGAGGTCACATGGTCATATATATTTGCATATGCCCGCCTCCAGAGCACATCGCCCATTAGTAATACATCATCGCAACACAGGCTCCGCCCACTTCAGTTGTTTATCAAACGCAAACAGAACCCATTGACGTATTTACATACAACATGACAGACAGAAGAGTAAAAGGAGGTTCAGCCCGTTTCCATCATCTGTACATTTTCAGAAGCTAAATAATTTCATAATGTTTTGTCTGAAAATATCTTTTTATATGGATACTGATTCAAAACACTGACACACAGGCTATTAGTGCAAACCTCAATGAACATATAAAAATAATTATAAAACATATCGTGTCTACTTTGAGTGTTTAAAAATCATTCCAGGAAATAAGAAATAAGTTAAAGGTATGAGGTCCATTTGAATGTTCTCACCTGTAGATCTGTCTTCATGAGGGATGCACCAGCCTCCACCAGGTAACAGCAGATGGTTCTCTGGCACAGCGTAGCTGCCTTATGCAGGGCCGTCTCCCCTCTGAATAAAAAACACAGAGAAACCCCTCCTAACCATTATGATTGTCATTATGATCCCTTTCACCCCAAATTAAAGCACTACTTACGTTGATTTTTCCGTCACATCCAGGATGCAGACCGGAGCTGTTCACCAAAAACAGTGAGAGATAATTAGAAGTGAGACACAAGTCTAAAGTCAAAACTCAAAAGTCCCACCGACTCACCATTATCAATGATATACTTCACAATCTCTTTACTGCCTGAAACGACTGCATGATGGAGGAGGCTGCGGCCAAAACGGTCCTGGACCAACAGGTCTGCCCCTTCTTCATGCATCTGAACCAGCTAAGAGCACGAATGACCAGATCAGAAGTCCATGAGGTCTGCCAATGCAGTTAATGTATGGATGGTAGTGATGGAATTGATTATTTTTATAAATACCTTTTCGATGTTGTCAGAGTTCACGGCATCAAAAAGCAAACTGATTGATTCTGAAAGACATGAAACGAAATATGAGTGCTTTTACTCTAACAAACTGGTCTAGGTCATTTTAGAAAATGCGTGAATGTGATGATATATTTTATAAAATAATGTCATATAAAATAATAATAATAATTGTATATTTATAATAGTCTATGAATACTTTTTTATAATAAATAAATGTATTAATTACCTATTATATATATATATGGAAAGAAATGGAAAAAAAATATTTTACTAAAATATATAATATTTTTAAATATATTTAAGTTATATTTTAATAATGATTATTATAATAATTTATTGTATTAAACAAATAAATGCTACAATAAATATAATAATAATAAATAAATATGTATATATGCTGTATATGTGTGTGTGCGTGTGTGTGTGTGTACCTTGATCACTGTCATTCCAGCCCGAATCTAACCTGTGAAATTAAAACTTAATATTAACACCACTATTCATAATCAAAACCAACCACATCTGCTCGTCTTACCAGATATTATTATTAAATATTGTATATACCTTGGCACATTCACTGAGTCCTCATCAAGTGTGTTTATTCGATTCAAATTCTTCATTTTTGCTCCCCTCCTTCAAGACGAAAGACATTGGGCAAAGACAAGCTTATGTAAGATTTTCATTTGAAAATGGATATCTTCTGCCCCTCTCACTAACAAAAGAAATGACACTCTGGTGCTATGGTATATTTTAAAGTACCATGGTATTATTGTGCCATTGTAGAGTACTTTTGTTGTGAATGGGCATTACAGAGCCCTAATTAAGAACATGGAATCATGGGATGGATAACTTTGTTAGCTTAGTAATGATACTTGCTATAAAAAGTACAAGGCATAATCCTGTTTTCATGGAAACAATCACAGCTTTGAATGTGAAGGTCTGAGTTAAACCACAATTGTACCTGCACAAGCCTGGCTTTGTGGGAGTCTCTGGATTGCTAGCTTGCACGTGTGAGTCGATATCCGTGCTCACGCTTTCCGCTTGGCCTTCAGCATGCGTCTGGTGAACCCTGCGAGAGCATGATGGGGCGGACAGACAACAGAGAAGACGATGACCCGGAGTGTTTACATGCTGTGGGGGGCGGGGAAAGTCAATGTTTGTGAGATGTGTATAATTTACTGTAACAGAACAACTGCTACAATGAGGTCTGACAGATGGGATGTGTTTTTTCAGCGATCTGCTGTGAGTCAGGCAGGGGGTGGGGGAATGTAAACACAGATATATGAGTGTTTAATAGCAGGGGCCTTTATGAAGGACTGTCCTGTCTTGGATGGGCTCACATTTGAGTAACACACAGATTTGTGCTCGCTTGCAGGAGGCTTTGTCTCTCACTCTCTCTGTCTCGCCATCAGATGTGCACGCAAATACAGAAATGAAAAGACTTCCCCTGAGGGAATAGACTAGTGCTGAAGAGCAACTGTCTTTTGTTTTTTTTTAACAGGAAGTATTGCATTCGGTTCCGTCTAGTGATACATATTTACTGCACACACACAGGCTTCTCTATACATGTATTTATTTGGGACATACCATGTATTACACATTATGAAATTCATGTCACTTTTTATTTAAATTGTTAGGCTAATATAATTTATATGTATATATTATTTATAGGTGTATATGTATTTATGATATAATACTACAATAATATTGTACATGCATAATATTGTACATAAAATAGTTTTATTTAAATAATTCAATAATAGTTTATTTATTTATTTCATATAAATAAATAAATATAATAATATAACATAAAATACATAATATAAAATTGATTTATATTTCATATTTAAATCATAAAAATATTTCATTTATATAATTTAAATATTAATTATAATTATAGACTTATAATAGTTTATTGTGTCAATAGCAACAAAAGATTTAGTAAAGTTTTTACTGAAATTGTTATGCTAATATATTTTATGTGCAAAAAAATAGATACAATAAAAGCTATTTTATTATATAATAATAATTTCGGATATTTCAATGATTTAAGATACTTTATAATAAAAATTAATTTGGTAATAAATGTATATTTATAAAAGTTTATTGTATTAATATTAACTTTGTTTCTAATAAATAAATAAATATATATATTTAAATATTTATTTGTAATGAAAACCCCTTTTCTAGTGGTTTCAGACATTTACACCCCACTATATATTATATTGCTGTATATTATTGTTGGGGACTTCCTACACTTATAAAAAAAGTGCTGTGATAGGACCATAGTAATGGCATTAGATGGTAATATTCTGTTACTGGAAAATTAATCCAAAAAACAACATAATATTAATTCCATTAATTATTTCTGGTACTTTATGTAAGTGCATTTGTCACAGTGTCTGGGTTGTGTCCCTGGGTTTCCACTAGATGTCCTCCTTTCTCACGGTGTCTGTCACTTTATCACTTCCTGTCTCCTTATTTGGTCACCTTCCTCCTTGTTTAGTTAATTGATTGTTCCCCACCTGTCTCCTGTTTCCCCATCATCCTTTTGTGTATTTATACCTGGTCTGTCTGAGTCTTAGTCACGGAGTCCTTGTTTAATGTTGAGGTTATTTCATGTCCGTCGCCTTGCCTTGCCTTGCCTTGCCTTGCCTTGCCTTGCCTTGCCTTGCCTTGCCTTGCCTTGCCTTGCCTTGCCTTGCCTTGCCTTGCCTTGCCTTGCCTTGCCTTGCCTTGCCTTGCCTTGCCTTGCCTTGCCTTGCCTTGCCTTGCCTTGCCTTGCCTTCGTGTCTTGTATGTTTGGATATTCTGGTTTTGACCCTGCCTGGACTGTTTACCCCTCTGGATTACCCTTTGAATAAATATCATACCCGCACTTGGTTCTCTCTCTCCTGTGTCCTCTGTAAAACCGATCGTGACAGAAGGACTCCGTCACTGCAAGAGCCAGCGGTATGTCGGCTTATGTCTCCTCCCCAGCCACAGTGCGGTAGAGGAGTGGATTTGAAGGAACTCGCCTGGTGGTTTTCCGGGGAACCAGAGGAGGTCGCCGAGGAGGGAGGGGTCGAGAGGATACTCAGCACCGCTCTCAACCAGGGCCGCCCTTCGACCCGGGGCTCGTGTGGGATGGATTAGAGCCACCGTCTCAACCATGGCGGACGGAGAGGAGAGAGGAAGCGCACGTCCGCCACAGTGGCGTCACTGCCCATGATGGCCGCTAGTCCAGCGCCACGAGGCAGGATGGACGCCAACACAGCACCACAACCCAAGGCGATCACGAGTCCAGCGCCACGGTGCAAGATGGCCGCCAGCTCAGCGCCAACGCCCAAGAGGGCCGCTGACTCATTCTTGGACTATTTCGCTACGCTGTCCAAGATCCTAGAGATTCCCAAGATGGTTGACGTCATGGCTGCTGAGCCAGCGCCACAGCACAAGATGGCCGCCAGCCCAGAGCCACAGCACAAGATGGCCGCCAGCCCAGAGCCACAGCACAAGATGGCCGCCAGCCCAGCGCCACAGCACAAGATGGCCACCAGCCCAGCGCCACAGCACAAGATGGCCGCCAGCTTGCAACCACAGCACAAGATGGCCGACTCAACGCCTGAGTCTCCAGACAAGGTGTCACCGACTCGCCAAAATAGAGGGCGGAGGAGGAGGAGACAGGCGTCTACCGTTCCTCAAAGCCCAGAGGACGTCCCCGAGGCGGTGCCCGATGCTGTTCCGGAGACCGAGGCGGTGCCCGATGCTGTTCCGGAGACCGAGGCTGTTCCGGAGGCCGAGGCGGTGCCCGATGCTGTTCCGGAGGCCGAGGCGGTGCCCGATGCGGTTCCGGAGGCCGAGGCGGTGCCCGATGCGGTTCCGGAGGCCGAGGCGGTGCCCGATGCGGTTCCGGAGGCCGAGGCGGTGCCCGATGCTGTACCGGAGGCCGAGGCGGTGCCCGATGCTGTTCCGAAGGCCGAGGCGGTGCCCGATGCCGAGGCGGTGCCCGATGCTGTTCCGGAGGCCGAGGCGGGGCCCGATGCTGTTCCGGAGGCCGAGGCGGTGCCCGATGCCGAGGCGGGGCCCGATGCTGTTCCGGAGGCCGAGGCGGTGCCCGATGCTGTTCCGGAGGCCGAGGCGGTGCCCGATGCGGTTCCGGAGGCCGAGGCGGTGCCCGATGCGGTTCCGGAGGCCGAGGCGGTGCCCGATGCTGTACCGGAGGCCGAGGCGGTGCCCGATGCCGAGGCGGTGCCCGATGCCGAGGCGGTGCCCGATGCCAAGGCGGTGCCCGATGCTGTTCCGGAGGCCGAGGCGGTGCCCGATGCCGAGGTGGAGGCCATTCCCGATGCGGTGCCCGAGGCCGCTCCCGATGCGGTGCCCGAGGCCGTGACCGAGGCGGTGCCCGAGGCCGTGACCGAGGCGGTGCCCGAGGCCGTGACCGAGGCGGTGCCCGAGGCCGTGACCGAGGCGGTGCCCGAAGCCGAGGCGTCTCAAGTCTCCACAGGCAGTCCAGAGTCGAGTCAGGTTCCAGTTGACCCTCCAGAGGCGAGTCAGGGGCCAGTGACCTCTCCAGAGTCAGGGCTAGTCACCGCTGGTCCTCCGGAGTCAGTGCCAGTCACCGTTGAACTCTCAGAGTCAAGTCAAGTCACTGGGTGGTCTGCTGCTCCGCCCTGTTGGACTCCGGCATCGACCACAGGGGCGTGGTGGTCATCTGCTCCACCCTGGAGGACTCTGGCCTTGACCACAAGGGTGTGGTGGTCTTCTGCTCCGTCCTGGGGGGCTTCATGTTGTTTTTTTGTTTTTTTTTCCTTTTGTTTTTGTGTTAATGTCTTTCCCTGTCCCTTTCTGTTAGTCTGGCCCTCTGTCCCTCCCCCTGAACCTCCTCCGGTCCTCCTCCCTCCTGGTCTTTCCGTGTTGTGTTTCATTCTGGTGCCTGTTCCCCATGTTTTTCTTTTCTGTCCCTCCCCCTGAGCCTCCACCTGTCCGCCTCCCTCCTGGTCTGTTTTGTGTCTGTCGTGGAGCGTCTGGGAGCCGCTCCGTAGAGGGGGGGTTCTGTCACAGTGTCTGGGTTGTGTCCCTGGGTTTCCACTAGATGTCCTCCTTTCTCACGGTGTCTGTCACTTTATCACTTCCTGTCTCCTTATTTGGTCACCTTCCTCCTTGTTTAGTTAATTGATTGTTCCCCACCTGTCTCCTGTTTCCCCATCATCCTTTTGTGTATTTATACCTGGTCTGTCTGAGTCTTAGTCACGGAGTCCTTGTTTAATGTTGAGGTTATTTCATGTCCGACATCTTGCCTTGCCTTGCCTTGCCTTGCCTTGTCTTCGTGTCTTGTATGTTTGGATATTCTGGTTTTGACCCTGCCTGGACTGTTTACCCCTCTGGATTACCCTTTGAATAAATATCATACCCGCACTTGGTTCTCTCTCTCCTGTGTCCTCTGTAAAACCGATCGTGACAGCATTCCCATTTGTTGTAGATAATAAAATAATATTATAATTATATATTCATGCTAAATCTACAACTCCTTTTGGCAAAATTTAAAAGAAATGACTCAAAAAATGTAGATATTTTTAGTTCCTTAAAGAATCATTTCTACACAAATGTTTTGTGCACTTTTGCTGTTTTTTTCCGAGGACATTCACAGTATTTTCATGCACACAGGCGAAGTTAAACCTGCCCACACACGTACTCTGCTAGTCGACGGTGATAAAATGATCTGCCAAAGTAAAAGGCAACATAAAATTGTACCTTAAGGCTGTGCAAAAACTGTTTGCAGCCCTAACAACATGAGTTGATACCATTTAACCACACATTTTGTCATCTGAAGTGACTCGTTTCAGTCTACCTGCACAGTGGAGAAGGCCCGGCCGAGCAAACAGGAAAAGCGAACTGCTCTGTGCTGTTGGAACATCCCTCCACAGTTTGCATCGCCCCCGGCATTCCGGGCGACGTGCCCGCCGTCTCCTTGGTGACCAGCTCTGGGTCCAAGATGAAAAGCTCATCCTGAGAGATCTCCGTCACATAGCTTAGATGCTCCTGCAGAGATATGCAATGCTGTAAGTTAAAAAGGCACAGTGTGACATGCAACACAGATGGAAAACATAAAAGTTGTCTTTTGTAGCTACCTGACCATGGTCTATTCTGTAGAAACAGTCGGCTGTAGTAGCTGTAAACAAACCAAAGACGGAAAAATGTGATTATGGGGTTTGCTAACATCAGGCTTGAAAGTTTTGGAAATGTCAAGAGCAATGGATCTCAGAAAAAAAAAGTTACTTATAATTATAACCTTTTTTATTTTGAGAGAGAGAGAAATTCTATGCTATTTTTTTTTTAAAGACAAATTTGAAATGCTCTACTTACAATCCAGGAAGCACCATTTTGGTGAAAGCTTTGGCATGTGCAGTGTGTCTGTATTCACACCATCCCCCTCCTAAAGAGAGAGAGACAGAGAGAGGAAAAATACACCGATAAAGTGCAAGTGAGCAATGGCTCATGTCCAAAATGGCCTCACTGTGTGAGTTCAATTAGTCACAACGTGTTTTTCTGACTGTAATTGAACAGCAAGTCAACGTGCAATGGCTGTCACATGCTCAATATCACATGTTTGGCAAGAATAGTGGTAATTATAGTGGAAAGTGACTCTTAAAAAGTAAAATACATCATTTATGTTTCAGAGACATGTTAATGTCACCACAGGAAACCGATTTCAAACTAAATTAAATGTATTTCTTTTCTTTCCAAGAAGTAGCATTAACACACAAGTATTCTTATTTAGCCAAGAATGACTCAGTTAAAGCAACCAATTTTACTAGAGTTATATATGATTGAAACAATATATTCCTGTAGTACAGGATGTAATCTTTTAGAAATTGTTTGGATTGTTTTGGTTTCACACCAAATGGGCAGAGTTGAAAATAAGGGCTTGATGATGTCAGTGAAAAGGAAAGTTGTTTTAGAGGTGGCGCAAGTTATAGTATTTTGACAGACTTTTTTGGGGATAACATACACAGATGAATCATTCACAATGAGACCAGAAACATTCATTAAGAAGGTAAATAGTCCGTTTGGATTTCATGTTGACTTTAAGCCAGACATTGACAGTTTAGATCCTCCCCTTAACCTTTGCCAATGAGGAAGGAGAGTGTAGCCAAATTGGCCTGTTGGCACATTTCTAAGCTGAAAAGCACCTCATGTAGCTTCTCGATATGCAGCCGACACGTCTCCAAATCACTGTTCCCGGGAACTGTAATTACCCCCATAGGATTCGCTGAGAAGGTGAAA